>NC_142103.1:56274976-56619351 GCF_054644295.1 Miniopterus natalensis | reverse complement strand
CACCATTGGCTTATTGATGAATATTTAGTTAGTTTCTATTTTTTCTTCTGCTATAAACAATGCTGGAGATGAACATCCATGAACCTCTTTTGGTGCACATGTGTTTCCCTAGGTAGATATTGAGAAATGGAATTTATGTGTCAAATAGATATAAAACATTTATTATATGCTAAGTGCTGTTCTAAATGCTTTACATATATGGATTCACTTCTTGCACACAACAACCCCATGTTTTTATCCTTGTTTTACAGATGAGGAAATCAAGGCACAGAGGTTCAACAACTTACCAAAGGCCTCACAACTGATCAATAGCTGGGCCAGGATTTGAATTCAGGTAGTTTGGTGGCAGAGTTCAGTTTGCTGGGTCATAGGGTATGGGCATTTTTTTAAATTTTTAAATTTATCTTTATTGTTGAAAGTATTACAGTGTCCCCCTTTTTTTCCTCATTGAGCCCCTCCACCTCACTCCCACCCCCAGGCCTTCACTACACTATTGTCTGTGTCCATGGGTTATGCATATATGCATATAAGTTCTTTGATTAATCTCTTCCTGCCTTCCCTCCCTCATTCCTTCTGATATTTGTCAGTCTGTTCCATGTTTCTATGCCTCTGTTTCTATTTTTTTCGTCAGTTTATTTTGTTTATTAGACTCCACATATAAGTAAGATCATATAGCATTTGTCTTTCTCTGACTGGCTTATTTCGCTTAGCATAACACTCTCCAGGTCCCTCTATGTTGTCTCAAAGGGTAAGAGATCCTTCAGCTGCATAGTATTTCATGGTGTAAATGTCCCACAGCTTTTTTATCCACTTCTCTACTGATGGGCACTTGGGCTGTTTCCAGATCTTAGCTATTGTAAACTGTGCTGCTATGAACATCGGGGTACATATATTCTTTCTGATTTGTGTTTCAGGATTCTTAGGATATATTCCTAGAAGTGGGATCACTGGGTCAAATGGCACTATGGAAAACAGTATGGAGTTTCCTCAAAAAATTAAAAATGATATGGGCATTTTTAATTTTAAAAGACCTGCTAAACTGGCCTCTGAAGAGGCTGTATGAATTGCACTCCCATCAACAGTGAATGAAAGTATTCATTTCCCTTCACCCTCACTAATACTTTAACTTTTAACAACATATTTTTTCTGATTATGAATAACAGTATGTAACAACAGACATATATATATTAAATTAAGTTTATTGGGGTGACATTGGTTAATAACATTATATAGGTTTCTAGTGTACAATTCTACAATACATCATCGGTATATTGCATTGTATGCTCACCAGCCAGTTTAGTCTCCCTCCATCATCATAAACTTGACAGCCTTTACCCTCTTTATTCTCCCCCCACCCCCTTCCCCTTTGGTAACTTCCCTTTTGTTGACTGTGTTTATGAGTTTGTTTGTTTTGTTTAAGAAACCATCAACAAAACAAAAAGGCAAACAACCGTAAGGGAGAAGATATTTGCAAACAATTCCTTAGATAAGGGCTAACAAGTGATATTTTTTGAACACCTTACAATGTTCTAGCAAGTGCAAAACACTCTATGTTTTCTCTTCTTTTACCTCACCTTGCTTCACTTTTCCTCACAATACAATCTCTGCTTATGTGTATTAATTAGTATGTTTGTTGACTCTCCTGCCTCTCCTCTCCCAAATGTCATCTCTATGAAGGCGAACATTTTGTCTGTCTTGTTCACTGCTATCCTCAATACTTGGAATTAAATTTTTGTTGACCAATTGGATAAATGAAAACCATTTTATGCACAAAGAAATCAAGGCTCAGAGAGATTCAGCAATTTAATCAAACTTCTGCTAGCCCGTGTTGGAGCTGGGTTTAGAAACCAAACATTCCAGGGCTTGTCAATGCTCTTAACAGTTTAGCTTCCTGTGATCTGTTTTTCATTTCTATAATTATGTTATTTCATGAATGTTATATACATGGAACCATGCAATAGGTATCCTTTAGAGATTGGCTGTTTTTCATTCATCCAAGTTGTCCATTCTTTTTTATTGCTGAATAGTATCCCAATATATGGATATACCACTGTTTGCTTAACCTTTGGAAACACATCTGGATTCTTTTCAGTTTGGGGTTCTTGGGAATAAAGCTGCTAGAAATATTTGTGTGCAAGTTTTTGTATGGACAAAAGTTTTCATTTTTCTGAGGCAAATGACCAAGAGGTGATTGCTGGGTTGAATGCTAAGTGCAAGTTTACTTTGATTGAAGCTGCTGTATTCTATGTCACAGTAGCTGTACCATTTTACATTCTCATCAGTGTGTGAGTGATATAGTTTCTTTGCATCTTTGTCAGCATTTGGTGTTGTCGCTATTTTTTATTTTAGTCATTCTGATAGATGTGTAGTTTAAATTTACATTTTCCTAATGGCTAATAATGGTGACCATCTTGTCATGTGCCTTTTTGCCATCTATATATCCTCTTCACTGAAATATCTGTGCATGTCTTTTGCCTATTTTTCTAATAGGATTGTTTTTTTGTGTGTTTGTGTGTGTGTATTTTTACTGTTGAGTTTGGAAAATTCTTTACATATGCTAGTTTTGAGAATGCTTTATGTATTGTAGATGCTAGCCTTTTGTCAGATACGTAGTTTGGAAGTATTTTCTTCCAGTCTATAGCCTGTCTTTTCATCCTCTTCATATAGGACTTCATCGAGCAAAGTTTTTAATTTTGACAAGGTTGACTTTATCAATTTTTTTCTTTTATGGATCATGCTTTTGTTGTCAAAACTAAGAATTCTTTGCCTAGCCCTAAGATATGAGAATTTTCTTCTAAAAGTTTTGTGATTTGTTTTATAATTAAATCAGTTATCATTTTGAGTTAATTTTTATCTACGATGTAAGGTTTAGATCAAAGTTCTTTTTTTTTTTTTTTTTTTGTATGAATGTCTAATTGCTCCAGCACCATTCTTTGAGAAGGCTATGCTTCCTCCTTTAAATTGGTTTTTCACCTTGTCAGAATCATTGGGTTGTATTTGTGTGAATCTATTTCTGGGTTCTCTATTCTGTTCCATTGATCTGTGTCACTCCTTCCACCAGTATCAATTACTGTAGCTATATAGTATGCCTTAACATTAATTAGAGTCATTCTTCCTACTTTATTCTTCTTTAACAAAATTGTTTTAGCCATTCCATATGCATTTTGCCTTTCCATATGCATTTTGGAATAAGTTTGGCTATGACTACAAAAAACCTTGCTGAGATTTAAAAAATATATATCTTTATTGATTTCAGAGAGAGGAAGGAGAGGGAGAGAGAGAGACAGAAACATCAATGATGAGAGAGTCATTGATTGGCTGCCTCTTGCAAGTTCCCTGCTGGGGATCGAGCCCACAACCTGGGCATGTGCCCTGACTAGGAATTGAACCTCAATCTCCGGGATCCTAGGTCAATGCTCAACTGCTGAGCCACACCGGGCCGAGCCCTTGTTGAGATTTTGATAGAAATTGCATTAAATTTATAGATCAATTTAGGTGTTCTTTGATTTCTTTCATCACCATTTTGTAATTATCATTATACAGATCCTCACCAGGTTTTATTCAGAAATGTATACATATGTAGTGATTGTAAATTGTATCATGTCTTAAAATTTAACTTCCATACATTCATCGCTAGTGTATAAAGTGCAGTTGTTTTTGCTGAACTCACTTAGTACTTCTAGGAGTGTTTTTGTAATTTGGGATTTCCTGTGTAGACAATCATGTTATCTGTAAATAGGAAAAATTTCTTTCTTTCTTTCTGGTCTGTATACTTTTTATTTCTTTTTCTTGCCTTATGATAGGGGCTAGAAATTCCAGTGCTATGTTGAATAAGAATGATGAATGTATATCCTTGTCTTTTTCCTGACCTTAGAGAGAAAGCATTTGGTATTTGTCCTTTAAGTATGACGGTAGATGTAGGTTTTTTAGAGATGCTCTTTTGAGAGGTTGAGAAAATTCGCCTCTATTCCTTAGTGTATGGAGGTTTGTTTGTTTGTTTTCTTTTTTTTTGTTAATTCTCACCTGATGATATTTTTTTCCATTGATTTTTTTAGAGAGAGTGGAAGGGATGGAGGGGGGGGGAGAGAGAAAAAAAAATTGATGTGAGAAAGACACATTGATTGGCTACCTCTCCCCACACGTTCCTTAACCTGGGCGGGGACTGAACCTGCAATCCAGGTACGAGCCCCTTGAACAGGAATCGAACCCTGACCCTTTGGAGTGTGGGCTGATGCTCCAACCACTGGGCACACCGGTCAGGGCTGTTTGATTTGTTTTTTAATCATGATTTGGCGTTCAATTTTATCAAATGCTGTATCTGTATTAACTGATATGATTACATGTTTTTTCTTCTTTAGACTGGTGATAAGGTAAATTATTTTGATTGAGTTTTGAATGTTGAGCCAACCCTGCATACCTGGAATAAATCCCACTTGGTAATGGTGTATTATCATTTTTATATATTATTGAATTAAATTTGCTAAATTTTTGTTTAGAATTTTTGCATCTAAGCTCAGGAAAGATATTGATCTGTAGTTTTCTTCTTTTGTGTGTTGTCTTTATCTGGTTTTGGAATCTGGGTAATAGATGGGAGAAGTTTCCTCCTCTTATTTTCTGGAAGACATTGTGTAAAGTTGGTGTTAATTCTTCTTTGAATATTTTGTAAAGTTCTCCAGTGAAAAAAACCTGGACTTGGAGATTTCTTTTCTGGAAGCTCTTTAAATAGAAAATGTAATTTCTTTAATGGTTGTAGGACTATTCAGATTATCTATTTAATCTTGGTAGAGTTTCAGTAGCTTGTGGGTTTTGAGAAGTTGGTCCATTTCTTCCACACTGAATATATAAACCTGAAGTTATTTGTAGTATTCTCTTATTAACTCTTTAATAGCTCAAGAATCAGTAGTGATATGCCCTGTTTCATTCTTGATATTGGTAAATTTTTTTCTCTTTTTATTTGTGTCAGTCAATCTTGCCAGAGGTTTATCAATTTTATTGATTTTTTCCCCCCTGAAGAATCCGTTTTTTGTTTCATTGATTTTCTCCAGTTTTTCTGTTTTCAATTTTACTGATTTCTGCTATCTCTATTATTTTCATCTTTCTGCTTGATTTGGGTTTATTTTGCTCTTCTTTTATTGGTTCTTGAAGTAGGTATTTAGACTACTGGTTTGAGACCTTTCCTCTTTTTCCTTCCCCCTCCCTAATAAATACATTAATATTTATTTTACCAGAAAGTTATTGGTTTAATGTATTTATCAACAGATACAGTGAGCCCTGTTGGAAAAATATCTGTGGTTTCTTATTCTCTTCCCACAAGGGATTAAAGCCATCAGCTTTGGCATCCAAATAACCTTAGGTCAATACTGGTCTGGCCACCTAAGAGTGCTACCTGTGGAAAGTCACTTAGCCTTGCTCAGCCTCAGTATTCTAGCTATAAAATGGGGGTGCTAGTGCTTACCTAACTAGGGAAGCTGCCTGGATGAATTCTGTTACTGGTCTTGGTACCAACTGTCCTTTCTGCATTGTTCATAGACAACCTATGATCAATAAAAGGTAGAAACTGTTATTATGTTGCTGGCTCTGGCTTGTTTACACTCAGATGGGTTTCATGCCCTTTCTCTGCTCTGCTCTATGGTCAGTGGGGCTTCCCCTGTGTGGCTGAATTTCCTAGGCTTCTAAGGCAGCTGGCTTCCTATTGGGTTTGATCAAAGGCAGGCACTGGCAGGATTTCTTCGGAGAGGAAGGAGGAAGGAGACATAGGCCCTTTCCTCTCCATGCAGGTGGTTTCTGGGGCAACGGCTGCATATCTTCTGGTTCTAGCTTCTCCTGGGTGCCCCTGAGCTCTGGTAACACCACCTCTTCTTTTTATCTCTTTGGCCAAGAGTTGGCAGCAGCTTCCTGCCATATTTAATCTCTGGGTAACCGCAGTATCTTATGTTTGGTCTCAGCGTAGCTCTCATCCTGGTAGATAATTTCCTCTATTACATTCCTTCTGTTTTAAGTACTTGGAAGTCATTTCTATCTTCCTGCTTAGACACAGATTGATACAATCATCATCCCTGCGATTTTTGTGGGGCTCAGTTTGAGAAATATGTATGTGATTTCTGACTGCTAATGTATCATGAATTCACTGTGTGGTCTTGGCCAAAGCAATAAATAGCACTGTTCCCAGCTGTAAAACAAAGGTGTTCAGAGTGGCAATCACTAAGGGCCGCTATTGTGCTAGCAGCTTCTTTCCACAGCCTGGACTAATTTTTTATCATTAGTCTTAGTAACATATGTCTGCATTCCCTTCACCATTGGCTTCTGATTGTGTGGTTTCTACAGGTTGCTGAGCCAATTATAAAATAAGTTGGGCTAGATCCAGGTTGTGGAGAATGAGTGAAGTGGCTGAGCAAGGTGCAGGCAGCTTCCATATAACATCCCTTGGGGAGAACCAAACAGCTAGAGCATCCCCAGATCACGGATACCAAGCCTACCTATTCCACAGCTGTGCACCCCACACTAGGAGGAGGTGCTGGCTCCTTCATTCAGCCACCATAGGGCACTCAGCCAGCAGTCCTGCTGGCTCCACAAACATCACAAGTTGAAAAGCCTAGAAATGGGGGCACTTCCTTGTCTGAGTTAATTGAGATTTCAGCCTCCAGCAGATGCTACTGTCACTGTGGGAAAAAAAGTTCCAAGTTTCTGCTTTGTTTTTCCCCAAGGCCTTTCTTCTCTTCATGTAGAAACATGCCCTTGGGACTCTAGTGGAAGCAGCACTGATTCTGACTCAGTTTTCAGGGGCCATCATAACGACTAGTGACCACCTGTAACCATAACAACAACAGCAACAATAGTCTTCATTTTCTAAGTGTTTTCTTTGTTCCAGGTACCTGGTCAGGTACGTTCCAGTTTAACACCTCATATGATCCTCACTACAACTAAAAACTAAATCCCATGTTCCACATTTTCAGCAGAGACTGGCCTTAGGAGTAGTTATGTCATTGCTCAAATGCTCATCACCTTATCAAAGAGAACTTCCCTGACCACTTTGCCTAAAATTTGTCTTATTCTATCTTCCAATTCACTGTTCTTCTGCCCCCCTCCATTCTGCTGTGGAGCCCGTTTATTGGGGTTTTATCTCAATTACTGTATTATTCATTTCTAAAATTTCTATTTAGTTCTGCTTTCGAGCTTCTATTTTGTTGCTAAGTTTCTCCCCCCCATGTGTTTTCAGCATGTTTATAATTGCTCATTGAAGCATTTTAATGATGACTACTTAAAATCTTTGTCAAACAAATCTAACCTCCCTGTCATTTTCATACCAGCACTGAGTATGTGTTTTCATTCGAGTTGAAATTTTCTGTCCTTGGAATCATGAGACTTTTAATTGAAACCTGGACATTTCTGGTATTATGTTATGAGACTCTGAATCTTATTGTGACTTGCTGCATCAGCTGGCTGGCAGGAGAAGGGGCTCACTACCTCATCACTGCTGGGTGGGGGCAGAGGTCCAGGTTCCTCAGTGAGTCTCTGTAGATATCCAAGTGAGGGGATGGACTAAACTTCTGCTGTTACCGCCTTGGCTGGGAGGGGCAGGTGTGCCTTGTTGTTGCTTCCCAAGTGGCCTCCATTGATACCACAGGGTGTGCCTCACTGCTGGAAAATGGTGAAAGTCCTGGACTCCACTCTCATTGGGAGGGTAAGGAGCACTTCATTAGTACTGGGTGGATGTGGAATTCCAGGCTCCCAATGTGGTCTTCTCTGACAACACAGCAGTGGAGGGGACTTCATGCCAGTCTGGCAAGGATAGAAGTATAGGCCCCCCGCTCATGCTTTGCTAGCTTAGATGGGCGTTGGACCATAGTTTTTCCTGTGGAGTTAGGCTAAAGTAGAGCAGTTATTGTCTAAAAGTTTTCTGTTTTGCTAGGTTTCCCCTTTCATGGTCTTGGACTAGAGAGAGGGCTTTGTTGGGGGCTTTTATTTTTTTGCACCCCTTGATATTTCTAGGTTACTGGGTTCTTTAGCTCCAAATCTAGGATATCTCTTCCATAAAGCCTTCCTGTATTCTCTCATCAACAACTGGTTTTTCCCTCCTGTAAAATTCATGGAAGATTTTCTATCTTCTCCTCCAGGGCTGGAGTTAATTTTATATCCAATATTTTTATGAGATTTCTTTAAGGTAAAGACTACACTATATCCAGCCCTACATGCACACACTTCTCTCTTCTTTTTCCAATGTAAGCATTTAGTGCTATAAATTTCCCTCTCTGCTTTAATAGCATCTCATAAATCTTGATACGTAATATGCTTATTTTCTTAGTTCAATATACTTAAAATTTTTTTCTTTGAAGGGGCAAGATGGCAGGGGAGCAGGTGGAAGTAATACTCACCTCCTCCCAGGACCATATCAAAGTTGTAACTAAATACACAACAATAAATGTGAATAACCATCTGAAGACTAGCTGAACAGAAGTACTATAATTAAGGATATACAGAGGAACCTGCATTGAGACTGATAGGAAGGGAAGAGACCCAAAAGGAGTTGGTCCCACATCCCCTGAGACAGCACCCCACCACAAAGGTCTTTGGGTCTCTGGCTGGTGATGGCTGGCCTTCATGTATACTGAGAATTTTGCTGAGTGGCCTCAGACCCAGCACTGGTTCCGAGTTCCAACCTGTATCATGCTGGTGAACAGCACTCACCCCTACCCGGTGACTCAGTGAGAACCTATCTCATGCAACTTGTGTACTGCCAGAGGCTTTTCCAGTAACTGAACCTAATAGAGATCCAGCAGGTAGGGGTGAATCTTGGTGTGCCTTGGGCCTCCTGCTGACCTGCCCCTGGGCTCAGAGCTGGTAGAAGCCAGCCTTGGTATGCAGCTTGGCTTCTTCCATGTGCACTCAGGCCCAGGAGAGGCAGCCACAAACTATGAATTGGTTGGTAGCTCCAGACAGGTAGTCCAAGGCTGATTACAGGAAGAGTCTGAAATTGACCTGAGCTGATGTCCCTCCCAAGAAGCCCCAGAACCAACAAACCCAGTGGTGGGCCTCAGATCACATCAGAGTAGGACCTAATTAGCTCCACAAGTGGCACAGACAAAGGGAAATCTAGGCAGGCACTAGACCCTGCTGAGGCAAATTCCACTTTGTCTGCTCAGCACCCACACGTCAACTTGTATACTGTGGTTGGAGTTGACCCTCAAAGTCAACCAGCCTGAGAGTCGAGCTTATACATGGAAGAGCCAATGCAAATTAAGACTCAAATACAAGAGGTGGGCTTACATAACTTACACAAGAGACATTCTGGAGCACTTTGTTTTGGTGATCAGGAAGAGTGTGAGCCTCATCAGACAACTACTACATAAGGCCATGATACCAAGACTGGTAAACATAGCAGATCTACCTAATACACAGAAACAAATATAGAGAGGCAGCCCAAATTGGGAGACAAAGAAACATGCCCCAAGTGAAAGAACAAGAAAAATCCCCAGAAAAAGAGCTAAATGAAATGGAGGCAAAACAATGGTTATAAGGATGTTCAAGTAACTTAGGGGAAGAATGGATGAACTCAGTGAGAACTTAAGAAGATAATAAGCATAAAAGAGGACATAGAAGCCATAAAAAGAACCAGTCAGAAATGAAGAATACAGTATCTGAAATGAGGAATACACTAGAAGGAATCCAGAGTAGGTTAGATGAAACAGAAGGTGAAATCAGTGATTCAGAAGATAAGGTAGCAGAAAACACCCAATCAGAGGAGCAAAAAGTAAAAGAATTTTTTAAATGAGGGTAGTTTAAGAGGACTCTGGGAAAATATGAAGCATAACAGCATAACAGATCAGAAGGAGAAAAGAGAGAGCAAGGGATTGAAAACTTATTTGAAAAAATAATGACTGAAAACTTCCTTTACCTGGTGAAGGAAAAAGACACACAAATTCAAGAAGCACAGAGAGTTCCAAGCAAGATGAACCCAAAGAGGTCCACACCCAGGCACATCATAATTAAAATGGCAAAGGTTAAAAGCAAAGAGAGAATCTTAAAAGCTGTAAAAGATAGACAGTTACCTACAAGGGAGCTCTCATAAAACTGTCAGCTGATTTCGCAACAAAAACATTTCAGGCCAGAAGGAACTGGTACAAAATATTCAAAGTGAAAAAAAGCAAGGACCCACAATCAAGACTACTTTACCCAGTAGGAGAAATAAAGATCTTCCCAGACAAGAAAAAGCTCATGTTATCCATTATCACCAAAGCAGTATTACAAGAAATGTTAAAGGAATTTCTTTGAGAAGAAGAAAGAAAGAAAAGAAAAATATAGATATAAAGAATAGAATGGACCCTGGCCAGGCAGGTCATTTGGTTAGAGTGTTGTCCCAATATGCCAAGGTTGTGAGTTTGATCCTCTGTCAGGGCACATACAAAAATCAACCAATGAATGCATAAATAAGTGGAACAACAAATCGATGTTTTTTCTCTCTCTCTCCCTCTGTCTCTCCCTCTTTCTCCTTCATCTCTCTTTAACATCAATAAATTTAAAAAAATTATAAAATAAAATGACAATAATTACATATCCATTAATAATCACTTTAAATGTAAATGGATTAAATGTTCCAATAAAAAAATAAAAGGTAGATGAATGGATAAGAAAAAGACAGCCATATAGATGCTGTCTACAAAAGACCTATCTCAGAATGAAAGACACACACAAACTGAAAGTAAGGGGAGGAAAAAAGATATTTCATGCAAATGGAAATGAAAAAAAAAAAACACAAAAAACTGGGATAGCAATACTTATGTCTGACAAAATAGACTTTAAAACAAATGCGATAGTAGGAGACAAAGAAAAACACTATATAATGATAAAAGGTACAATTCAACAAGAGGATATAACTCTGGTAAACATTTAGCACCCAACATAGGAGCACCTAAATATATAAACAAATCTTGATGGACATAAAGAAAGAGGTCAACAGTAATACAGTCATAGTAGGTAATTTTAACACCTAGTTGACATCAATGGATAGAATTTCCAGACAGAAAATCAACAAGGAAAAAATGGCCTTAAATGACACACTAGATCAGATGGATTTAATTGATATTTTAATAGCATTTTACCACAAAACAGCAGAATATATATTCTTTTCAAGTGCACATGGAATATTTTCTAGGATAGATCACATGTTAAGACATAAAACAAGCCTCAATAAATTTAAGAAGATTGAAATCATATCAAGCATCTTCTCTGACTGCAGTGGTATAAACCTAGAAGTCAATTACACAAAAAAAACCCCTGAAAACCACACAAACACATGGAAGCTAAATAACATGTTACTAAACAATGCTAATGGGTTAGCATTAAGGTTAAGGAAGAAATCAAAAGATATCTTGAACAACTCCATCAAAGTACTACTAGATTTGATAAATGAATTTGGCAAGGTAGCTGGATACAAAATCAACATCTGGAAATCAATGGCATTCTTATACACCAACAATGAACTTTCAGAGAGAGAAACTAAAAAAGCAATACCATTTACCATTGCAACTAAAAAAGTAAGATACCTAGGAATAAACTTAACCAAGGATGTAAAAGACCTGTGCTCAGAAAACTACGTGACACTGAAAAAAAAAAAAAAGAGGAAGATTTAAACAGGTGGAAGAAGATATCATGCTCATGGGTTGGAAGAATTAATATCATTAAAATGTCCATACTACCCAAAGCAATTTATAAATTTAATGCAATTCCTATGAAAATACCAACAGCATATTTCACAGACCTAGAACAAACATTTTGAAAATTTATATGGAACCAAAAAAGACCCCAAATAGCTGCAGCCATCTTGAGAAAAAAGGACGGAGTGGGAGGGATCACATTACCAGACTTCAAACTATATTACAAAGCCACTGTAATCAAAACAGCCTGGTATTGGTACAACAACAGGCATATAGATCAATGGAACAGAACAGGGACCCCAGAAATAGACCCACGCCATTATGGTCAGTTAATATTTGACAAAGGAGGCAAGAGTATCCAATGGAGTAAGGACAGTCTCTTCAATAAGTGGTGCTGGGAAAATTGGACAGATACATGCAAAAGAACGAAACTAGACCACCAACTTTCACCATACACAAAAATAAACTCAAAATGGATAAAAGACTTAAATGTAAGCCACGAAACCATAAAAATCCTGGAAGAAAACATAGGCAGTAAAATCACAGACATCCCACATAGTGGACTTTTCACTGATACAACTCCTAGGGCAAGAGAAACAAAGGAAAAAATAAACATATGGGACTACATCAAACTAAAAAGCTTCTGTACAGCAAAAGAAAACAGCCTCAAAATACAAAGGAACCCCACAGTCTGGGAAAACATATTTGCCAAGGATGAATCTGATAAGGGGCTAATTTCCAAAGTGTACAAATAACTCATAGCACTCAGCAAGAGGAAGACAAACAACCCAATTAAGAAATGGGCAAAGGACCTGAATAGACAGTTCTCCAAAGAGGACATACAGATGGCCAAGAGACACATGAGAAAATGCTTGATGTCGCTAATCATCAGAGAGATGCAAATTAAAACCACAATGAGGTATCACTTCACACCTGTCAGAATGGCTGCCATCAACAAATCAACAAACAACATGTGCTGGCGAGGGTGTGGAGAAAGGGGAGCCCTAGTACACTGCTGGTGGGAATGCAGACTGGTGCAGCCACTATGGAAAACAGTATGGAGGTTCCTCAAAAAATTAAAAATGGAGCTGCCATTAGACTCAGTGATTCCACTCCTAGGAATGTATCCTAAGAATCCTGAAACATTCATCAGAAAGGATATATGTACCCCGATGTTCATAGCAGCACAGTTTACAATAGCTAAGATCTGGAAACAGCCCAAGTGCCCATCAGTAGATGAGTGGATAAAAAAGCTGTGGGACATTTACACCATGGAATACTACGCAGTTGTAAAGAAGAAGAATCTCATATCCTTTGGGACAGTATGGATGGACCTGGAGAATATTATGCTAACTGCAATAAGCCAGGCAGCGAAAGACAAATATCACATGATTTTGCTTATACGTGGAATCTAAAGAACTAAATAAACTGATGAACAGAATAGATTCAATGACATGGAAGCACAGATGAGACTGATGAATGTCAGAGGGATGGAGGAGGGCGGATGGGTGGAGGGGGAGAGAGTAACCAAAGAATTTATGTGCATATATGCACAACCCAAGGACACGGACAATGGTGGGGAGAGGGACTGGGGAGGGGGAAGGAATGGGGTGGAAGGGGTCATTGGGGAGAAAAAGGGACATCTGTAATATTTTAAACAATAATAAAGTTAAAAAAAAAAAGAATGAATGTCAAACAGGAAAAAAAAATCTGCAAATCAGTTAATGAGATACACCACATAAACAAAATAAAAGATAAAAATCATATGATTACATCAATAGATGCAGAAAAAACATTTGACAAAATTCACTCCCCAGTTATGATAAAAACTCTCAGCAAAGTGGGAATAGAGGGATCATACCTCAACAGAATAAAGGCCATATATGGCAAACCTACAGTCAACATCATAGTAAGTGGGGGGGAGGGGAAACAGTGATTCCTTTAAGATTAGGAACAAGACAGGGGTGTCCACTTTCACTGCTCTTATTCAACATAGTACTGAAAGTCCTAGCCACAGCCATCAGACGAGAAGAAATAAAAGGCATTCAAACTGAAAAGGAAGAAGTAAAACTATTATTATTTGCAGATGACATGATACTATAATAGAGAACCGTAAAGATTCCACCAAAAAAACTACTAAAACTGATAAATTAGTTCAGTAAAGTAGCAGGATACAAAATTAATATTAAAAAATTGGTTGCATTTTTATTCACAAATAATGAACTATCAGAATGGGAAATAAGAAAAAATCCCATTTACGATTGCATCAAAAAGTTATATACATAGGAATAAATTTAACTAAAGAGGTAAAAGACCTGTACTCGGAATATAAGATACTGAAGAAAGAAACAGAAGAAAATGCAAATAAATAGAAGCATATGCCTTGTTCATAGATAGGAAGATTTAGCATTGTTAAAATGTTCATATCAACTAAAGCAACCTATAAATTTAATGAAATGCCTATCAAAATAGCAATGGAATTTTTCACAGAACTAGTACAAATAATTCTAAAATTTACATGGAACCACCAAAGACCCCAAATAACCTCAGTAACCTTGAGGAAGAAGAATAAAGTTGGAGGGATCACACTTCCTGATATCAAACTGTACTACAAGGCCACAGTAATCAAAACAACATGATACTATCATAAAAACAGACATATACATCAATGGAACAGAATAGAGAGACCATAAATAAACCCATGCCTTTATGGTCAATTAATATTTGAGAAAGGAGGCAAGAACATACAATGGGACAAAAGACACTATTCAATAAGTTGGATAAGTTGGACAGATACATGCAAAAAATGAAACTAAACCACCTTCTTACACCATATACCAGAATAAACTTAAAATGGATTAAAGATTTACATGTAACACTCGAAACCAAAAACTCCTAGAAGAAAACATAGGCTGTAAAATCTCTGACATTTCTTATAGCAATATTTTTCCTAATATATCTCCTCAGGCAAGGAAAACAAAAGAAAAAATAAACAAATGGAACTACACTAAACTAAAAAGTTTTTGAACAGTAAAGGAAACCATCAACAAATTGAAAGACAACCTAAGGAATGGGAGAAGATATTTGCTACATCTGATAAGGAATTAATACCCCAAATCTATAAAGAACTAGTACAACTCAACACCAAAGAACCAAACAATCCAAATAAAAGGGGGGAAAAGGGCCTAAATAGACATTTCTCCAAAGAGGGCATACAGATGGCCAATAGACATATAAAATATCACTAATCATAGAGAAATGCAAAGTAAAACCACAATGAGATATCATCTCATACTTGCCAGAATGGCTACCATCAACAAGTTAACAAACAACAAGTGCTGAAGAGGATGTGGAGAAAAGGGGACACTCATGCACGGTTGGTGGGAATGTGGATTGGTGCAGCCACTATGGAAAACTGTATGGAAGGTCCAAAAAAAAATTAAAATGGAACTGCCTTATAACCCAGAGATTCTACTTCTGGGTATATATTGAAGAAACCCAAAGCACTAATTTGAAAGAATATATGCACCCTTATGTTCATTGCAGTGTTATTTACAATAGCCAAGATATGAAAGCAACCCAAATGTCCATCAGCACAGGAGTGGATAAAACAGTGGTTGTACATATATAAATGGAATATTACTTGGCCATAAAAAGTATGAAATCTTACCATTTGTTCCAGCATGGATGGATCTAGAGGGTATTATACTAAGTGAAATAAGTCAGACAGAGAAAGACAAATACCATATGATTTCACTTATATGTGGAATCTAAAGGACAAAATAAATGAACAGACACAATTGAAACAGACTCATAGACACAGAGAGCAGACTGATGGTTGCTAGAGGGAAAGGGACTTGGGGGATTGGGTGAAAAAGGTGAAGGGATTAAGAAGTACAAAATAGTAGTTTCAAAATAGTCACGGGGATGTAAATTACAGCATAGGAAACATAGTCAATATTATTGTAATAACTGTATGGAGCCAGGTGGGTACTGGAAATATCGGGGAGAAAGTGTATGAGTGTCTAACCACTATGCTATACACCTGAAACTAATATAAAACTAATATTAAAAGTAAACTATAATTAAAAAAAATAAAAAAACATTTCCTTTAAGACTTCCTTTTTGACCCATGAATTATTTAGAATTATGTTGTTTAGTTTCCAAGTGTTTGGAGATTTTTCTTCTGTCTTTGTAGTATTTATTTCTAGTTTGATTCTATTATACCAGAGAACATACTATGATTTCAGTTCTTTTAAATTTACTAAGGTTTGTTTTATGCCCTAGGATATGGCCTATCTTGGTCAATGTTCCATGAGTACTTGAAAAGAATATGTGTTCTTTTTTTGTTGGGTGAAGTGTTCTATAAATGTCAATTAGATCCTCTTGGTTGATGGTGCTGTTGAGTTCTTTTTCTTTGCTGAATTTGTCTAGTTGTTCTATCAATTGCTAAGAGTGTTGAACTCTGAAACTCTAATTGCAATCTATTTTGCCTTGCAGCATTCTCAGTTTTTGCTTCATATATTTTGAAGCTTGGTTGTGGTACATCCACATTTAGGATTGCTATGTCTTCTTGGATTGATCCTTTCAACATAATGTAATGTCTCTCTTTGTCCCTAGTAATTTTCTTTGCTCTGAAGTCTACTTTATCTGATATTAACATAGTCTCTTCTGCTTTTCACAGAATTAATGTTTGCATGATATATCTTTCATCCTTTTATTTTCGACCTACCTATGTTGCTATGTTTGAAGCACGTTTATTGCAGATAGCATATAGTTGGGATGGTTTTGTTTTTTTTAATCCACTCTACTTATCTCTTTCTTTTATTTAAAAATTTTTTTTTGTTTTGATTTCAGTTGTACAGCTTAGTAGACAATCATATACTTTACATAGTGTTCCCCTCGATATTTCCAGTATCCCAACTGGCACTACGCATAGTTATCTCAATATTACTGACTATATTCCTTAAGCTTTACTTATGTCCCCATAACTATCTTGTAACTACCAATTTGTACTTTTTATACCTTCACCTCTTTCATCCATCCCCCAACCCCATTCTCCTCTGGAATTCACCAGTTTGCTCTCTGTGTCTGTTTCAATTTTGTTTGTTTATTTTGTTCTTTATATTCCTCATATAAGTGAAATCATATGGTATTTTCCATTTAGATTTATTTATAATTCTAAGTATATTGCTTTTTACAGTTTTCTTGGAGCTTGCTTTAGGTAGTATCATATACATACGTAACTTATAGTTTACTGGTCTGGTGTTCAAGTAAGTTCCCATTGACTAAATTCTATTGACCTGTCTTCAAATTCACTGATTCTATCCTCTGCCATCTCCACTCAATTATTGAGTCTATTCAGTGAGTTTTTTTTACTTCAGTTGCTTTTTTTATTCCATACTTTCCATTTAGTTATTTTTTATAACCTCTATTTTTGGTTGAGATTTTCAATTTTTTATTTATTTCAAGTAAATTTGTAATTGCTTGTTGAAGCATTTTTATGATGGTTGCTTTAGAACCCTTGTCAGGTAATTCCAACACCTGATTCATCTCGGTATTGGTGTTGTTGATTGTGTTTTCTCATCAAATTATGGTTTTCCTGGTTCTTGTTATGAATGATTTTCTATTGTATCCTGAACATTTTGGTTATGTTAGGAGGGTCTCGATCCCATTTCAGTCTTCTACTTTAGCAGGCAGTCACCATGTTTGAGTTTAGCATGTACATTCAGGCCTACTTCTGTGGGTTGTAGGTCCAACGACAGTTTAGTTTCCCAAGGCATTGCAATGTTATTTTGGTATGCTCTATTCTTCTGTTGTCCCTGGGGCTCATGCTGTTTTCAGGGGCAGAAGGTGCTTCCCTAAGCTGCTTGTTTTTGCTAGGTGATCTTCTAGGGGATGGGGCTGTGCTTAGGTGTCCTTTTGCCACTAGTTGGAGAGTAGGGAGATAGGGATTTTGCCACTGCTACTGCTGTAGGTAAATCAGGCTGCCTGCTGATGTCCTAGTTCCGGAGTGGGAACTGAGACAACTCAGGGCTTTTCTACTGCAGGCAATTTGCATCACCTTCTGGGGTTTTGGTTGTGGAGCAGCTTAGTTCCCCCAACTAGGTCTCTGTTGGTCTTTTCCTTTCCCAGACAGTGGTGTGTGTGTGTGTGTGTGTGTGTGTGTGTGGTAGTGGTTTTGGGTTGCAAGCCTCTTTGGCACCCAGTGTAGGGGTGTGTGGGAGATAAAAAGAAACCTAAGACAACTCACCATGTTGTAGTTTCTCAACTCCTGAAGTTCCTACCCAGTCCACCTTCTTCTTTCCTGCTTTTAGAGTCCTTTCATCATTATCTGTTGAGTAACTTCTAGGAAATATAGTTGTATTTGTAGGAGAGGAACAGGGAAAATGATTCTACATCATCTCGTTCTGAAATTAGAAGTCCCTAGTGTAGTTTTAAAATACAATTTTGGTGTGAGTGAATTTGAGAGTTTTTTGATAAGTTTTACAGCCATTTTAATTTCTTTCTCTGTATTTAATTTTATATTATTTGTTGATACTATTTGCTCATTTTTATACTGGGCTGGTGGCCTTTGACATATTGGTTTGTAACAGCTGTTTTCATATTCACTATGAGTTACAAATATTTACCCCAGATTATTCTCTCTTTTGATTTTGCCTTTTTATGGTATTTTTGCCATGCAAGTTTTTGTGTTTTTTTTTTTTTTTTTAAATGTAGTTGAATATATAAATCTCTTCCATTGCTTCTGTGTTTGTGTCATTCTTGGAAAGTCCTCCTCATTCCAAGATTTAAAAATAATCTCCCCATATTTTCTTCTAGTACTTTTATGGTTTCATTAAAAAATTTTTTTGGCCCATCTTAAATTTATTTTTGTGTAAAGTGTGAGGTAGTGTATCCAGTTGTCCTAAAGCATTTATTGAATAGCCCATCATTACCTCTCTACTTTAAAATTCTACCTTTAAAAAAAATTGTGGTTAAAAAGCACATAACATAAAATTTACCATCTTAAGCGTTTTAAGTGTATAGCTCAGGAGGGTTAAGTTATTCACATTGTTGTGCAATGGATCTCTAAAATTTATCTTGCAAAGGTGTAACTCTGTACTCAATGAACAACAACTTCCCATTGAAGAGGTAACTTTTCATCATAGAATAGTCTCTGGTCTTTTTTACTTCTTGCTTGAACCACTATAAAAGCTTTGTAGCATCACCATAATTCCAATCTGCCTGATTCATTTTCCTCATGCAAATTCTGACCACAGCATTTCATTATTTAAAACCATGAGAAGCTCTCCTTGATATACTACAATTGAAATTAAGCCCCCTCCCCCCATTATACTCTTTCACAGCACCTGTACCTTTTCTTTGTGTCTCTTCTCATAATGTGTAATTGCAATTATCTGGGTGATATTTGACTTTTGTCTATCTCCTTGTTAAACTTCGGAGTTCATGAGAGAAAGGGCGATGTGCTCATCACATATTTGCACTGCTTAGTGTGTGCCTGGTACATAGTAGGTGCTAAGTCCATGTTTGTGGAATGATAGGTTCCCCTTGGTCTGTGGAATAAAGTAGAAACAATGCAAGATCTGATTTGAACTTAATCTTCTCTCAGCCCTCTGCCCTTCAAGGAAATCAAGCTGCTGGATTTTCTTTCCACCTTTCCCTGACAAAGCCATGAGCTTTCTAATCCTTGGTTCTGGTTTACACCATGCCCTGATTTTTCATTTGTGCCATGCCCTCCCCTCAGTCCCCCGCAACATTGCTGCCTTATGGAAATCCAATTTATCCTTCAAGACTATGGCTGTTTCCACCACTGGACTGTGAGTTCCTTGAGAGCAGAGACAGAGTCTCCCTAATTTGCCCTTAGGGAGCAACACAGCTCCTGGTCTCTAGGAGGCGCTCTTGATCATACATCTTCATCTGCTCCTAGTCTACAATCTCCTTGAGGGCAGGCAGTGTTCCTTACTTGTATGCATCTGGGAAACTTGCTTCCTAGCCCCCAGGGAGAGACTCGGAGTTGGCTTCAGAAATCTTCTGGTAACTTACTGAACATGTCTAGTTGTGTCCTGAGAGGCCTGAATATGAAATGGGGCAGGGGCAGAGGCTTCCCTGCCTTTCCCCCACTGTGCCCTGTGACATTCTGTCCCTCTGGCCCCTTCTCCAGCAATAAAAAATTATTGCTTCACACTCCTCACTCGAGCTCAGCCTGGATTCTTTCTCCCTGGAGTTGATTCCCTGCCTCCCTCTCCCTCCAAGCCCTCTGGAAAAGAAGCACTCAGATGGCCACACTTCCGAGCCCCAGCACCAGGAGGCAGGATTGCCATGCCCAAGATCTTGTTTTTCTTCTTCTTTCAGAAGCACTTTCTCTGGAAATGTCCAGGCCATTCCCTGCCAACACCTGCTTTCCAGCTGTACTCCTGTCACCTTCATGAGTCCAAGGCAACCTCTCCCCCGCAGAGGCACTGACTCCTGGCTTGGGCTTCTCCCCACTTATGGGTTGCTGACACCCTAGATGCTCCAGAGGTCAGGGGTGGCAAGCATTCCACCCTGCTGACTTGTTTTGTTTGGCCAGAATCATGTTTTTTGAAGGCCCCAGCAGGGGACGGACCCCATGAACCCTCCAGCCTTTTAGGGTCTAGGTTTCTTCCACATCTTGTCGTTCTGCTTTAGACCCCATTTCTGAGCCCACCCCTGCCCTGTGTCACTAGACTGTGCAGATTCTGAAACCCACTTGCTAACCACAGGTTCCCTCCTTTCCCTTCCCTTCCTTCCTCCCCCAATCCTGATCTCCTCTTCTCCACACATAAGCTTCCAGGCCCTCCAGCCCACCCTGTTTTCTCCATATTCTTCCATTGTTTTCTCTTTGTTTTCCCACCTCTGCCTCACTAGCCCCTCAGAACCCCATGTCTCCCTGTTTACAGGATTAGATAAATCTAACCATCCACCTTCAGTAGGATCATCTTAAAAATCAAAGTTGGTTAATTCTTTGCTTTCCTACTAACTTCCAGAGATCCTCCACAAGCTACAGGGCTGGTGGTTCTAAAGATAGAGACATGCTCCTCACTTGGTTTAGATTAGAAGAACAGAAAAATTCTGGTTTTTAGTCACCGTAGCCCCTTTCATGAACCTGTGCTGCATAACAGCTTTCCCCCTTACTCATTCTTTCCTTGGTTAGCTTTAGTCTTATTTTAAAACCCCATTGTTTCTGTAGGTAGATATTTCTTTGTGTAAAGGCACAGAACAAGGCCAGCGAGGATGCAACACAAACAGATAAACAGTTGCTACCTCTGTGCAGGGCCAGAGGTGATCAAGATTGAGAGAGAGATTGGGTCAAAGGGTTTAACCTTATCTTTAAAGTTTCTACTTTTCACAAAAGAGATTGCATCTTGTACTTACTACTTGTGAGATATTAAAAACAAACAAATGAACCAGTTTAGTACCAGGAAGCCTTCCCCAGACTTCCCAGGCAGATAAAGCTGTTTCCTTTTCTGGGATCAAACAGCACCTTCCCCAAGTGTTTAGGCAATATTGTGTTTGTAATTTGTTGGAGCCTGTCTATCTACTTCTAGATGGGGAACCCCTCAAAGCTACAAACTTTATCTAATTCTTGCTCCCATGCCTAGCAGAGTGCATGACCCGGAGCAGGTGCTCAGGGAGTGCCAAACCCAGTGCATTGCCTCTGCCAGCAGGCTCCTTTGAAAGTGCTTGCTGTGGGACAGGCTTCATGCTAGTCCTGAGCTGCTTCAAGTAATTTTTACAATGTGCAAGGAAGGATGTCTCTAGGAGTCTGAAATTTAGGTAAAGGAGACCCTTGGGTTGTGTCAACACAAGGATGGGGTTGAACTGTACCCCTCCATGGCCAGGATCCAGTTCAGTCTTACTGTCTTGTCACTTGGCATGCTTCTGAAGCCACCGCTCTTCAGCAGTTAATCTAAGGGCAAAGGCATCCCCAAAAGTTGAACTCGTCAAGTCCAGCCCTAATCTGTATCTCTAAGATGGAGAGGACAGCTCTAATATACAGACAGTGAGCCGGGGAGGCCAGAGTCAGGAGACACTCAGACCAGGCTTGGAGGGAGGGACAAAGCAATTGTCTGAGGGACTTGAAGAAGGCATCAGAATTTCGGTTTAATCGTGGAAATCTGTAGCTTTTGTAATTGTCCAGAGAAATCTGAGCTCCCAGGTCATAGGATCCTACTTAGGTCCTATCTACTGCTCAAAAGCAAAAGGGCAAAAGGATAGCCTTAATGGGTCAATTGGATTGGGGCTAGAGAGTGGGTGGGGGTGGCTTTTAGGGTTGGTGAAACGTGTGCCTTGTGGCCAGGGCAACCCTTTAAACTTGAATGTGCAAGTGGTGAGGAAGCTGAGGAAGGGTCTGTATCAATCTTTCTTCTGAGAAGGCTCCCAACCAGCTCCTGTATTCAACCTCGAATAGGAGAGTGTTCCTGGGGTCTTGGGGCAGTGAGGCTAGGTACTTGGGCTCCTGAAGACATAATGGCAGCGGTAGCAAGAATTCAGTGAGCAGGCCCCTACAGCTCCCCCCATTCCTCCCATTCCATCTATCTCCCTCCCAGCAATCTACCCACAACCCCACCATGGGCCTCAGAATTGCTGAAAAGGCATCAGACTATGCTACACCCCTTTAGACCTCAATGAAGAGCACCTCTAGTTGGCTCATCTCTTTGTAAGTAACTTTTATTTTTATTTACAACAGAATTGGTGGCTTTATTCCTCCATGTTTAGGGACAGTTGGCATCAGCAGCCAGATGGAAAGTCTGCAGTGAAGTCAAACTCATTCTGCCCCAGCCACAGCTCCGGAAGCTCATTGGCCCGGTCCAGTCCCAGTTCCACCACCAGTGACATCAGCACTTCCTCATCCACTGGGTCCGAATCGATGATAGCAGGGCTCTGGGCACTGGCAGAAGGAGAGAGTGACCCCGCCCCTCCCGCCTGAGCCCCAAAGCCCCAGTTTTGCAGGGGACCTGCCTCCCCGGGTTGGCCAGGAGTGGCGGCTGCCATCCCATGATACTGGCTGTTAAGTTTCTGAAGCTGCATACTGGCCAGCAGGTGAGGGGCAGGGTGCAGATTGAAGGGTGTAGGTTTAGTGGGAAGGGTGGTGGTAGGAGAGCCTATTGGAGGTGAAGATCCAGAGGAACTAGTGGGAACCCCATTGGCCTTGGTTCCATTCGAGGCTACCCCGGGGTAGTGCAGAGTGGCTACTGCTTTGCGATCTTTCACCCCCAGGTTAGAGTAGGCCAGAGAGCTCATCTCTTGGTTGGCATCCTAGAAGACGAGAAAGGCAGAGCATAATATAAGGCTCAGAAAGCTCCTAAAGGCACTTCATTTGGGGCTAGTGGTGGGGAGGTAGCAAGAAGACCCACTGCAAAGTTAAGCTCCCAACCCCAGGATCCTTTTGAGCTCAATGCTCAGAGCCAAGTCCTCGTGCTGGGCACCTGCCATCCTAAGTGGGTTTGCTGCTTTTATTTCCCTCCCTCTATCTCACCATTCTAATAAGGGCATTTCATTGTCCCTCTTCTCAGCCTCACATTAATCTTTTCAATGGTGTTGTCTTATTCTTATTCTACCTCTCTGCTTCCTGCCCTGCCATCTTCTTTCAACAACTCGAGTAGGTTTGATTTAACTACATTTAGGCAGAAGCTACCCTCTTTCTCCCCAGAGAAAGCTCTGTTGTCTCCTCTCTGCTAAAGGATACTAGGCACCACACCTAGGAGGGCCTACAACATGGCCACCCCAGATCAGCTCATCTTTTCATGTCTTAGTGTTTCTATTTGTAAAACGGAAAAAGTTACCTCCTTCACAGGTGAGGTGCCACCCTTGACATCAAGTGCAGGTCTTGACATCGTTGGCATTTCAGAGCCTTGGAAGAAGTTGGATAAATTGGTCGGAGGTGGTACTGCCAGCTGGAGCTGTTGTGCTGCATGTGACGAAGAAAAGGTAAGAAGGGCAAAGGACTCATTAGTCAAGAAAGCATTAGCAAAGCCCAAAGCAAGGCAATTTCACACGGCTACAAGGCAAGGATGGTGACAGAGTTAGACCCAAGACCAGAGACCACTTGAGCAAAGGAGAAGATCAAGCTGGAACTTTGTTTGCCTGAGGCAGGCAAGGTGCTTGGTTCAGCCAGGTGCTGCCCAGGTAGCCAGCTACCCACATCACCAAGAGGGTACACAATGATCGTTTCCTCATGCCAGTGATTTCAAAGCCCCAAGTGTGTGTGCGTGGGGGGTGGGATGGCACTGTTCCTGATTCTGAAGGCAGAAATGTCCCTAAGTAAGTAGCACACTGTTTCCATGGGCCACTGGCTTCTGGGCTAGAGATCTTGGGCCTCCACTACGACTGAGAGAAAGTGGGAAAGAGTCAGGATGAGGAAGACCTAGAAAGTTGGAGGCTGCAGCCCAGGGAAGAAATAAGTCCCCAAAGCAAATGCCATGGAGCTCCTAAGCCCTGACTCAGGTGTGGGTGTGAGAAAAGGCAACCTAATCAAGGTGGGCTGGGGGCTGTGAGGTGGCCAAAGAGCAGGGAAGAATGTTCTCAATTTCCTCCTTGCCTCAAGCCCCCACCAAGTCAAGCCTGCCAGCACAGGGTTTTCCCAGGACACCTGGTCTGAGCCCAGGCACACCCATCTGTAGTGACAGATGGGAATACTTCTTCCTGGAGGAAAACAGGCACAGAGATTCAGTGGCTTTCCTATTAAGTGCCAGTGGCTCTGGGGGCAAGATGTAGCACTCTTATGTCCGCAGGCCTCCCCTGTCCACTGAATCAGACCTAGAATGATTCAAATGGTTGCTGGAGAAATAATTCCCTAGCTCAGGCGCCAAAGGGTAAGGGAGTGAGGAAAGAAGAATTCCCTCAAATTGGAAAACAAAAAAATTCCTCACCTGAAAAACTCTGAAGTTATTTTTTTAGAAGTTTTTTTTAAGCTTTGTATATTCTAGCCTTTATGATGAATCAGAGATGTCGAATTTTGTATTTATAAATACCTTTTGCCCCAAAGAATCTTATGCACCTTAAAAAGCATCTCTAATCTTTCCAACAAAGCTAGAATTCTCCTTGTCATCTCCCTCCTCCAGTGGTCGTTAAGAATCTGCTCAGACACTTCTAGAAAGTGGCCACTTACTACCTCTCTTTACTGTCTTTGCACCACTTACTTGTAGAGGAGGGAGGCAATAAAATAGAGAAAGGAAAAAGTGGGGGAGAAAACATGAGAAAAAAATCAGTTGCTGGGTCACCACCACCACTGCTTGATTGGAACCCTGTTTCTTCTCTGAGGCAACCCAGTAATATTTCAAGCCAGTGATCACAAGACAAGGAGTCTAATCCATGCTGTCTTCCAGAGCCCAGCACCTTCAGTATCAAGCAATTTTCATATCCTAAGAAAAATGTTGAGAGGTCCTGCCCATCTTTCCTTGTTCCTATCCAGCCTTTCTTCGTGCCGCCCAAATGTACCCAAATGTACAAAAGAAACAACAGTAGCAACAATGGTAACAAAAAAAGGAGGGGGAAAATAAATAGAAAAAAAGAGAGAACCAGAAAAAGCGTCCGTTTTAGTATTGGTCCCTGGGGAAGACCCTTTTACTATATCTCCCCCTTCAGGCTCTGAGCTCCCCTAAACAGGACCTTGTTTCCATTCAAATCCGTTGCCTCCCATCGTAGCTTTCCCCCGCTCCCTACCTGCCTAAACCCAGGCCTGGGTCACTGCTCCGTAGGCGCTCAGTAAGTGTTGTTGAATCCGTCTGCAGAGGCAATCGCATTTCGATAGGAGTCCCTGCCCCCGCCTGCCCGATTTTCTGTCTCTACTTCTCCACCCAGCCCGTTGGAAGGCAAAACTTGGCAGCTCGGAAATGGCCCAGCCTGCTTCCCAAGCCGAGAGCTGACCACTGTGAAACGGTTGCGAGAGGCGGCTGGGCAACCCAGAGCAACAAGTGCCTCCTCACACGCTGTGCCTCGCGGGCTCCGGCTACTAGTTCCCGCCCGCCCTTCTCTTCAGACCTTCGCGTGGCCCGACAGCCCCCTTCCGCCTAGATGGGGGTGGGGGGAGGAGAAGAAAGAAAGGAGAGGCAGGTACAGTAGCTTGGTCTTTGACCTGTTGGGGGACCAAAAGTTAAAATGGCACCAACCGATGGCTCCATCTCTATTGCTATTTTCTCACTCAGGAGAAATTTAAAAATCCAAACAGTACTGCGGCTTGGCTTGGACGCGCTCTAATCCAGACCAGTCAGTTTTGCCACCTGAAAACTAAAGGCCCGTTGTTTGAGGACAGCTCGGCAGCCCTCGTCGCATCCAAGGTGGAGCAGCGGGAGCTGGGGGCGGCCTGGAGCATCCCTGCACAGTGGGCGCGAGCACCCAGGCTACCAGGCCCCCAAGCGTCCGTTCCACAAGTACTGTGTCAGGAACAGATAGTAGGGACCACAAGGACAGGCGGGCAGGGGCCGGGCTCTCCACCTCGGCGGTGAATTTGGAGCCCCTCGGTGTGGCCGCGCACGGGGGCGCACTCAAGCACCAGTGGCGGTAGCTCCTGCACCTCACCAACACTTAACTGAGCGCCCGCTGAGCAACCAACGCTGCCGCTGGCTGAGCCTACCGCCTAGCCAGGCTGCCTCTGTTCAATGCTCTAACCCCTCTACCAGAAGAGTGAGAGGCCCGGAGAGGTTCGGTAACTTGCCCAAGGTCACAGCGCTAGAAAGTGGCGGAGCCGGGACTGGCAGCTACGTCTTTCGGACTCCAAGTCCGACTCTCGGCGAGGCAGGGACACTGTGAGAGGTCGGCCTCGCTGCCCTCGTTTATAGGGAGAGAGGTGTGTGCGTGGGTGTGCGTGGCTGTGTGGGCGTGCGTGTGGGGGAGAGCAGAGGTCGATTGGGTGGTAGACGCAAGTTGCCCAAATTCGCTAACTTCCATCCCGCAATTCCCCTGAACTCAGCCCGAAAAGCCCCTCTCGCCTCCAGCCCCCAACGGAAACCTGAGCTTTGTGTAGCTCCGGAGCCCAAGCGTCCAGATACGGTCCAGGCGTTTAGCAAAGTCGGTGGAAGCCAAGCTGGAGAAAGCGCGGGCGCGGGGAGAAAAGGTGCTGCCGTCTCCCCAGGAGAAGCGGGCGCTTGGCGCCGCTGGCCGGCAGGCGGGAGCGCTGACAACGAACAGACTCACGCTGACGGGCTAGTGGCCGGCGGCCCCTCTACCCCCAGCAGAGCAGCTCTTGATCAGAAAACAACTCCCGCAGAATCCCCCGGCCCGCCGGGCCGCAGCCCGTTCCCCACACTCGCTCCGCTGGAGTCCCTCGGCCCCGCTGCCCAGCCCAGCGCCCTGCCGGGCGGCCCGGCTTACCTCAGCGAAGCCTCCTGCCTTGGAGAAGGAAGCGCGGAGCCCGGTGAGCCGCGGGCGAAGCGGGGGAGCCCTCAGCCCCTGGCACTCACGCAGCCACCGCAGCCACGAGCCGGTCGCGCTCAGTGCCACCCGACCCCGCGGCTCTTGGGGAAAGCCCGCACCGCTGCGCCGCCGCCTCTGCACCGCACCGTGCCGAGCCAAGCGGCCCCGGCCCGCGCCCGCCCGTCCGCCGGCGGCTTCGGCGCCTGACTCCGGGGCGGTGGCGGTGGCGGCCACCGTGCTCCCTTCCCGGCGCGGGGGACCCGGCTCTCAAGCCCCTATTGCCGCCAGTAGAGCCTTGATGCACACACCCGGCAGAAGGTTGGCCTCGGCTAGGAATCCCAAGAAGGAGACCCCCCCCTTTTTTTTCTCTCCCCCCCCTTCAATTTCCAAGTCTTTATAGCCGGCTTAGGGCATTATTAGCACATGTCCTGGCTCGTGGGTGAGTTGGTGGCAAAATCTGAACTGGATACTTACCCAGGGCCAGAGCTGGTACTGTGCCTTCCTTAGCCTTCTTCCTCCTAACCAGGAACGACCCTTAGCCTGCAGGCTGCCAGGAGGAGTGAGCAGCTTGCTGGGTGGAGTGAGCAGCCTTTAGGGCAGCTCAGCCGTATCCCTCCTGCCCGCTGCTCCGCTGGGAACATTTTATAGAGGCGGCTAGCGTGTGTGGCCCTTTAAAGGCGCTTGAGCTGGTGCAGTCACCGCGGATCGTGTGAAAGCGAAGGGCCGGCTGGGGAACGGAGTCCGATTGGCCCCCCGGGCACGGTTCCCGTGGTTGAGCTGGCAGACCTAGGCCCTGGGCACCCCGAGCCCTGAGCCCTCGGCCCACGCCTGCGCTTCTAAAGCTGGCGGGGGCCCGGCCCGGGACATGGTCTCTCCCTACCGCCCTGCATGGACTTGCCCAATAAATTAGGAGAGCTGTTAGTGTCTGTTTCTGACCTAAATCTAGCGGGTCGCCTGAGAGGGCTTCAAGAGGGGTTGTGGGGAGAGCTATGAACTCAGGGAGTGACCCCGAGCAGGGGGCGCACACGAAGCGGTGCCGGGGAGGGGGAGCACGACTTGGGTTTTCTGCAGGGCTTTCTCGGAGCCTGTCTGCCCCTTTGGGCTGCACATCTCCCTTGTTGAAGGGACGAAGCTGGGGTCCCTTTTCCCCTTAAAGTCGCCAGATTCCAGGCAGAGCCTCATTGAAGGCCTATCTGCCGGCAGCGGTGGCTTCTCTCGAAGGCCTGAGCCGGGGGTGGGCTTCCAGGTATTCTCTCCTGTGGTTATCCAGGGCTGACGGAGGCTCGTGGGATGCGACGCAGGAATATGCTGCCTTCCCGGACCTGGTGCAGCTCACGAAGCACGCCAAAGGCCAGGAACCGGTAGCAGGAAATGAAGAGCTTGCCCTTGGGCTCCCGGGGATTCCTCACGGGAAAACACGATGCCAGGTTATTTTATTATGATTATACAATCATTCCCATCAAGTAAGAATGCTATTTTGCATTCGGAGCACATCTTTCTCAGGCTGGGATGTTATCTTAAAAATTTTTATGGGAAAGAGGTCCAGCCTTCTCCTTCATCTCAGTTTGTGTTCCTTGTAGCCAAGAAGCCTCTCACCTCTTACAGGAAGGCCACCAGGATTACCCCCTACCACACTCCCCTTTTTGGCCCCTTTCGGCAACAACTACTTAGTTTACACTGTTTATAAAACATCCTCTTTTAAAAAGTCCAAAATAAAATGTTAAAAAGTGCAGGGGAAGGAATGTCACCAAGGCATATTCACTATGTATGTGTTCTGTCTTCGTAATTGGATTTGAAGACCTAAAGATCTTTTTCTTTTCTCCCCTCTTTTCCTTCTTTCATCCCCAAGTGCCTTGCATTTACCCTTTGAACAAAGTTCTGTTTGCTGACAGACTGATCGGCTTACTGACACAAAGATGGGCAGCAAACAGAGGGACAGGTCAAGGCCCTTTCTTGACACCTGGAGGAAGCTGGGGCAGTGTTCTGGACCCCAGGTAAACCCATTACCCAGCCCCCAAAGCTGCTTTGTGCTCCTCCATTTGTTTGCCTCACCCAGCTCCACCACAAACCCCAGTAACAACCACACCATTGCTGTGCTTTCTCACTTTACCCAAAGATCATGTGTTGTACCTAGTTTCCTTCTGATAAAAGGTGGGATCTGTTGGTACCATAAAACCCTATAGAGTTTGACTGTAAAATACACTTTCAAGCCATCTCTTTGTTTGCCTGAGGCGAGAGACATTAGGATTTCAAATTGTGCTTTACTAATTTGGACCGCTGACCTATCCCTCTCGACCTATCCCTCTCAGCCCCGCTGGGGAACAAATCTAGAAACCTCGGCAGCGGCTTCATTGCAGGCTCCGGATCCGTGAGGTGGCGAATCCACCTTCCATCTATTGGATGGCTCCCAGGCCAATTGTTAGAAAGAGGCATATGTTCAACTCGGTTTCTGGAGTGTCTCCGGAGCAGTTGCTCAACAGCTATCCCCTCCCCCATCCAGACCATTGAAGGGCAGAAAAAAGAGCGCCCTCCGCCCCATTTCTGTGCCCACAAGCCCGAAAGGGTCTTCCTACTGGTGACTTCCTGTCATCTCTACTGTCCACCTCCTGGAGAGCAGGAAAGAGGGCTTCAAACGCTCAGCTCTGGAGCACAAAAGCCACCCCTTTTTTGGGGGGCGTGATAGGAGTAGAGGTTAGTTGCAGAGGCTGGGAGAGAGCAAAGGAGACATTTGCATTTCTCTGCAAATAAGCCCCGTATCTCTGACTTCCCAGCCGGCTCCAGCTGAGCCCAGAGCTCTCCGCTGAACTCTTCTCTCCAACTTGGCAACTAGACTTCGAGCTCGAGTAGCAAGTAGAGGACAGCAATGGTCACCCAGCAAGAACCTTCTGTGCAACAGCATTGGGCCTGACATGTTCCCATCCATCATTTCATTTAATTCCCACCTGTAAGGCAGGTTTTACCAAGGTGAAACTGAGTTCCAGAGATATGCCCAAATTCACACAGTCTGGAGACAGGTATTTGAATCCGGGTCAAGCTGACTGCAAAGTCCTTACCCTCACCCTTGCACTTCCCTGCCTGGAAGGGTAAGGAAACATTTAGGCTGTATCCAGAGTACAGTTTCAGGGGTCAGTCCGCCTGGGTTTAAATCCCTACTTTGCTATTTACTAGCTGTGTGATCTTAGGCTACGTGGCTTCATTCTTAGGGCCTTAGCTTTCCCATCTTCTAAATGGGATTGTAGAGTTATTGAAAGGATTGACGGAAAAGCTTAGTCTGGTTGGTGTCCACTGTGTAGTAAGTGGTCAAAAAGTGCTGTTATTGTGCCTTCTGATTCTTTTTCTTTTGCCTCTTAGTCCTGCCTCGGCTCACACACTTCAGGTTCAATAATATTTGCTGACTGATTAATTAAAAAAACAGACTGAGAGGGCTATCTGAACCACATGGCAGGGACCAATATAAGATAATCACCTTTTCCCTGACAGCTGGAAACATCCAAAATAGTCTCCAGAAACATATACTCAATATGTGTGTAGAAAAGTTAAAAAGTAGAAGTCTTTGTTCAAGAATGTTTGGAGCAGAATTGTTTACAATGGTGAAAAATAGAAAGCAATCTAAATGTCCATGGAAGGAAGTATCCCTTGGGACCTTGACACTTAAAAACAACAACACAACACCAAAAAAAAAACAACAATTGATTTCCAAAAACTCATTTATGGGAAAATGTTCACTACAAAATATTAAATAAAAAACAAAACACAAAAAACCTCTGGCCTTAGCGGGCGTAGCTCAGTTGGTTAGAGCATTGTCTCCATACCTCAAGGTTGCAGTTTCGATCCCTGGTCAGGGCACTTACAAGGGTTGACCAATGAATGCATAAATAAATGGAACAATAAATTGATGTTTCTCTCTCTCTCTCTGTATCCCTTTCTCTCTCTAAAATCAATTAAAAATTAAATGGTACAAACTTAACATTAAAAAAAACACACCTCTGGGTACAAAGTTGCATAAATATGATGCCAAGTTGCAAAGGGCACGAAGAGTAGAATATTAAATAGTATGTTTCTAGCCATGTATGAATATGGATAATGAAGCGATGGTCAGGAAAACACCAAAGTAGCAAGAGCATCAGTGTGGTGGTAGGATTATGAGGGACTTTTTCTCTCTTCATGTCATACAACATTATTCTTATAACTAAATATAAGTTTATAGTTAATGAAGTGCATAAACAGTATGCTTCCACTTTTGTTAAAATTGTATGTGCACAGAAGAAATATTGGAAGTAAATACACCAAAATGATAACAGTGATTATAACTGAGTAGTGGGATTATGGTACTATTTTTATTTTCTTTGTTTTTCTGCAATATGCTTACATTATTTTCTTACAATTAAAACAGATTTATAATTTGGAAAGTGGATGATCAGTATGATCCCACTTGTGTTAAAAGTATGTATGCAAATTGAAAAAAGTGAGGAGATCTATGAAAATAATGTTTTTATTTTAGATGGTAAAGGGTTATGGGTAATTTTCCCTTTTGATTTTCTGGAATATAGTTACTTTTATAATTAAAATAAAATGATACACAAATGGCATATACAGTAGGACCCCATTTGTGTGTGTGTATATATATATATATATATATATATATATATATATATATATATATGCATAGAATAAATAATAGGCTACTCCAAAACATGGTTGTCTCTGGGTGGTGGGATTTCTTCATTTTCCAATTATTTTTACAGTCATCATGTATTATTTTTTTAATTATGAAAAATGTAAAAAGCAGTTCAATACTGAAGTATTTATGGGAATAAAGGGAATGTCTAGGATTTGTGTGTTTTTTTTAAATCCTCACCTGAGGATATTTTTTCCACTGTTTTTTTAGGGAGAGTGGAAGGGGGCGAGGAGGGAGAAGAGAGAGACAGAGGAGGGGTGTTGCCTCCCGCATGCACCCTGATCAGGGTGGGGATCAAATGTGCAACCAAGGTACTGCCCTTGACCCGAATAGAACCCTTGACCTTTTGAACCCAGGCCGACACTCTAACCACTGAGCAAAACTGGCCAGGGCTGGGATTTGCTTTTAAATATTCCAGTGGGGACATGGTTAAGTGAGTGGGGATATAGATAAAATAAGATGGATACATGGCCTTCTTCTAATATTTACTTACGTGTATGTTTAAAAAGTTCCATAAATGTTTCTTAAAAAGCATTTTCACATACATTATCTCTTTCAATCTTATGCTAACCCTGTGGGGTTATTGTCATTTTATAGAAAACTAAGATTCAGAGAGATGAAGTCACTTGCCCTAGGTCACACAATGGCAAGCGAGAGAGCGGACTTGACATGGGCTCCTCACGCTAAGCCCAGGGCTCATCACCACATCCCAGTTGCTTCTTCTTTTTAATAATTAAAAATGATTAACATTTTGTTTGGTTATAAATGTCATAACTGTTCCCTGCACAGAATGTGGAAATAACAGGAAAGCATCAGGAGAAAAACATAATAATCAACTCAACCTAATCAGAGTTAACTCTTTGGTGTCTGGCCATGTACACATTATCTAGGCTGCCTCTAACTCCAGAGGTAATGGGTGAGGCAGATATCGCAGTCCAGAGTGGTGAGTCATTCCTAACAGGCTAGTGAGCATCATGTATGGGGGCTCAGGTGATGGTGGGTCCTTGCCACTGCCCTCCCCTTCTTCCCTGGTGCCCCCTTCAGGGACTGCAGTTTAGACCACAGTTCTTTCCTGTATCCTTCCTTGCTCCTTACAATCTCAAGCAATGCAAGTATGTCTGGGGAAGTCCAGATCGCCCTTTCCCCCTCACTTCATCTGGAGACCCTGCCCAGAAGGCCCCTTGGCATCCTAAAAGTCTGCAACCACACTGACTGTGGTTGTGCCTCCACTTCCCCATCTGGAAGATGCTAGGGAGAATAGCAGACCAGTGGGTCTCTGCCAGGGAGTGATGAGCTAATGTCTGTAGTGCTTTCCAGACCCTCAGAGCAAGGTGCCGGAGCCTCCCCAGCTTCACGCCTGCTGACTGCCAGCCTGAGTGAGCGCCTGGGCCTGGCCACTCTGTGCCCAGGGAGCAGCCACATTCCTCTTCCCTAGGCCAGCCTGTCTTCTGCTCCTTTGTTATAAAAGAGGAGGAGGAGGAGGAGGAGAAGGAGGAGGAGGAGGAGGAGGAGGAGGGGGACTGAAAAGAAAAGACGAAAGAGAGAGGGAACAAGATTAGCGCTGGGGAAAGGGCCTTGAGAAACAGAAAACTGAAGAGAACAGAGAGATAACAGGGCATCCTTGGGCACTTCAGTCAGCTTTGGCCTTGGTTTCCTGTTTATACAAGGGGGTGGGGAAGTTTGGAAAGGGCCAAGAATTGGGTCCAGTTGAATTGATTCTGTACTTGATTTCCTGTTTTTATACCTAATGGCAAAACCACAAATATACAAACAGCTCTGGTCACCCAGCCTTTCATATCCTTGGGCACTGTCTCCATGGCTCTTGGGTGATGTCACTCTAGTGTATGCCCCTTCTCTGTTCTCCCTTCTAGCATTCAACTTCACAAGAACCATAGGAAGTCAACACTATCAACCCCATTTGAGAAACAAGGGCATTGAGGCACAGAGAGATGAAATAACAAGGCCAAGTTCACACAGCTAGTAAGTAGCAGACCTGGGATTTACAGTCAGGTCTGACTCACTCTGTTCAGTAGGCTCCCTGATCCTCTGTTATCTGTGTCTGTGCTTTTCAATCTTAGAGGATGGACGTTTCCCCATACCCATTGCAGTAAATGGTCAATGTATGTGGTCAGAATATATGCATGGCCCAGGTTGAGGGAGAGACCCTGAAGGATAGCCCAGTTAGTGGCTGTGGCAGGAATCTCCAGGGATGAGGTATAGGGTGAGAGAAGGCTTCAGCCTAAGTATGGCAAAGGTGACTGAAAAATATTACCCAGGGAAGAGCATAGGGTTCAAAGGCAGGAAGAGTGAGAGGTACTGCTATAGGGGAGAAAGGAACAGCCAGGCCTTGGGCTGTTTGGGTGTCAGCAGTAAAGCTGGAGGCCTTGGGAAGGTGTGAGGCTTTGTGGGGGAAGAGGAACTTTGCTTTAAGCATGTTTAGTTTAAGCTGTTGGCAGAACATCCGAGTGGAAATAGTTTGCACACAGCCAGGAATATAGGACTGGAAAGAAAGTGTGAGGTTGTGTCAAAAAGAGCGGTAGGCAGGATGACTTTTGGCCAAACTGTGGGGAACTTTCCCCTGCCCCCTCTCCACCAGGACAGAGAGGGGTTTTCTCCTCGGGTTCCAGAACAAGACACTGCTTTTCCACCACAACTCTCCCTCCATCTCTCTCCGCTCCCTGGCCCCTCCAGCCCAGCACAATGTTGGACACATGCTTCAAAGACCTAAAGGGCAGTGTGAGGGGAATCTCAGTCCATAAATTTCCCCATGCTAGGGAGTGACAAGGGCCTCGTCTCACTTTGCTAAATGTATTTTGGCTAGACTTTAAGCATGCCAAGCCTTCCTTAGTTTCACTTCTAGAACACAAGCCTTTGGGGTCTTTTTTGCTCTCCCTTTTCTGCCATGCTCCATCTTAGGTCAGTGCAGTGTCTGTCAGCTTACTTCATCTTTAAAAAAGTGAAGCCATGTTAGTCTGGCCCTGCTGCAGCGTCAAACTAAAATTGTTCCCCTTACCTGAGCACTCAGGTGATGTGGCAGCCCCTTGTCCCCCAATCTTATCTTCCCTGCACTCACCTCTCTTGGGCTTTGGGGTCCTGCCCTCCCAGCTTCCCAATCCCATCTCATCTGAAGCTTCAAACTTCCACTCATCATCTATCCATGTACCCCAGTATTTCACTAATCAGAGCTCCCTCTATGGAGAAGTCTCCCAGCTTGGACCAGTAGCCCCCATTGCCTCTCTGGGTCAGCTCAGACAAACATGGCTGTGTGAACACAGTTAAGATTGATTTTGCACGTACCACCTGGTGGGCTGAAAATATTTCTCCAGATTTCCACAGAGACTTGTCTCTCTGGACCTCAGTGATCAGAGCTGGAGATGGATCCAGGGTCTAGAGTACCTTCGGGTGGGGATGTCAGGCCACAGACTCTGCTGTCAGCCATGAAGAGAGGACCACGGGCCAGTTACCCAAGATCCCTCTGCTGCTTTGACACAAAGACAATGCCCCTCAGCTAGCACACAGTTTTCTTTTGCTAATCACAAAAAGACACCTCCTCTGGAGGACCAATTAGAAATAGGTGATGCTCCCTCTGGGATTTACATAACCCTCACCCCAGGGCACATGGCTTTGTAAGAGGAACACCAGCTGAATTTCAGGCATCCACCTGTGCAGCGCACAACCTGCAGAAGCACACTTGGAGATCCTGCCATGAGATGAATGTGGATCAGCACCCAGCTTAGGTTCTTGCAGTGGCCCTGCATCACTAAGAAAACCAACCACCCTAGGAGTTTTATTCCTGCTAACTCTGATTAAAAACATCAATGGTAACATTTCCTGAGCACTTATCAGGTGACAGGCCCTCACTGTTCTCAGTACTCCATACTTTCTCATCTAATTCCCACAAAAACTTTTGTTAGCGAGTATAGTAAGTCACTTAACATCATCGTTAGGTTCTTGGACTGTAAGAGAAACGATGTATAAGGAAACCAGTTTTCTCATAGGCTAATTGATATAAACAAAGATTAAATTTCTGTGGCACCTCATCAATACCATAACTAAACGATGTTGAATGAAATGATGTTACTTGAGGACCTGCTGTACAATTATTACCTCATTCCCTTTTTGCCAATAGGGAAATTGAGGCACAGAGATATTCACAGCTTGCCAGTGTTCTACACGCTGTACATTTGTGGGCTGAGGATTCAGACCAGGCAGACTGGCCCCAGAACCTCTGCTAGTGACTAGCAGGCATCACTGTCTCCTAAGTAACAACTGCTGGGACCTACCCTTTCCCATTCATGAGCAAGATCAGTTCTCATACCCGTCCACCCTTATGTGAGGTTATCACTATTATTATCGATCCCATTTTACAGACTAAAGGAGGAGGCTCAGAGAGGTGAGGCAACCTTGCTGAGGTCACATAGCTAGCAAGTGAGGATGCTGGAATTTGAATCAAGTCCTGCTTGATTCTCTCTTTCCCACTCTCTAGCTACCCTTCCCCTCAGAAGATCTTTTCTCAAAGCTGAATGTCAGAGCTGATGGGGACTAGAGAGATGACCTCATCTGAACCTCTCACTGTTACAGAAGAGGAAGCTAGTATTGTATATCAGTATCTGGTTAGAGTCAGGGGAAAAGAGATGGACAGACTGAGCAGAAAGAAATGCACTCAATGGGGAGAGAAAGAAAGAACAAAGGAGAGTGCAAGAAAGAGCAAAAAAGAGAGAGAGAGAGTGAGTGCCTGGAGGAAAACAAAACAAGGAAAAGAAATCAAATAAGAAAGAAAAGGGCCCAAAGTGGGGTGAAGGCATAAGTGACCAGCCATCTGGAAGCAGCACTAAGTAGTGAGGATGTGAGTTAATGAAGCAGGGGAACCAGACCAACGGAAAGAAGGCATGGCTCCCACAAGAGATTTCCCCAGGGAGCTTTGGGCTGGGGGAATGGGAGGGAAGCTGCCCTCTCTTATGTGCCAGGAAGGCCCTGAACAGGCCCAGTGGGGCTTGCCTCTGAAGAGCCTCTCTTTGCACTTCCCGCACACTTTCTTCAACCCTCTCCTAAGTGTTACCTTTGGAGTTTCCAGTGTGGATGATTCCCTGCCATGTTTGAAACCAGGCCTTCTGGCACCTTGCCTGGTCTGAGGGGATGAGAAAATGCTGGTTCTTGCCACTGTTAGCTGGAACACAACAGGGATAGCTAGGGAGAGAAAAATGGCTGCCCAACCTGCTGTAGGCATTGGCCTAGTCTGACATCAAGAGCATGAGGCTCTGCCATCAGATTGACTTTGGTTCAAGTCCCGAGGCTACCACTTCCCAGCTGTATGACCTTGGGCAAGTGACTTTAGCTCATTGGGCCTCAGTTTCCTTAGATGTAAAGAAGGGAAAATGAGAATACTTACCTTATAAGGTTGTGCCAGGGTTGAGTGAGATAATGTCTGTGGCCATAAACGCTCAAGTGTTGTACACATGTGAGTAATTTCTCTGACCCCTGTTCACTGCTGCTTGGGAGATGGAGTCAGCCTTCCAATTTGAGTCCAGTTCCAAGCTTGACTTCACCTTCTTGGCCCTGTTTTCCTCATTGTCACATATGACTGTGTGGGAAGTTGGGCCTCCTAACCCACAGGGGTGGGCTTACCAGGGCTGGCTGTTATCCTATGCAGTTGTTCCTTCAGGCTACAAATGTGAGCTGAGGCCCTGCTTAATCCTGCTCTAGTCACCAAGGTCTCAGATGGGGACCAAGGTGCCACTTGGCTCTCAAGGAGTTCCGAAGGAGTTCCTCAAGGAGATAAAAAAGCAGATATTAATAAAATCCAGTGGGAGATAGGAGAAAGTGACTTCTGAGTTGAGGGCCAGCATTCCCCAGGTGTAGGGAACAGTATGTGCAAATGCATTGATGGGAACTAGAACAGCACAAGATGGGGTTGCTGAGGTCACAGGAGCCAGACTTGGATGCTGCATTATGAAATTCAGCTTTGATATTGTGCTCACTGAAGGTTAAGTGGGCAGATATACATGAAGCCTGGTACAGTTTGTTAGTTTGTCACTCAGTAAAATATGTTCATTGCCTCGACCTTTTCCATTCACCCTCCACCCTCACCAGCAAGCAATCTAGCTGAGCCTTAAGCTTCTAGGAGAGATCCCAGTCCTCTCTCTTGAACTTGGCACAAATAAGGTACCCGTCCCTTTCCCCCTCTCCTCCCTCAGCTTCCCAAGCTCAGTAAATGACACTACTGCTTACACAGTTTCTCAGGCCAAAAACCTTGCCTTCATCTTTCTTTTTCTCTCTTACTCTATGACCAACTAACTGATCAGCAAATTCTGTCAGCTCGCTCTTTAAAATAGGTCCAGGATCCAAACAATTTTTTATCACTTCCACAGCCACTACTCTGGTCCAAGCTACTGTCATCTATTACCTAGATCACTGTTGCAGCTTTCTGACTGGTCTTTTTGCTCCCCTATGCCTTGTCCTTTGTAGTCTCTTCTCCACACAGCAGCCAGAAGGATCCTGACCTTCTCTGCTCAGGAGCCTCAATGACTCTCCATCCCACTCAGTGCAAAAGTCGAAGTCCTATATGACCTGGTCCCTCCTACTTTTCCATGTTCTTTCCCTCCCTCTCTCTTCCTCATTCCCTCAGCTTCACGCATATGGGCCTTGCTGTTTCTTCAATGCAACAAGGTAGTTCCTGTCTGTGGCTCTTTGCATTTGCTGTTCCCTCTGCCTGAAACACTCCTTCCTGGACAATCACATGGTTTGCCACCACACTACATTCAGGACTTTACTCAATGTCACCTCCTTAAATGGTCCTTCCCTGGACAGTCTATGTAAAGTAGCAACTCTCAACATCTACCTGGCTTGATTTTCTCCATAGCACTGATCACTACTTGCCATATTATATTTATCATTTGTCTCCACAGTTGGAATGCAGACTCCATGAGGGTAGAGGTTTTTGTATTTTTTTCTTTTGTATCCCTGATGATGAATACACTGCCTGGCACATAGCAGGCCATCAATAAATATCTTCTGAATGAAGGAATGGCTGAACCAGAGTCTGGTTTCTGGATATGGGAGAGGGAAGTTGTAGGAGAGTCAGAGGTGAGATGGAGAAGAAATTAGACAAATGGGCTTAGGAGTGGAATGTGTAACAGGTTCTGCAGAATATTCCTCAAAGGAGAAAAAGATATGAGTAAAAACCAGATGGAGTGTGGTAGAGGAGAGCCCAATAACCCATGGGCAGAGTGAGTAGGATTGGAAGGATGGTGGTTTTTCCTTCCCTCCAACCTTCTAGGCTGGTAATCCCAGGATCATGCCATGGAGCTGACAGGTACCTTTGAAGGAAGCAGCCCAGTCTGGCAGGAAAACTGCAGGGCAGTGAGTGGTGCCACCAGCCTGGCAGAGGAGCAAGCCAGAGAGAACTGGAGTAAGCCTTGAGAAATGGCAGTTGCTCCTGCTCCACCTTCCACAGTATACAGCTGTGATTTTGGTGGTTTCTCTTTTGCTTATCTCCTTTCACATATACATGTATTATTCCCACTCCTCAGTTTAACCCTCATTCCCATTTTTATTTTGCCTTGATCTCCATTTACAACTAGTGAAAACCCATGCCCTCCATGAAACTCACAGTGTGCTTCCCAACAGCATGTTTCAAAAGGCACTTAGGCAACCTTTGGGGGAAGATATATTAGAATTGCATGGAATGTCTGCAGCTAGCCTGGGCCCTGAGGGAAGCAGGAGGAACTTACAGTTGCTGCTTTTCCTTTAGTTCCTCACAACACTGACTGAGGTCCTACTCTGTGCCAGTCAGGAGTGCTGACATGAAGAGTGGGAAAGGTCTCAAATATCTCAGATAGTTAAATAATAACATACTATCAAGCATATAAAAACATGTCCAACCTCACTAGTAAAATTAGACAGACAAAAATTCAAACAATGATCTATTACCCGGCTGGGTGTGGCTCAGCGGTTGAGCGTCAACCTAGGATCCAGGCGATCGGGGTTCGATTCCCGGTCAGGGCACATGCCTGGGTTGCAGGCTCTATCCCCAGTCAGGGGCATGCAGGATGCAGCCCATCAGTGACTCTCATCATTGATGTTTCTCTTTCTCTTTCTCCCTCTCCTTTCCTCTCTCTGAAATCAATAAAGATATATTAAAAACAAACAAACAAACAAACAAACAAAACCAACAATGAGCTATTTTCACCTCTTAGATGGGCAAAGATGAAGTTCCAGGGAGCAGTAGAAGCAGCCAGAGTCACCCAGTCTTGGTGGGACTGTGATAGGTACGACACTCTGGGGATCAAAATCCATCATCTGTTTTGTTTGTTTTTAATGTACATGCTCTTTGATCCAGCTGTCACACTTCAACAAATTTATCATAAGGAAACAATACAACAAATGTGTAAAGGTGTAAGTACGAGGATCTTTATTACAATGATTTTTTTTGAGACAAAATTCACATAACATAAAATTAATCATTTTAAAGTCAATAATTTAGTGGCATTTGGTGCATTCACAGTGTTCTGCAACCACCACCTCTATCTACCTACTTTCAAAACATTTTTATTACCTCAAAATAAAGTCTATACCCCTTAAACAGTTACTCCCCACTTGCCCCTCTGCCCAGGTCCTGGCAACCACCAATTTGCTTTCTTGTCTTAATTGTTTTGTTTATTCTGGATGTTTTATATGAATGGAATCATACACTAGGTGACTTCTCATGTCTGGCTTCTTTCACTTAGCGTGATTTTTTCGAGAATCATGAAGGGTATCAGAACTTCATTACTTTTTATGGCTGAGTAATGTTCCATTGTATGCAAATAACAATAATTTGCTTATCCATTCATCCATTAATGGACATCTGAGTCATTTCCACCTTTTGCTCATTGTGAATAGTGCTGTTATGAACATTCACATACATGTATTTGGACATCTGTTTTCAATTCTTTTGGTGTATATACCTAGGACTGGAAATGGTGGGTTATATGGTAATTCCATGATTAACTTTTTTTTTTTTAAATATATCTTTATTGATTTCAGAGAGAAGAAAGGAGAGGGAGAGAGAGATGGAAACATCAATGATGAGAGAGTCATTGATAGAACCTGCAACCCAGGCATGTCGCCCTGACCGGGAATCGAACCCTGATTGCCTAAATCCTAGGTCGATGCTCAACCGCTGAGCCACACCTGGCCAGGCCATGATTAACTTTTTAAGGAACTGCTAAACTGTTTCCACAATAGCCGCACCATTTTACATTCCCACCAGTTATGTATGAGGGTTCTAATTTCCCCACATCTCCTTGTAGACTCTTGTTATTTTTTGTTTTGTTTTTAAAATTATAACCATCCAAATAGGAATAAACTGGCAATTCATTGTGCTTTTGATTTGTATTTCCTTAATGACTAATGGTGTTGACCATCATTTCATGTGCTTGTTGTCCATTTCTATATCTTGTTTGGAGAAATGTTTAATCAAGTTCTTTGTCCATTTTAAAAGTGGTTGTGTGTTTCTTGTTGAGTTTTTATATATTCTTGCTACTAGATCTTTCTTAGATATATGCTTTGCAAATATTTTCACCCATTCTGTGGGTTTTCTTCTCACTTTCTTGATAATGTTCTTTGCACCACAAACGTTTTTTAATTTTGATGAAGTCCAATTTATCTATTTTTCTTTTTGTTGCTTCTGCATTTGGTGTCATATCTGAGAATCCATTGCCAACCTCAAGGTCAAGAAGACTTATCTGTTTTCTTCTAAGAGTTTTATGGTTTTAGTTCTTACAATTAGGTGTATGATCAATTTTGAGTTGATTTTTCTACATGGTGTGAAGAAAGGGTCCAACTTCATTCTTTTGCATGTGGAAATACGATACAATTGCTCCAATACCCTTTGTTGAAGAGACTGTTCTTTCCTCATTAAATGGACTTGGCACCATTGTCCAAAATCAATAGGCCACATATGTATTGGTTTATTTCTGGACTCTCAGTTCTATTTCATTGATTTATATGTCTATAGTTATGCCAGTAACATCCTATTTTGATTACTGTAGCTTTGTAGTAAGCTTTGAAATCAAGAGGTGTGAAACCTTCAACTTTGTTCTTTTTCAAAGTTTAGCTATTGAGGTCCCTTGAAATTCCATATGAATTTCAGGATGATTTTTTTTTTTTATTTCTGCAAAAAAGTCATTGGGATTACATTGAATCTATGGATCAATCTGAGTAATACTGACACCATAGCAAAATTAAGTTTTCCAACCCATGAACACAAATGTCTTTCCATTTATTTTTGTCTTCTTTAGTTTTTTTCAGCAACATTTTGCAGTTTTCAATATACAAGTCTTTCACCTCCTTAGTTAAGTTTATTTCTAAGTATTTTATTCTTTCAGATGTTATTGTAAATAGAATTGTTTTCCCAATGTCCTTTTCAGATTGTTCATTGATATAGAAACACAACTGATTTTTGTTTGTCAACCTTGTACCCTGCAACCTTACTGAATTTGTTTAGTAACTGTAGTATATTTGTTGTTGTTGTGCAGTGTTTCTCTTTGTAAAGAAAAATGAGAAAATCTGAATATTTATCATTAGGGAACATCTATATAATGTGACTACTTTTTTAGGGATCAGATATGGCATCTTTTTGGTATGTCTGAAATATGTCATAATAAAAGATGAATAAAATAGTCCTTTGTGGAATTATTTGGAAAGTTGTCCATGGCATATAATAAAGTGAGATGAAGCAGGTTACTGAACAGTATGATTGCACTGATATAAAAGTCAAATGGTCATACATGTATAATGCCAGCTCCATGGAGACAGGGATTTGTTGTCTCCTTTGTCCATAGATGTAATTCCAGTGCCTGACACACTGCATGGTACATAGTAGGTGGTCAATAAATATTTATGGAATAAATGAAAAAACTGTCTGAAAAGACCAAACTACTAATAGTCGTTATTACTGAGGTGTGAGATTATGAGAGAATCATTATCTGTATTGCATATATACTGTATTGCATATATTAAAAATGTATTTCCATTAATATCTCTCTCTCCTCCTCTCTCTCTGTCTCTGTGTCTGTCTCTCTCTCTCCAAGTAAGTGGTAAAAAGAAAGGTACTATGAGCTAAGGGAGGAAGGCCCTGGGCCTCTGAGATTAACAGAAGCTTCTCATAGGCAGCCACTTTGGAACTGGGCCTCAGCAAGCTCATTTCTATTGTTCTAGCAGCTCGAGCAGTCTTTTTAAAAAATATATGAATTAATTATGTATTATAATAATTGCAACAATACATTTAGCCTCATATTGACTGTAATGTAAATACACATATCAAATTATTTAAAATCATGTTTTATGAGGTAATTTGAATGGCTTTAAAAGATTAGAATATAGCTTATATTTAGTTTGAAAGTTGGGTGCTTTAATGCTATGAAAATGAATCTTTATGTAATGTTTCAAAAGCTACAATTCCAACATACTTAGTCTTTGTCAGATCAGCATTATAATAACTTCAAGAGGTGAACACTGATATTTTATAGATTTATATACTTACTTATCCTTAAGTACTCTTACTAAGAGTCTAAGTCTTGTTCACCATCTCTCCAGAAACGAGTATCTGCCTGTTCGCAGCCATTCCCTAAGTTTCTCAAAACAGTGCATTTAATATAATTTCATCTTGCCTGGCCGGGAGTGGCTCAGCGGTTAAGCGTTGACCTAGGATCCAGGCGGTCGGGGTTCGATTCCCGGTCAGGGCACATGCCGGGGTTGGAGGCTCCATCCCCAGTCGGGGGCGTGCAGGAGGCTGCTGATCAATGACGACTCTCATCATTGATGTTTCTATCTCTCTCTCCCTCTCCTTTCCTCTCTCTGAAATCAATAAAGATATATTTATATCTATATATAATTTCATCTTTTCTCTCTCTCTGTTTGCTTTCTTTTACTGTCTATTGTCTGTCAAGCAATCTTTTTAATATGCAAATTTTATCAGACTACTCTTTGGTTTAAAACTCTCTGATGGGTTTCTTACCTGCAGGATCAAGCCCAGCCTCCACCAATTGGCACAGGAGGCCCTTTGTGATCTGGTCCCTGTTATTTTACTTCCTGCCACTCAGGAATATATATCTCAACTTTTTGTTGTGGAAATTTAAAAGCACACAAAGGCAGAGAGAACAGTATATTCAATCTCCATGTGTCCATCAAACCAACAACAATGATGAACATTTTTCAAATTTTGTTTCATTTATCTCCACCCACCACCTGCTGCGACACAAATACATATTTCCCTCTCTGGAGTACTTTAAAATAAACTTCAATTATATTATTTTACCTGTAAATACTTATCTTTGTATCTCTAAGTGATGAGGACTTAAATATATAACTACCATGCAGTTATAGTACTTGGAATTATCAATAATTTCTTCTAAAAATATTTTTATTGAATTTATTAGGGTTACATTGGTTAATAAAATTATATAGATTTCAAGTGCACAGTTCTATAATACATCCTCTGTATATTGTATTGTGTGTTCACTGCCCAAGGTCCAGTCTCCTTTCATCACCATTTAATCCCCTTTTACCCTCTCCTACCTCCCCCTCTCCCTTTCCCTCTGGTAACCACTATGCTGTTGTCTGTGCCTATGAGGTTTTTGTTTGTTGTTTTTTAAATCCCTTCACCTATTTCAATAATTTCTTAACATCACTTAGCCCTTGTCCAAATTTCCCTTATTGTGTTAAAAATATCTTTTTACAGTTGGTTTGCTTGAATATTATCTAATATTCTGTTCCAGCAACACTGAACTGCTTGTCACTTTCCTAAATTTCATGTACCTTTGCTTGGAATGCCTGCCCCTTCCACTTGGCCCAAAATCAGCTTGAGTGTGATTGCCTGCTTGTAGCCTTCTTGACTGCCCCAGTCTAAATGGCCTGTCCCTCCTCTGTGTCCCATAATACCCAGGATATAAGGCATTGCTTTGTCTTAGTACATATAGTTCCACCATTCTATAGGTATGTATTGAGAATTACAGGTGCTAAGTACCACGCCAGGCACGAGGAATACTGCAAGCAAACTGCCAAAACTCCCATACTCCTACTGTGTGTGTGTGTGTGTGTAGAAATCAATAAAACATGAATAAGATAATGATAAACGGTATAAAAATAAGTGATATTTGGAATCGAGAGGGCAGGGTAGCTACTTTTAGATGGGGTGGCCAGGGTATTTTACTGAGGTAGTGACATTGGGGCTGAGACCTGAATGAGAAGGAGTCAGTGTGGGGAAGATCTGGGCATTCCAGGCAGAAGGACTTACACGTACAGAAACCCTAAAGTGAAGGGTCCCTGTCTTAGCAGGCTCTACTTATGTCTCTCTTTACCTCTACATCTGTATATCTCATCCTTTTGGGGATCATGAAAACCCCTTTGAATGTTGAGAATCTGATAATAGCTCTGGCTCCTTGCTCCAGAAGAATGTACAAATGCAGTCACATGAATTTGCATACCAGTTCTCTAGTTCCTGAAGCCAGGGAATCTCAGAAGGATTCCCTGCCTGGACTGGGTTCACATTTACTGCAGGAACAATGTCTAATACTGATATCTAATAGTGCCTTTCTTCATTATCTCTTTGATCCCCTTGAAATTACCCAATGAGGTAAGTACAGGTATTATCGCCATTTGATAGATGAGACTAAGGCTCAGAGAGAGTGGGTTACTTGGCCAACATCACATAGCTAGTGAGTGACAGGGAGGAAACTTAAACTCAGGCAGTCTGAGGCTGAAGTGCCTAGACTGTATGCATGCCAAGGTTCTGCTAGTCAGTTTGGGGACTTGTTCTTGGCAAAGGCAGGGGAGGAGGAGCTGCTGGAAATTTCTGTGTAGGGGTTTAGAGATGTCAAAACCTGCTTGGTCTAGAAGACCGTTTGCTTTCCTTCTTTCTCTTTCTCTTCCTTGTCCTCCTCTTCTTTCTCCTTCTTCCTTTTTTGTGGAATGACAATGTTTGATTTTCTTTTAAAGAAGTTTTTCTGCCTTGAAAGAGTCTTATAAGTATAGAATTGGAAATATACTGTTTTCTCTGTGACAGCTCACAGTGAATGCAGTAGAGGCAGGTCAACTTCCCCAAAGGGAAACTGGCTTGGAATTTTCCTGTTGGCTTTAAAAAATTATTTATTTACCTTTTTTGGACCAGGTAATACAATCGCATGGTTCAAAAATCAAAAGGTACAAAAAGGAATATAGTGCAAATCTTCCTTGCTCCCCTGCCACCTGCCACCTGGTTCCCTTGCCTGTAGGCAACTGAGGTGTCCCAGTTTCTTGTGTCTCTTTCCAAAGATGTTTTAAGCAAATATATATATATGTGTGTGTGTGTGTGTATTTAATTTTATTTTATTAACCCTTGAGTTGCAGACACAACCTAAACTTCACCCTCTCTTTCTGTCTCTCTGGTCCCCATTCAGGCCTTGGAGATAGTGGAGGCCAAGGGTCTCCTGGGAGCTTTGGGCTTTCCTCAGAAGTTGGCCTTTCCAGGCCCATTTTCATGGCAGCCCCTCCTGCACACACTACTTTAGACTCTTTTCAAAGTCCTTCCATCTGTGCTAATTTATCAGGCATTCACAATAGCCCATGAAGTGCAAGAATTATTTGCCTCATTTTATGGGCAAGGAAACAGACCCAGAAAGGTCGAATAACTTGCTGAAAAGCACACAACTAATTAATGTTGTCGTGTGGTGAGGTCCTGGGAGCAGTGTGTGGCTTTGTCCAGCTTGGAATTTGGAAGTAATAAGAAAGTTGTTTACTCCAAAGTCACAGTTTAAAAATATTTTAGTGGCACTAGTGTGGGGCAGTGGAAAAAGTAAGGGAACTCAAAGTTCCAGCTGGGTTTGCTTCCTGGCTCTGCTACTTAAAACTTGGCAAGTTACTTCACAGTGTGCAGCCTTAGTTTGCTAATCTATGAAGTGGGGATGATAATACTCACCCAGCAGGGTGGATAGTGACCTAGTATAAATAAAAGCGATTTGTAAAATGGGGCATATTCTAATGCTTGCTTTGTATTATTATTATGGTTATTGTGGTTGGTCCTTGCTGGCACAAAGACAGCTGTTTCCTGAAAGGAAGACAGGCTAACACTGGGTACAAAGTTGCTCTGCCCTCTAACCTCCTTATCTAAAAAGACTCTCTGGCCCAGTGAATTGGAAATCAGGAACCATCCAGCCTGACTTCTTTTCCTTGCCAGCTCAGAAACATCTGGGTGGTTAGAACTGCCCCAGGGTGTGAGCACACACTCTTTTCCTCAGTGGGTGTCTTGAATTCACCTTGATCTGTAACTTTATAATAGGAAAAATTTATTTTTCCTATTATCAAACTAGACTATTTTTACTAGAGAAATTTTGGAAAATATTGAAAAGTAAAAAGAACAAAAATGAAATCATCCTTTTACCTTCTTCCCTCACAGAAGCCCACCTTAGTCAGTACTTTGCTGTTTTCCTTTCAGTCTTTTTTCTCCTAGGTACTTATGATATCGCTTAGCAGAGAAATTCTTTTTCATTTGTTGGTTTTTGTTGTTGTTGTTGTTAATCCTCACCCGAGGATATTTGTTCCATTAATTTTTTTAGAGAGTGGAAGGGAGAGGGAGAGACAGAGAGAGAAACATTGATGTGAGTGAGACACATCTATTGGTTGCCAGGGAATCAAATCTGCAACCAAGGTACATATCCTTGACCTGAATCAAACCGAGACCCTTCAGTCCTCAGGCTGACTCTCTAACCACTGAGCCAAACCAGCTAGGGCAATTCTTTGTTTGTTTGTTGTTGTTTTTTTTTTTTTTTTTACAGCTTTAGTGAGGTATAATTGATGTACCAAGAGCTGCACATATTTCAAGTGTACAATTTGATGAGTTTAGAATTGAGCAGGGCAACTTTTTTTTTTTTGACTATATATTGATTTCAGAGAGAGGAAGGGAGTGGGGTGGGGAGAGAGAGAGAGAAACATCAATGATGAGAGTCATTGATCGGCTGCCTCCTGCATGCTCCCTACTGGGGATCGAACCAACAATCCCAGCATGTGCCCTGACCAGGAATCGAACTGCAGTCTCCTGGATCGTAGGCCAATGCTCAACCTCTGAGCCTTACTGGTCTGGCTCCATTAATTTTGAGAGAAAGAGGAAGGGAGAGAGAGAGAAATAAAAACATCAATGTGAAAGAGACACATCGATTGGAGCTGGGGAACAAATCTGCAACCCAAGTACGTACCCTTGACTGGGAATCAAACCTGTGACTCTTCGGTGTGGAAGCTGACACTACCGCTGAGCAATTTAATTTTTAAAAATTTTAAATTATTCTTAGTTCTATCTCTGGGATTTTTTAGCCTATATTTTTTCCAATAAGAATCTAATGACAAGGAGTCCTAAAGGCCAATGAGGTAGTGTCCTCTCCTAAGAATGGTCCAGTCTCTGGGAGGCCTTGCTCTCCAACGCTGGAGCCAGAGCTGGGGATCTCTGCAGTGCCAGCTGTGGTGAGGAGAAGGTGGCACTGGCTGCCCAGAGGGAAAGGGCTCCTTGTTACTCAGGTCCATTCCCTTGAAAGGAAAACGGAACACTAGTTATTCACCACTTTACCAGGTAGATGCCCCTCAGGGCTGAGGTCTTCATAGGAATTTGGGTGATGACTCTGGGGATGGGTCCCCTATAAAGCACTGAGATGACAAACCTTGCTGGGTGGTTTCTTGCAGGCTGGGAATTCAGAGTTCTCTTTTCCCTTTCTTGGCCTTCCCCCACCTCCATCTGTCCCATTCAGTGATACCCCCTCTTCTATTCTGTAATCCCCCTTCTTTCTGGTATGTCAAACTGCCCTTAAACTGAGAGTATATAATTAGAATAGTGGGCATTTGAAGTGACTGGTATTCCTAGTCAACCAGGAACCCCGATGCTCTTTAATAAAAGCTTGGCTATTCCCATTCCAGGACATATTCAAGGCTTTTCCCACTGTCTTCAGTAGAATGCCTCCCCCTGGCCACCCTGTCAGAGGCCTGGAGAAATACAACTCACCCTACAAGGCCCGACTTAAATATCATCCCCTTTTAACCTCTCTGGGATGTTCTCTCAGTGCTCTCACCGCTTTGGGTTCAGGATGGTAACAGGGCATGAAACATATTGGGATCTGGTTCTTTTCCTCCTCCTTCACCTTGTCTGGGAGTTTCTAGATGGCCAGGATAGGGCTGTGCCCTTTTCTCCTATCCCAGTCCAAGTAGCTGGAGTTTCATTAAATATTTGGAGAGCCAAGTTTCAACATCACAACGTTTCTCTCTCTCTCTCATTACCCACATCCTAATTTTGCCATCTTGCCTTCTTCTTGAGTTTATAGTAACACCAACGCATCACACCTGTAACCCATCTTCATCAAGTGTTCTGATTGTCTACATTTGATGGGGAAGTATGCTCTCTATTCATCAAAATGCCCCTCTTCAATCTGACATGCCACCTGCCCTTCCCATCCCCGAGTCGTGCCCCAGGCAGGGGTATCTCCTCACTGGGTGCCAGCAAGGCCCTCTCCATGGTTGCAGTGCCTGTATTCCTGCGAGCCCTAGATGGGCCTTAGCGCAGGACAGAGCTTGGTCTTTTGTCCCCAGGACTTAGTGGGGACACACTAGTTCCTTAGTGGGGTCCAGCACTCAGAGTCAGCTTCCTAGGCTGGACCAGAGCAGAACATGGAAACAGCAGGGTTATTCATGACATTTCAGGGAGAGGAAATGTTTAGAGCTGTGTGCGCTGTCAGCCATACTTTATAATGAGGACAATGGGACAAAGAGGTAGGTTTTCAAAGATTTTATTAAAAACAAAATAGAGCAATAATCCTAAAAACAGCAGAGGTGGATTTCTTCCTACCTCCCAATCTATCATTCCCCTTCACCAAGGCGCTACCTGGATGGTCCTGAGGCCCAAACCCTAACTCTCAGGTCCCCCTTACCCAACAAACTGCTTACTAAACTTTCATGCTTTCTTCCAGCTTCTGATATGTCTCCTTTAAGAAAATAAAAATACCCCCTCCCCAACTTGCTTAAAAATAATTTTCAAAGATTAAAAACGGCCTTTGTGTGTTTTTTAAAAAATAAACACTTTAAATGTTGGAAATCTCACTCTTGCTCTAGGCCTAGTTGAGCCTCTGGGGTGCTTGCCTGCCTCACCCCAGGAGGCCAGCTGCCACTTGGTGCCCCTTGGAAATTTTCAGGAAGTAATTTCTTCCAAATTTCCCCTGCAGTCACAAATTCCACACACTGCTCGCATAAACACGCTGTCTTCATTATAGGCACTGCTCTTCAGCTCTGGAAACCTGATCTCTTTTTGTCAACTAGACCACATGCTTCAGATTCCCTGCAAACAGGAGAGAAAACAAAATTCAAATTCAGGTAACATATGTCAGTTACACCTCGATAAAGCTGTTTTAAAAAAGCCCTTGTATGTTAGGACTTGCTCTCTTGCTGTTTTTGGGAACCCAGAGACTCCAACGTATGAACCAGCAAACCCAGGCTAGCTTGTTGGATGGCAGGAGACATGCTGCCCAGTTACTCCAGCAACCATCAGTCACCCATCAGACATGTGAGTGAGGCCTTTGACAGCCAACAGACTGCAGTGCTGGGTTTCCCCAGCACAAACCAGCAGAAGAACTGCCTAGCTGAGCCCAGCCCAATTGCCAATCTACAGTCATGAGCTAAACAAGTGATTTAAGATACACACACACACACACGCAACACTATTCAGAATTTACACTTCACTAACTGCATCAAATCTTTTCCCACTCCCAGTCTTTCTGCCCCACTTAGCAGGGAACAGCCCTCCTAGTATTTTCTCTTGTGGACATCTGTGAAATATGAATTTAGGGCTTTTCCCCTGCCCTCAGACCTCAGTTTTTGAGGGACAAGTGACCACTTAAAATCCTATAGGACTGGAAAGATTGCTCACTTGGTCCTTTTTTTCCTCTCCCAATCAAAGTGTTCTATTTTATTTAGGAAAACCTTTCTTTTTTAAAATTTATCTTTATTGTTGAAAGTATTACAGATGTCCTCTTTTTACCTCTGTTGACCTTTTCTTCCTTGAACCCCCCCCCCCCCCCAGTCATTTGGTCCTTCTGCATTGTTTTCCTTGCCCCATTTCCCCAAGCAGAAACACTGGGCTCCAACCACCACAGACCATTTCTCCTCTAAAACAGGAAGAATGCCCCATAAGGGTAGGGACCTGGGCTGTCTTCCTTTTGGTTGATCTCCAAAATCTAACATAGTGCCTCACACAAAGTATGTACTCAATAAATGACTGCATAAATGGATGAATGAAAGAAAGGAAGGAAGGACAGAAAAAACAAATTAGCACTCATTACCTATCTGGTTTTAATTTTAAATGAACATACAGTACAATTGACTTTTTTTGTATGTTTAGTTCTATGATTTTTAACACATGTATAGATTCATGACACAGAACAGCTCCAGCAACCTCCAAAATTCCCTGTGCTATCCTTTTGCAGTTTATCCTCCCCCATCCTTACTACCTGGCAACCATTGACCTATTCTTTATCCCTATAAGTGCTGTCCTTTGGAGAATGTCATATAAAGAATCAAACAGTATGTAACCTCTTAACACTGGCTTCTTGCACGCAGCATGATGCCTTCAAGTTTCATGAAAACATTTTGGTATGTCAATAGTTCATTCTTTTTTATTTGGATACTTAACTTTTTAATTTTTAAAATTATTATAGATCTACAGGAAGTTACAAAAAAGAAGTACCGAGAGGTACCCTTCATAAAGTTTCTTCAAGTGGCAAAATCTTACATAATTATTATTTAATATCAAAACTAAAAATTTAACATTGGCACTAGTAACAGACCTTAGTCAAATTTTACCAGTTCTCCATGTACTCGTTTGTGTGTGTGTGTGCATAAGTGTATATAGTTCTACGCAATTTTATCACATGTACATGTCACCTCCACCAGAAAGAGATTCGGAATATTCCATCGCTACAAAGATCTCCCTTGTACTACCTTGTTACAGTATCCCCCTCACCAAACCAGCTCCATAATTTTGTTATTTCAAGAATGTTATATAAATGGAATCATACAGTATACAACTTTTTGAGATTGGCTTTTTCACTCAGCATACTGCCCTTAAGATCCATCCAAGTTGTGTGCATTAAGTTTGTTCCTTTTTATTGCATAGTAGCATTCCATACTATGGATATAGCACAATTTAACCACTCAGCCATTGAAAGACATCTGGGTTGCTTCCAGTTTTGGGCTGTCACACATAAAGCTACTATGAACATTCATGTACAAGTTTTTGTGTGAACACGGTTTTCATTTCTCTGGGATAAATGGCCAAGAGTGCAGTTGCTGGGTCATATGGTTGTTGCATGTTTAGTTTTATAAGAAACTGCCAAACTGTTTTCCAGAGTGGCTGTCATTTTGCATTCCCACCAGCAAAGTATGAGTGATCTACTTTCTCACCAGTCCTGTCAGCATTTGGTAGTGTCACTACTTTTTATTTTGAGCATTCTGATAGGTGTGTAGGGATCTCTTGTTGTGGTCTCAGTCTGCATTTTTCTAATGGCAAATGATGTTGAACATCTTTTCATGTGCTGATTTGCTGTTTGTACCATCTCTTTAAGCCTTTTGATAATTGGATTTTTTTTACTGTTGAGTTTGGAGAGTTCTTTATATATTCTAGATACAAATCTGTAGTTTGATATATGATTTGCAAATATTTTATCTCAGTATGTAACTTGTCTTTTTATTCCCGTAACTCTTGTAAAGCAAAAGTAAATTTTGGGGGTCATGCTTTTGGTATTTTAAACCCTTAACCTCAAAATCTCTGGCTGATTCTTCATCCCTTAGTTCAAGCCCCCTCCACATCTTAGGAGTCACCCAGCCTAACCTCAAGATGTCTCTCAAATCTGTCTTCTCCTTTCTGTTCCACTGTCTACACAGTAGTTGTATATCTCATCACTGAGGTTACTGCAACCGCCTCTTAACTGGTGTTCCCACCTCTGGAGCTGTTCCCCACCCAATTTCATAGCTGTGACCACATGCCTCCCCTGCTTCCAAAAACCTCCACAAAACTTTAGCAGTTTCCAACTACCTATGAGTGAAGTCCAACACCTTAGTTTAACTGTGCCTTACCCACACTTTCCTATCTCCATGTGGGCCTTTGCTTATGTTGTTGCCTCTGCTGAGGAAAACCTACAGGGGATCCTGGTGCTGAAGCTAGGGTCTTTCCATCTGTGAGTATAGCCAGAGAGTGATGAATGAGTAGATGCATGGATAAACAAAATTCCATGTCCAAGTGTTCTAGCAACACATGTTTACAGAAAGGAAAGGTGGGTGCTGTATTTTCTGCTGCTCTGTCTCACTCTCCAGTTACATTTGGAGGCAATTAAGAAAAGTAACAGAAATAATTTCCACCAAAAGTTGATGATGAGCAATATTGAGTTTGGTTAACAATACAAATGCAAGCTTAAATAATACCCATTGTTTTCCCCTCACATCTAGCTTTTCCAGCAGTGGGTGGCAGCCTGAGAAAATTCTAAAGGCCAGCATGTCTGGGGCCTGGAGAGACACAGTGTATAGATCAGAGGGGGTAAACTCAAATGCCTAGAGGCCAATAATGTACTATATGTGAGTAAAGCAGATTGAGGGCAAGATATATGAAGCCCTCTTGATCTGTTTTTTCTTTTTCCTACTTTGCATCATGACATGAGTATAAGAAATAGTTCCCCTTTTTCTTAACTCTATTACAAAAGAAAAAGAAAAACAAAACAGTACAAGTGAGATGATAAATGGAAACTCACACTTGGCCTAGAGTAAGAGATGCAAAAGGGAGTGGTGGGGTCTGTGGTAAATGGGAAGGTACATGCTCACAAAGGGGGCAGTTGCTACTTAGCTCTAGCCATTCATGACTGCAGGAATGTGGGCCCAGATCTTTCCACTTTCCAAGAGATGTCAGAAATTCACATTTTAATGTAGGGTTGCCACGCTGTTAAATGTGGACAACTGGTTCAAATTTTAAAAGAATTTTGTGTGGGACATCAGTATGTAAGGTGAAACAAAACAATTTTGGGGGCAAGATGTGGCTCGTGGGCCCCCAGTTCGTGATCTCTGGGAAAGTTCTGACTTACATCTATGGCACCCCATTTCACTCTCAAATATCCTGGTTTGGATAATAAATTATATCATTACCTTATCTCTGATGTTTAAGAAGGAGGACTGAATCGGGACTTAGGAGGCCTGAGTTCTACTGATTGATCAACTGACTAGCCCATTTGTTCATTCATTTATTCAATAAACTTTTATGGAGCAGAATCTTTGCTAGGTACTAGGTGCTGGCGAACACTCTCTTTAATCTTTAATAGATTTAGTCTCTTAATTTCTTTAATAGACTTTATTTTTAGAGCAGTTTTAGGCTTACAGAAAAACTGGGCAGAATATTACAGAGAACTCTTGTATCCCTCCCCTGGAAGGCAGTTTCTCCTATTATTAACATTCTGCATTAGTGTGGTACATTTGTTACAGTTGATGAATGAATACTGATATTTTATTATTAAGTGAAGTCCATAGTTTACATTAGGATTAACTCTTAGTGTTGTACAATTCTATGAGTTTTGACAAGTGTATAATGTTATGTATTCACCATTACAGTATCATACAGAATAGTTTTACTGCCATAAAAGCCTGTGCTCCATCTATTTATCTGTGTCTTTTCCTTCTCCCAAAGTCCTGGCAATCACTGATCTTTTTACTGTCTCTCTAATTCTGCATTTTCCAGGATGTCATATGGTTGGAGTCTTTTCACACTGGCTTCCTTCACTTAGCAATACTCATTTAAGTTTCCTCCACATCTTTTTGTAGCTTGATAGCTCATTTCTTTTTAGCTCTGAAAAATATTCCATTGTCTGGATGTACCAGTTTGTTTAGACATTTACCTAGAGAGAGAGACATTGATGTGAGAGAGACACATCTATTGGTTGCTTCCTGCACCCACCCTGACTGGGGCCAGGGATTGAGCCTGCAACCAAGGTGCATGCCCTCAGCCAGAATCCAACCTGGGATTTTTCAGTCTGTGGCCGACTCTCCAACCACTGAGCGAAACTGGTTAGGGCTCCTTGGGCTTTTTTTTCTTCATGACATTGATTAGGGGTCATTCTCATTTTCTCCTTCATTTACAACCTCCCTTTCAATCCATTGGCAACTCCTGTGAATTCTACCTCCACAGTACATTCCAAATCCACCAACTTCTGCCATCCTTCACTGCTATAACTTTCACTCTATTCTAGTCACATGGGGCACCTTTGTGTTGCTGGAACACATGAGTCATTTTTCCTTCTTAGGGCTTGCTATTCCTTCTACCTGGAATACTCTGACCCTGGATATTCCCATTACTTTAAAAAAAAAAAATGTTTTCATTGATTTTAGAGAGAGAAAAAGAGGGGGGAGGAGAGAGAGAAGGATCAGCTGCCTCCTGCACGCCCCCTACTGGAGATCGAGCCCGCAACCCGGGCATGTGCCCTGACTGGGAATCGAACCCGTGACATTTTAGTGCATGGGACGATGCTCAACCACTGAGCAACACCAGCCAGGGCTGGATATTCCCATTTCTTACTCTTCTCATCATTCAGGTCTCAATTCAATAGTCACCTCTGAGAGGATTTATGACCACCAAATCTAAGCAGCCATCCCCACTAACACATTTTCTGTCACATCATCTTATTTTATTTTCTTCAATGCACTTACACACTGGAAACAACTTGTGTGTTTATTTGCTTGTTGTCTGTCTCCCGTCACAAGCTCTATGGAATCAGGGACCTTGTCTGTCTTGTTCATCACTCTATTGTTAGCACCCTCAACAGTGTCTGGCACATAATAGGGATTAAATAAATATACATTGAAGGAATGAACATCTGTAGGATTTTGGGGCTGCTGATAAAGCACTTTTCTATTCAGTCCACAGAAGCTTAAAACTTGGTCATTGCTCTTACGGTCTGTATAAATGTGGTTGAGGTGAGCCAACATATGTTTGTTTTTTGTTTTTGTTTTTTTAATTTTATTTTTGTTTAAAATATTACAGATGACCCTTTTTCTCCCCAATGACCTGTTCCACCCTGTCCCATCCCCTTCCCCAGTCCCTCTCCCCACCATTGTCTGTGTCCTTGAGTTGTGCATACATGCATACAAATTCTTTGGTTACTCTCTCCCTCTCTACCCATCCCTCCGCCCTCCTCCATCCCTCTGACATTTGTCAGTCTCATCTATGCTTCCATGTCATTGAATCTATTCTGTTCATTGTTTAAGTTCTTTAGATTCCACGTATAAGTGAGATCATGTGATGACTGTCTTTTGCTGCCTGGCTTATTTCACTTAGCATAATTTTCTCCAGTTCCATCCATACTGTCCCAAAGGGTATGAGATTCTTCTTCTTTACAGCTGCATAGTATTCCATGGTGTAAATGTCCCACAGCTTTTCTATCCACTCATCTACTGATGGGCATTTGGGCTGTTTCCAGATCTTAGCTATTGCAAACTGTGCTGCTATGAACATTGGGGTACATATAGTCTTTCTGATTAATGTTTCTGGTTTCTTAGGACACATTCCTAGGAGTGGAATCACTGGGTCAAAAGACAGCTCCATTTTTAATTTTTTGAGGAACCTCCATACTGTTTGAGGTGAGCCAACATATGCTTACAAAAGGAGCACCCATATCACCAGGCTAAGTGGCAAATTAATTTTGAAAACAGTCAGTGTCATAGCAGTTTGGAGGAATGCTGGAGGTGACTCCAGAACACTTGGAGGCTAGGTGGCAACATAGAGGAACAGAGAAATGAATTTAGAACTGATGAAAAGTGTTTTTAAAGCTTCCATCACATGAGTACCTCTTGCAGAAATGTCATCATATCTACTTAACATCTGTATTAACAGCAACAATATTTTTCTTTATATCAACTCACTTTAAAGTTTTTAATACCTATTTGGCCTCATCTGTCCTAAATCATCATCATCATGGCCACCACCACCACCACCATCATCATCAGATTTGATGTGCATTTTAAAACATACATTAAAATGAAACATGTCTTGGTGTCGCCTTAAATTGTCTCTCATACAGAGAGGTACATGAGGCACATTTTTTGGGAAAAAAAAAAATCACTGTAGGGATTGTTCTTGGATACCTGGTGGCCAGGCTCTGCCACCATCAGCCTCTATAGCCTCTAGTATCTGAGAATCTTGGATGGTATACAACACCCATCTCCCATTATCCAGTGCCCTCAGCCCAATCTGGTCCCCATCTCTGTTCATTCATTTCACAAGCCTTTACTACTGATGTCTACAATGGGCTAGGCCCTGTGCCGGGTTTTGGGGTCACAGAGGAGAATAAGTCACAGTTTTGCCCTCAAGGAGCTCTCAGTCTTGTGAGGAAGGTGTATATGGAGACAAATACATCATAGTCCTTAGCAACAAGGCAATAAAATACCAGTTCATACAGAGTGCCAGGGGCATACAAAGAGAGGGTTTGGAAGGCTTTACAGAGGAGGTGACATCTTGAAGAGCAAAGTGGGAGAGCATGTTTTGGAACAGAGCAGGATGTATAAAGGCAACTGCAGACTTTTTGTGGCCAGAGCACAGGATGGGGGGGGGGGGAAGCTGGAGAGGTAGCTAGAGGCCAGAACATCAAGGGCCTAGAAGGCCATGGTCTTATCCCAGAGGTCATGGAAAGCCTCTGAATGAATTTTTTAAGATGAAGAAGAGGTCTATCTAGTGTGATCTAGGGCTAGAGCAAGTTTCACAGCTGCTGCCCCATCACAGCCAGGCTTGAGAGTCTCACGCTCTACCTGGGAATGATGGCAGAACAAAATATTTCTATGAGGCATGTGTTAATATGGATGGCTGATTTAATTTTAGCTGTTGTCAACTGTCATCAGAAAGCATTTTAATGACAATTAAATATAATCACCAATTACCACTGTCTGCCCCTGACCTGAATTAGAACCCGAGGCTGGGGATTAATCCCACCAGGCTTCTGGCATTTACAAGATATCAGCACTTGAAGGACATTACCCTGATGGTCAGGGTGCTCTGGTCTCAGCTTGCAAGGGACTACTGCAACCTCAAATGGAATTGAAGCAATTTCTAAAATAGCCTGTGATTCACTTTTTCTCCCCTCCTGTGCCTAAATCTGCTGGATCCATGTAGAGGGATAGGCACAAGTAACTGAGGTGACATCACAGAAGTGGGCTATTTGCCTGCGAGCCAGCCAGCCAGCCAGCCAGCCAGCCAGCCAGCCCGTGGAGCTCGGCCTCAATGCCTCCCAGACATTTTGGAGTTACTGCTCCAGGTCCTTTGGTCCATGTGCTTTATCCACATTTCTTTTTCAGACAAAAATTCTGGGCTGGGAAATCTAGGATAATGGGAATAGCAGCGCAGGAAGAATAATACAGCCTTACATCTGTATAATGCTTTAGAGTCATGAAAGCCATTTGTTCCATTTTGCTCCACCCAAACACCAGTGGGAAATGGAAGCTGGGATTTTAGGCCTGAACTGGAGACAAACTCTTGCTCTCTTGTGTAAAGGAGCTAAATGCTAACATTCCCTATTCACCTCAAGGCACATCACAATTAAGCCTTGGATGCCACCAGAAGGTCAGAGAGACTCCTTTGAGTTTCTAGGTGCCTTCTGGAAGATAAATTCTCAGGACAATTGCCTGGCAGGCACAATCTATTCACCATGCCATCCTGACTGAGCCAGCAAGGACTGCCAGCCTTAGCACTGCCAACTCCTTCTGCACATTCTGGTTTACAGTTCCAATGGTCCCAAAGATCTTTACTGGAGCCAAAGGCATGGCTGCTAACTGTGGAGCCCTGAAGGTAGGGTGTGTCATGAACATCTGGAAGTGCCAAAAGCCAACAGAGTAGCTCAAGGGCCTGTGAAAGGAACAGCCACAATTCAAGTCACATCAGCCATCACTTCAGATCTTGAAGTGAAGGGCCACTGAGCCCAGCCATGAACAGCTGACGAGTGGGGTGGAGGGATTCTTTCCTTGGAGGAGCCATAAAAATAGTTCTGCAGTGGTCTCATGTTTGCTCTGTGATCTTCCAGCACCTGGTCCCAGCATAGCTTGGAGTCCCCTGTGCTCCAAGTAAGCATGAGGTCTCCCAGCCTAGCTCCCTCCCCTGATCCACCCCAGCATCATGGCTGTCAGGCCAGAACTAAAGAGGTGGCATACTCTTGCTTGATCCTCTTGGTTTTAGATTAGATTTCAGTGTCGTGTTGTGTGTGTGTGTGTGTGTGTGTGTGTGTGTGTGTGTGTGTAGGGAGTGGTGGGGGACAATGATGGAAGCAGTCAGCCACAGATGTTCAGCTGCATTTCAAAAACAAAAACATCATCTTTGTAAACCAAAATGCTACACTCAGGCAATTTTGTCTGTTGGAAATTTTGACAGGGTATATAAGTGACCCTTTTGAAAGTTGAATCTGTAAGCCTATATGTGGAAAGTGACTGGCAGAACAGAACATCATCCATCCAAAGGATAGAGACCTTCCAGAACTTGTTTTCCAGCTCACAGGATATATGTGTGCCTATGAAAATAGATTAAGGATCACTGCCTCAGCCTGTTTTAGAGATGTGAATAAAAATCTTGGCTTGGGACTGCCTCCTCTCTGGTAGACTGATTTTTCAATTGATTTGTATTTATTAGCTAAATGAAATTAAAGTTGTAAAAATGATAACAGAAACACAATAAATCTCTCCCACAACTGGCTGTTTCTATGTCACTATGGTGCATTCTTCACTTTGATTACTTCAAAGTCTATTATTTTGTTCTCAATTATTCTGTTTTTCTGGCACGGGAGAAAATCAATTTGTTTTATTTTCTCTTATTCATGCACTCAATTATGCTCTTCGGGCACATTTAATCACTTTGATGTTTTCATTTTATAGCCTGTCTCTAGGCACTTCAGCTGCACTGCTGCCAACGGGCAAGCAGGACTAATTTGCATGTCACAATAGACTTGAAATTCTAACTCAATTTAGAAATCTTTATGAAATCTCCCTCCAAAATGTTCTTGAAGTTGCAAAGAGGCAGAAGGATGTTGGAAACCAGGAGCCTATAGAGATGCTTTCCTTTCTCAAAACACTTGAGAGCTCTTTAGTGGCCTAACTGTGGATTGGGAATGTCCCTGTCCCTGTACAGCAGAGGAGTCCATGGGATGGGATGTCTGCAGAGTTTGCTCTGGAACTTTGTGATAAGAATCCTGCAAAGACTGCCCCTTGGCATCGAGGCCAGGGAGGCTGGGCTTGCCTACTCTGTCATAAAATGCCACTTAGCACTGCTGGATTTGGCGGCTGTGCTAAACACAGCACCTGAGTCTCAGCTGGTTAAGGCCCCCCGGGTAAACTGAGAGTATTGTCAACAGTTAGGCATTCCAGAACCCAGAGTGGTTTACCTTATTTTCTTTTTATATTTTTAAATTTTATTTAAAATATTACAGACGCCCCTTTTATACCTTATTTTCTTTAATAAGTTCCAATCTCCCTTTTGCCCCTTGATTATTTTAGGGCTAAAGGCCGGAAGGGAATAAGCACTATAATTGTTTTAGGCATGTACTTTGGACAAACAGAAAAAAGGCTTAATTAAACACATTAGAGGCTTCCAACTGTTCTTCAAAAGTCCTTGGTTTGTTGTATGAAACAAGCAGCAGCTCCATCAGGCAAAAAAAAAAATTCCATATTTCCTCTTCTAAACTTTGGGTATGATCTTCAGTTTCTCATGTGGAATCCCAGCTCCCTCACTTACTTTCTGTGTGACTTTGCACATGCTAATCAACCTCCCTAAGCCTCAGTTCTCTCATCTGTTAAATGGGGGTAATAACATTATCTCAGAGACAGATTTGTATCCAAAACTCCAATACTGTAAAAAATTTCACCATATTCATATACCACTTATATCTCTTATACAGACTCTTTTTAAACTTAACCTCATCTTACAATGATATCTGTGAAATCAAAGTGATGAGATAGTTATATTTCTAATTCACATTAAAACATATACATTAAACACATCAAATTTATTCCTGCCTTTTCCCTTCATCTAAATGTTCTTCACCTCAATTTTTGCAAAGCTCTTTCTTTAATTTATTAAGCTCTATTCCCAAATGTCACCTTCTCAGAGAGGCCTTTACCGACCACTCTATCTAAAAGCATCCCTTCTGAATTTATCAGCAACCAACATTAAATATTTATTTATTTGCTTATTGTCTGTCTTCCCCACTAGAACATAAGCTCCAGTATGGGCAAGGCCTTTACCTGACCTATTTATATTTCTATCAACAGAGGCTAGAGTAGGGCCTGCCACATATTAACACCAAATACATATTTGTTGAATGAATGAAACATTAAAATAAAAATAAAAAGTTGTCCTAGCAGTAACCAGGCTCCCCTTTCACCCCACTAGGGTGGTATCAGAGAAGGCAAAGTGGAAAGTCATAACTTTCATCCTTGATTAATGGCAAGGAGGCCCACCCACCATTGTTATAGTAGGGGTCACATGGGGAGCAGTAACAAGGTGTCACTCTCATTCCTGGCCAGGTTGGTATCAGTGAAAGTCTCATGGGGGTCCTGAATTTCTACTCCTGCCCCAAAATAATGAGGTACTCATCTTCCCCCCACCCCTCTATTTAAAGATGAATGGTGATCTATATAGAAAATCCCAAGGGATCTATAAGAAAAACCTAGAACAAATTAATGGGTTCAGCAAGGTCACAGGATATAAGTGCAATATACAAAAACTGTATTTCTATATACGAGCAAGAAACACATAGAAATCAAAATGAAAAATATGTGGACCCTAAAAAAGAAAAACTTAGGTATAAAGCCTGTTCATGATCTGTATGCTGAAAATAACAAAATGCTGAAGAAGAGAATCAAAGAAGATAAATGGAGAGACATATCATGTTCATGGATTGGAAGACTCAACATAATAAAGGTATTAATTTTCCTAACAAAAGTACATCAATATTTTTTTGTAGATATAGACAAGATTATTCTAAGGTTTATATGAAAAGGCAAAGAAACTAGTATAGCTAAAACAGTTTTGAAAAAGAAGAAAGTAAGAGGAACCACTGTACCTGACTTCAAGATTTACTATATACCTACATTAATCAAAACTGTGGAAAGGAAGAGATACATAGATCAATGGGGCAGAAGATAAAAATCAGAAAGACTGAGACTGAGACAGACAGTTACCTTGGAGTGAATGAGAATTTTGGAAAGAGAGGTGGTCCTAGGGAGCTATCTGGAGTTTCTTCCCTTCTACCAGACAGAAGAGGCTTTCATTGTGAGTCTATGGAGGATCTACTTTGCAAGACAAATGGAAGCACTCTAGAATTACTAGAAGTACCTAACAAAGGCAATAGCACCTGAGACGTAAAATATTCACTCTCCAGTCCTTTATTTTTCCAGCTGTGTGCAGGTGTAATGACCAGATTTTATAAACAAAAAATTGGGACACATGTCTGATAAAAAATTGTCTTTTTCTTAAATATATATTGCTTTTATCTGACTGTAAAAGGAATATATATTCAAGGTAGACATTTTCAAAATTACAGAAAAAGAATAAAGAACAAGTAAAAAAGTACCCATAATTCCAATTCTACCATCAAAGGTAATTACTGTTAGCATTTTTGGTATATTTTCTTCTAGTGTTTTTCTGTGCATATCCATACACAATCGCACACACAAAGATTATGTATATTTACAAAATTGAGACTATAGAGTATTAAATCATTTTGTATCCTGTTTTTTTCTCTTAACATTGTTATCATGAGCATATTCTTGTGTCAATCAATTATCTTTTTTTTTTTTTAAATATATATTTATTGATTTCAGAGAGAGGAAAGGAGAGGGAGAGAGAGAGAGAAACATCAATGATGAGCGAGTCATTGACAGAGCCCGCAACTCGGGCATGTGCCCTGACCAGGAATTGAACCCCAATCTCCTGGATCCTAGGTCGACGCTCAACCGCTGAGCCACGCCCGGCCGGGCTCAATCAATTATCTTTAAACATTTCTTTTTAATTGGCTGCAAGAAATTCTTCCATGTAGATGTACTGAGACATTGTATCATACCTCAAATTCAACATATCAAAACAGAACACATCAAGTATATGTTTCTGTAAAACTAACCACCTTCCCCAACAGTTCCCCATCCCAGCTGGTAGCCAGGCTGAAAAATTCAGAATCATATTTATTTCTCGGTTCCCCTTGACCTACCTCCAAGTGCTATTGATACTCTCTTCCTAACAGCTCTCAGCCATTTGGGAGGAATATGACAGGAAATATCCAGCACCACTGTTTTAGTTCAGGCCCTTATAATACCACCACGATCCATTCAAATCTCCCTGCATCAAGTCATATCCTAATTCCAGAACCTAGAATGGTTCCCACTTTCCTGTATCTGATATGGACTACTTGCCTGAAACTCAAAGGAACCTGCAATCTGTTCTGACCCCCACCTATCTGAGTTTCCCTTGCTTATGAGCACTTCCTCAGCCTTTTCTATTCAAATCCTTCAATCTTCTGAAAACAGTTTCTCTAAAGTTGTACTCCCCCACTTCTTCTACAAAGTGTCAGCCAGCCATTATATCCTCATCTAGACTTTTCAGCTGTTTATCAGGTGCAGGGATATTTCCCATGGCACCAAGCACATGAGATATGCCAAAGAATATTCATTGATTGATTTAGCTAGGCTTTCAAGTAGAGACACAATAATACTTCTTAGCATTAAACTGGTTCAGAACCTCACTTTGGGAGACATTGCAGGGTGAGAAGGGTTTACTAAGGGGCAATTGGAAAAAGCAGACAGGGGATGATGAGTAGACTTCACTGAACAATATTGCCAAGGAGAGGAGTGCATCAAGCCTAGATTCAAATCCTGAGGTCACCACTTACTTGTTATGTGACTATGGGCATGTTACACTACATCTTCAGGCACAAGTTTCCTAACTCATAATGTAATTGTGAGGATTAAATGAATGTAAATGTATGTAAAGAATCAGCACATGGTGTTGCATGGTAGGCTTTCAATAATGGTAGTTCCCACCTCCTGGATTTAGGCAGATATTTCAAGTCTTCATAAGTAAGCTGCCAAGGGTTTTCATGGTTTGTTAAAAGCTACTAAGTTACTATAATGTTAGGTAGCCAATTCCATTTTTGTTTTAGAATTTATAAAATTTTCAGCATGATATTTTTATAACATCTTTCTGTTTAACAACGACAACAAAGCTTTCTAATTATTATACTCTTTGGTAAAGCAAGAGAGGAATCTGGACAATGGGGAAGCACAGATGGGTAGTAGGCTGGAAAGGACCATACCAGGCTGGATAGGAATGAAGAAAGGACAGGGGACAGCAAGGAGAGATAAAGGGTGGACATCACAGAGATCCTCACCTGAAGTCATGCAAATTGGCTTAAGATATCCTCCACAATACTGCTCCAAAGTTCTTCCAAAAGCCCTGAAGCAAATGGTCAGTCTGTCTTGGAATCAATCCTGCCTTTCAACTTATCCTCATGGCTTCTCAAGAAGCAAGAGAAAGTATGGAAGTAAGCTGAGTTTTCATGGTTTTGAGTCCCACCAGGCATCAGTACTATCTCAAGCTTAGGGCTCCAGGAGGCCTTGGACATGCCCAAACCTGATTCCCCAATTATTAGTCCCTAGAAGAATGTCAATCCCAGATTTTAGGCTGCCAGGTTGTATCCAGCACAATGGTTCTCTGGAGAATATTACTGGTAGATGTGCAAAGGGTCTCAGCTTGAGGCTGAGGAATTATAAATAGCAGACAGGCTGGTGACCACAGCACACTTCAGGCAGCAGGAGCTGAGTCAGTTGGCTTCTTCCACCTTCTGTCCTCCTCTTTTATTTCTCTACTCAGCTAAAAATGGAGCTTGAAGGTTCAATTACAGTATGATGGGATGATGGGGCATGGCAGGGCTAGGGATCAAAGGCCTAGGTCAGGGGCCAGGATTTCAGGTGCTACCTATGGCTATCTTCCTCCCATTTCCAGGAAGACATCAGATTCCAGGTGCTGTGGATCAACCACATGGAAGGAGCTGGGTGTGCAGTGCAAGGTGGGAAGGGTTTATTAGGGGTGATTAGAAAAAGCAGATGGAGGATGATGAGTAGACTTGACAGTGAAACACTGCAAAGAGAGGAGGGGCACTGGAAGCACCAACAGCCTGACTCCAAAGCCCCAGGTCAGACAGACCTGGGTTCAAATGTTCACTCCATTACCTATTAGCACAGTGTGTGGCACACAGTAGGTGCTTAGTAATTACTTACTGAATGAATGAAGGTGACCTTGACCAGCTTACTTATTTCTCTGAGCCTCAGTTTCCTTATTTATAAGATAAATAGTAGCTATTATTCTTATTATTTCTCCTGTGCTGTCTCTCCCCACACCTGCATCAGTTTGCTGGTCCATCTCACCAACCCTGCACTGGAGAGGCTACCATACTAAGCCTCTTTCATTAAGGGTCAGAAAGGCAGATGTGCACAAATCCTTCTTTCATCTTGTGTCTACCCCCTCCCTACCACTTCTCTTTACCTCCTGGCCCCATTTGTTTCCTTTTTTATCACAGGGAAACTTGGGGTACAGTCTGGGAACTCAGAGCAAGTGTAGAAACCATAGAATTCTAACACATACATATGCAGAATTCACCCACCCTTCCCTGTCCCCACCCCTAGAAGGTTGGGCCTGGGCTGCAACATGAAGCTTTTACCCCCCTAGGGATCTTTACTTGATTCAAATGTCATCAATAACAGGGACTAGAAAACCTCTACCCCTGTTTCCCCATGTAGAGCTACCCAGTAACTTGCGGAGCTAGCAGCCTCTGGAGATTGAGCACAGCACTGTTCCAACTCTGGAAAGTATACTGTGAGCCAGCCCCTCTAGGGTACATAAACCAAAGGAAAGGCAAAGTTTGAGCACATGAAGATGGTGGGAGGATGATTTTACAGTAGTGGTCATGAGCTAGGCTGAGTGATCCACTCTCTAACCCACACTTCCTGTGAACAATGACATATATCCTCAAGATTCATTGGCACAAGAAGAGCAATTTGTGGAAGCAAAACATAGCTTTTCTCTGTATGAACCTAAAAGCTTGAATTGACTTTCTCCATGTTTTTATTTTTGTCCTTTTTTTTTCTCTTGGCAGAAAAGATAGGATAAGGTGAAGTCTAAATTTTCCTGTCCCTCCAGTCATCCTGTAGCATGTGGAATGCATCTCTATAAGATGAACCTCTTCAGGTTTCATCTCCAGTAGGTTAAAAATCACATCTTTTGTGCTTGTAAGGGATGTAGTGAGAAAGAGAAAAAACCCCACGCTCAAAGGCTGAACAAATTCAACTAACTTGACATGATGGCTAAATTCTCTCCCATAGAGTGGAGTTTCATCCATCCACTTCCTCATTTCCATCCCAACTCCCCAAATCAATCTGTGCCTGTGTCCCCTCCTTTGTTTTTAATGGGGGAAAGGGGAAGGGAGGAACAGTGAGAAATGGCCAGCCTTGCCAAGGTTTTTTATATGCAAAAATAAATGAAAGTCTTGTAGGCAGGTTCAGGAAAACCTTTCAAAATGCAGAAAATTTAGCAGCCTTTCCACATTGACCATTGTCATGGCAACACACTATCTGATCACAGCATGCGTCACAAAACTGGAGGGGTATGGTCTCAGAACAGCAGATTAACCTGGCCATTTTTAGCAACATTTGGACTTCTCTCTAGCCTAATTTCTTCTAGGTTTAGCTGAATTTCTTTTTGGTTCTGGACTTCTGTGCTCTGTTCATTTGCATGGCTAGAATGTAAGACCCTGTCAGTATGAAAGGGATGGCTAAATGAAAAATCTGAAGATTTCCAGTATTTTATAGCCACTCTACTTGCTGTCTGCCCACTCTTAGCCACTTAGTTTCTTTTCTTCTCGTCATCAATTCTTTCCTATACACAACTGTGACTCATCTACCAACCTGTGCACTCTCATCATATTCTTTTTGTGTTTGTTTGTGTGTTTTTCTCATTTTAATGAACAGTATCCTAGAATCTTAGGGTTGGAAGCAATCTTAACAATAATCTAGTACAATCACCCTCCCCCAATGCAGGAGTCCTTCTACTTTTTGATAGCCAAATGACTGTGCAGTCTCTACCTGTAAGTCTCCGGTGACAGAGTACATTCTTTTCTGGGCAGACAGTTGCATGTTAGGCAGCTCTAATTGTTAGAAAATTATTCCTTCTAGTGAATGAAAATGTGCTTTTTTATAATATTAACCCATGGGTCCTAGCTCTGTGCCGTATGACCACATCAACTCTATCTATGCTCTCTGCTCAGTGATAGCCTCTCAAAGATATGAAGTAGAGACCACATGGCACTAGATCTTCTTTTCTTCAAAAGCCCAGCTCCTTTAACAAGATATCTTGGAGCCTGGACTCCAGTCCTCTTCCCATCCCGAATGACCTCCTGGAGCAAGCTCCTATTTGTCTAGGGCCCTTTAAAAGCAAGATTGATAATATATCAGCATCTCTAGTACCAGCATCTATGAGCCACCTTGCCCTGGTGACTCAAACTGAGTTCTGTGTTGACTAAAATCCCTCACTCTCAGAGAAAATGATGCTAAACCTTGTCTTTCCATCTTGTATGTATCCAGTTGCTTTTGAGGACCCATTTCCTGGTTCATGCATTTTCTCCCACTTTAATTTCATTGTGTTGCAATCAGAATATTGTTTTAACTTGTTAGGATTTAAAAAATATTGACTTCCATGTAACTTCCATGTTTTCTAAGATTTTCTTTCTTTCTTTCTTTCTTTCTTTCTTTCTTTCTTTCTTTCTTTCTTTCTTTCTTTCTTTCTTTCTTTCTTTCTTTCTTCCTTCCTTCCTTCCTTCCTTCCTTCCTTCCTTCCTTCCTTCCTTCCTTCCTTTCTTCCTTCCTTCCTTCCTTCCTTCCTTCCTTCCTTCCTTCCTTCCTTTCTTCTTCCTTCTTTCTTTCTTTCTTTCTTTCTTTCTTTCTTTCTTTCTTTCTTTCTTTCTTTCTTTCTTTCTTTCTTTCTTCTTTCTTTCTTCCTCCCTCCCTCCCTCCCTCCCTCCCTCCCTCCCTCCCTCCCTCCCTCCCTCCCTCCTTTCTTTCTTTCTTTCTTTCTTTCTTTCTTTCTTTCTTTCTTTCTTTCTTTCTTTCTTTCTTTCTTTCTTTCTTTCTTTCTTTCTTTCTTCCTTCCTTCCCTTCCTTCCTTCCTTCCTTCCTTCCTTCCTTCCTTCCTTCCTTCCTTCCTTCCTTCTTTCTTTCTTTCTTTCTTTCTTTCTTTCTTTCTTTCTTTCTTTCTTTCTTTCTTTCTTTCTTTCTTTCTTTCTTTCTTCTTACAAACCTTCAAACTAATCTTTTACCTAAAATATTTTAAAAATGTATTCCTCTTTTGGGTTTCTTACCTTTCCTAGTTCTCTTCCCTTTGAATTACCTTCCTTATGTCTTCTCTCACTTGTCATTTCCATTTCCTCAATAGCAAGATGTCACCACTCTCTGGAGATATGTGTCTGGGTACATGTGTAGGAAAGCATGAGGGTATACAGATATCTGCACATACATAGATGTGAGCAAGTAGCTGCAGAGGCTTGTTTAGTTTCTGTTTCTATTGCTTTGTATATGCTTTACCAGGATTTAGAGCCTGAATGGGGGAGGGGGGAATGGCAAGGTTGAAGGAAGAGGGGTAAGAAAAGTTGGTTCAGGTACAGTCCCAAAGGAAACAGGAAATGTGTCCTGGGTCTGAGAGGAACAGGAGGAAACTAGGTTGGGAGCACTAGTATTAATTAGGGCTGCAGCACAGTGAGAAGGACTAGAAAAGGGTCAGGAATAGAAGGATTTTTAAAGGCCTGAGATGCTGGACAGGGGAGGAAGATTTGGTTAGGAAGTAAGGACCTGTGGGGTCAGTAGCCATTGAGAGGCCAGAGGGAGGTGGCTTGAAACTATAGGGTCAGGGAAAGGCTTAAGTCTGTGGGATACCTAAGAGAGGCAATAAGCATTGCTGTGGGCATAACCTTATAAGTCTATGACTTATGAGCTTAGAATTTTTTTTTTAGCCAAAGGAGCCTGAGACATGGAGTACCTGCCTATGGACATGGCTGCTGTCACAGACTGGGCTTTATTAGAGGATAGGGCCTTAATATAGCCCGGGGCAAAGATCCTAGGATACAATGTGTCCCCTCAGACTAACTCTGGAACAGAATCCTTCCATGCTGGATTCTGTTCCAATGAGGGACACAAAGTAGGAGAACTGGTTCTATCTTGGTAGTTATATGAATAAACATGGGGATTTTGCTCTCCAGGATGGGCATTATGATACCCTTGGCTTCTCAATTCTGCAAATAATTACAATCCAAAAAATATTTGTACATACATACAAATTTAAACAGGAAAATGGTACTAAAACTACTTTAAAAATGGCAAAGTGAGTTGAGTTGTGAAGCAGCAGCTGGGGTTGGGAGGTGGACTCTACTGAAAAGCTGAGGGCAACATTCCCAAACTGCCAGTGGACAGTGTGATCAAGAGGGCAATAACCTGATGGCTGCCATTTTCCCTCTGTCCAGAGGCCAGAATAATTGTAGGCCAGCCTTAGGGAAGGGAAGGATAGAGCAACAGCCCCATCTCTAGTGCTCTGGGCAAGACTGGGGAACCTACTCCCAGGGCATCCGAATCCCTGGCTATTCATTGTAGGCCCACAGTTTTTTAAGGCTCTAATGGACCAAGGAAACACAATGGAACAGAATGCTTGTGAGCACCCCTTCATCCTGCCCTTCAAGTCTGAATTGACTTGAACTTACCTCATCTCAAGAGGGTTTTACTGTTCCCCGTTTGAAAGAAAAAAGGGTTCCAGGGCACACTTCAGAAACTGTTTTCCACTGGAGGTGCCTAAAGCTGAACCTTTTGTGCCCCTGAAGGTGACATTAGCTGGCCAAATGACAATCCCAACCAGAGTGGCCAGTGTAGAATTCCAACTACAGTCTAGCAGGCCAAGAAGAGGTTTCCCTTCCCAATCAGTGAAACAATTAGCCACCAAAAGACAAATGGTACTTGGGGAAAACCCACTGATGGGCCACCACAAGCTGGGTGGAATGAGGAGGGCAGGACTCAAGGGGTGGTGCTCACCTTTGATGTAGTTGAGGATTTGCTGGACTCGGTGGGGCTCATTTCGGTCTGGCCGGCAACTTGGCGTGATTTCCAGCACATAATCAGGACCATATGCTGTGAAAAACTGTAAGGAAAAGGGAAAGGCCAAAAAACAAACTAAACCATAGAAAACCTGCAAACCAAACCACATACAAACAGTACAATCAAAAGTAACCAAACACTATTGACAAGTCAGGGAAAGCCCAGGTGGGCAGGGCAGGATAATGCAGCAGGACACCCTGTCCTGGTGGTGCTATTTCCCTTGTTTAAAACCTCCAGTGTCAGTCCACTGCTAAATTCTTTAGCTTGTTGTTCAAGGTTCTCTCTGCTCAGGTCTCAACTTTTCTCTCTACCCTTAGCTCTTTCTGCCTCTGTGGGGCCTGTCTCTAGCCACAATAGCCTGCTCTGAGCTCTCTGAAATCATACCACACTTTGTCCCCTCTTAGGACCTTTGCCATTGCTCTTTCCGGGGGCCTACAAAGGGCCTCCCTCAATTCCTGTTGCCTGTAAAAAACCTCCCCATCCTTCCAGGCGCAGCTCAAATGTCACCTTCTTCACAAGCTGTCCTTCATTCTCTACCAATCCCCAGAGCATTCTGTTAGTACCTCTCTTATGGCTCTTGTTCAACAAATAGACAGTGCTTGCAGCATATCACATGCAGGTCACTATGCCAGCTGCTGTGGGGGCTTTGGAGATGGATGAGGCCTTCTCTGGGGTCCTCTAGCTGTTCACAAGCACATTCTGCTTTGGATAGAAAATTTTCACCAGTGACCTGATCTCTCTGTGCTGGATTATCAGCTCCTTGAAGGCAGAGAGAACCTATGTCTCATTTACCTCATTGGTCCTCACTGACCATGGCAGCTGCCAGTTAGTTCTGGCTGTCTTGAATTACCTGACCCAGGAATGTCAAACAAACCTAGTTTTTCTACTTCAGTTTTCTTTCTATGTAGTAGAGTTTATTTGTTTTTAAATTCAAGGAATCAAAATAAAGGTTTTTGGATTCTATTTCTAGCTCACTAGATGACTCCTTGTAACCTTTGGTAAGTCTGATTCAGCTTCTCTGTTGGGGCCCGCTTGGGGAAAACACTCAACGACAAAGGGAATCATTCAATTGGGGTAAGTCTTTGAATGGGAAATATGCAAAGCTGCTATTTCTGTTTAGTTTTTAACAGAAATAGTATTTGTGCACACTCTCTGGAGAGAGAGCATATGGTCCTTAACATTATGTGCTTTTAATAGTGATATTATTAGGCAGTAAGTAAGCCAGAAAAATTCAAATTCCACAGAAAAAATGGTACAGAGGGCATGAAAAAAAGGGATCTTGATGTGTGTCATGAATTTGATGTCATTAAAAGAACCTCTAAAAAATAATACAGGGTATTGCCATTGCCACCAAATTATCCTTGTTAAGAGTCTGGATGTACATCTGGCACTGTGGGAGAGGTTGTGGAACAATCCCTAGGGATTCTAACAGTGTCTTTGCAGAATCCATGGGAGAAATTTGATGGGAGATGGCTTTTGCACATCCATTATAGAAAACTCTACACACTTAAATTAAAAGAAAAATGTCCAAGACTTATGTGCCAATGCTTATAATGCCTTTTTTGGTTTTGTTGTTTTTGGTCTGACCCAGAATGAAGAGAGGGGCCTACTTTCCTGCTTCTGGAGTTATTACTCTCTGATGCCCTGAGTTTTAGAGATAGAAGAGGCCTTGAGTAGAGATCATCTCTACTAAACCCATATATGGAACAGACAGGAGGAGTTACCTCAGTGACACATTCAGAAACTAATCCCCCATTATGATCAATGAAACTTGAGAGGTTTGTATTTTATTGTTGAGAGTATTACAGGTGGGCCTCTCAGTCTAAGCCTGGGGACCTTGTGGCTTGGCTCTGGAAGAGAAGGCTTCAAACAAGTATGGCCCTCTCTCCTTACGCGGCTTCTCCTCCTCCAGAGGGTGTCAAGTAGTACACTCATTTCATGGGCATGGAAAGATGGATTTAGAGAGAGCAATAGAAGAAAGGCAGCTGCAATGAAGCAGCCACTCTGGGAGACCCAAAGCCCTGGCATGAAGGTGCAATGAAAATCAGAGGCCAGGGAGCCTTGCTGAGGTTTAGGAGAAGAGAACCACTGCCTCCATCTATGAAAGAAACACTGCTGATCCTGTCAGCAAGACATGTGGTGAACTGTCTGTTTAGGGCTGAGTGGAAAACATCCTCATTGTGTGTTGGGTACATGGTTGTCTGCACTCTCCTATTTTAGTCCCCTCTTTTGCCAAGAACACAGGGTTACAAGACGTTCAGCTGGGATGAGAACTGCCATGTAACAGAACTCACCTTTCCTGGGATTGAACTTTTTGTCCTGGGTGCATTAGCACCTGGTTTTAATTAACCACTAAATAACTCATTCTTTGCTGAAGCAGGCTGGCTGCAGGTATGAGCCAAGCCTGGGTTTTTAAATATGTCCTTACCTTTGACAATCAAATATCATTCTCAGGTCTTGCTTATTTGCACTATTCTTAGGTTAGGGGACACAGATGATTTAAGAATGTTCCTGTTTTGTGATGGCAGAAAGTTCCACATGGCAGTTGGCTGGTCCCAGTCTTGGAGGCTCTCCTTGGAGCTGCGGGAAACGACAGGCACTGGGAAGGGCAGAAGCTGTATCTAAGGCAAAGGTGGTGCTCTATACCCTTCCTGGCTCTCTCATGGCATTTCCCTGTTTCTGCATTATATTGTGCTTTTATTTTTGCACTTGTTAACTTTTTTCTACTGGACTATGAACTCTGCGAAGGCAGAACCTTCATCATACTCTCTGTGCATAGCCTGTAGAGTTGAACTCAAGTTATTAAAGTTTCTCTCTAAACCTTTATTTTAAAATTATGTTGAATTAAAGTAACTCACAAAAGGTTTAGCTGGTTGTTGAGTTAATTCTGTGGAATAATGCAAAGAGCCAACTCATTGCATTAACGGCTTTCCTATACTCTTGAGGCAGCATGATAAAGTGGAAAGAGTCCTGGTTTTAGAGACCAGAAAGAGCTGGATTTTTGTACTTGGATTTAGCTGTGTGCCTCAGGAGAGTTTCTTAATCTGTGTTTTGTCATTGCTACCAGAGGGATGGTAAGTGCTGACCTTGCTGGGCTATTAGGAATCACTGAGATAATACACATTTAATAGGACTTCAGTAAGGTAAATCCCCTTCTCCTGGGGCAAGAAGCCCTTGCCTAACTGGTGCCTCACCTATACCCAGGGGTATGTTGGGCCAAGCACTTGGAGCTATGATGCAGAAGAGTCTGTTCCTAGTACTAGTCAAAACCCAGCAGCTGCAGGGTCTTCTTCACTTGCTTAAACCATTAGTTCTGCTTAGGGCCTGTGGATAAACTGGCTTCTCTCACAGTTTCCTGCCCTATGCTCCTGCCACTTGTTACTTACTGGCGAGGTGGAAAGGAAATCTGATCACATAAGGCAAAAGAGATGTTAGGGTGGAGGGATTTGGCCAGCACTAGAAATAGCTTGAGGCCCCACTCTGAAACTGCCCTCCAGCCCTAAAGAGGAAAGGAAATGGGCAAGCAGCAATCCAATTCCCAGACAGGTGGAGTAAGGGATGAAAGTGGTCAGTGGTCTTCTAGTGAAAATGCTGGCTTTGATCTCAGTAAAGGAAGGAGGGAGGTGTTAACCTTTCTCCACCCCATTCCCCTTTCCCTCAGCATTCCTTTTGCTTTCTGGGTTTCAGTTTATACATGATCGAGGGGAACATGGCAGTGGGAAGGTGGTAAGCGGAAAGTATGAGGTGGGGCTGAGGGATGAGAGTTGAAGGTAATGGCTACTTTAGGGTAGTTGGTCCCTTCTCAACCCCAAGTCAATGAATAAAGAAATGAAAATTTCTCAGTTCAGCCCAGCTCAACATACTTTTCTTGCTGCTCACTCCTCTGCAGCTTTTCTCATGCAATGGCAACAGCATACACTTAGACATTTGGTCACAAAGATATTCAGAAGAAGCCTTAAGATTGCTGTTATTACTTCATAATCTTATTTGGTCATAGGAAACCAAACCACCAACATTTATTAAAGGCTTACAATGTGTCAGGCACCTAAAGTATCTCAGCACTTTTTATGGATTGACTAACTTAATTTTCACAACCAACTCTTACAAAGGTACTGTAATTATTTTCCATTTTAAGATGAGGATCTGAAGCACCAACCAGATAACTTGACAGAGGTAATACAGCTAGCATATGTGGAGCTGAGCTTTGAACCCAGGTCATTATGGAGATCAACACTACCTACAGCAGCCTCTAAACTACTGCAGAGTAAGTGACTGTGTAGGTGTATGGTGGGTGGGAGGCAGGCATTCCCAAAAGAGCCTGGGAAAAGGCAGGGAGGGTAGAACAGAACAGAACAGTACATTTAAGGCACTGAAATGAATTTAATATGGCTCAAAGGTAGGGAATAAGGAGAATTAGGATATAAGGCTGGGGAGGCAGGCATGAGCTTCCCACACTAAGTAAGGCATTTGGCCTTATACCAGGTTAGAAGGTTCATGAGGGCAGAGCATTGTTTTGCTCTCTGCTGTATTGTCAGTTCCCAAAACAGTGGTTGCAACTAGTAGGTGGTAAATAACTATTTGTGGGATAAACGAATGGAAGCTTGTGGGAGCTTATAAATGAGGAAATGAACAGGTCAGCTGTGCACTTTAGAGGACTCACTGGCTACAGTGTGGAGTATGGAATAGAATTTGAGGTGAGGAATGCAAGTAGAGAGATCAGTGAGAAGGCTGGTCCCAGAGCCATGAGTGGTAACAGGGCCTAAACTGCAATAGTTTTTGGGGGAATGAAGAGATTGAAAAACTGAAAAATAGCATCAATAGGACTAAACAATGAATTGTTTGTGGGAAGTATGGAAGAAAAGAGAGTGGAGGATGTCTGACTATGTAGGAGGCACATTAATGGGATGAGGAATCCAGGCAGAGGACAAGAGTTTATAGTAGGGTGTTTGTGTGTGAGGGGAGTTTAGTTGGAGCATGTTGAGGGTCAAGACCCTGATGGTAGAGTGGTCTGGAATTTAGGAGAGAGGTTGGGCCTAAGATACAGGATATATGTCAGTGATTTGGGAGTTATCAATGACATAAAGGAATTGGATGAGAATTGCCAAGGAATTGCCCCTTGGCTGGCAGGGGAAGCTTATTACAGAATAAGAAGAGAGGCAAGGAGTGAATCATAAGGAACAGCCAACACTCCAGAGGTGAATAGACTGAGTAGAAACAGTTTTGGTGACAATTTGATATATTGCAGAGAGGTTGAATAAGAGGAGGTCTTCTGATTTGTCTGTGGGAAGGAAACCTTTGTGTAGCAGTCAGTGGAAGGTGTGGACAAGGTCTGATTGGAGTGGGATGAAGAATCTGATGGGAGGAGATGAAAATGAGAATGATGGTAAGTATACACTCTTTTTTTTTTTTAGGAGTTCGATACAGGGATGGGGCTTGGGTAGGGTGAATATTTTAAGATAAGAGGTTCTTAAGTATAAATATAAAGCCTATAAATATATAGGCTGAGGAGAAGAGCCCATAGGATGGGAGTCAGAGGCAGCCTGCTAGGGATTTAGAGTTAGTTATTTCTGTCTTTCTGGTCCCTTAGCCTGAGTGCCACAAGGGGAGAATATTGTTGTATTCATATTTATATTACCTATATCTTCTAGCATAGGGCCTGGAAAATAATAGGTGCTCAATTAATATTTGTTGACTATATGAAATAAAATGTGTTTGGGATTCTGAGGATATTCACACCCAGTGGAGAGAATTAGGGTCTCAAAGGATGAGGTGATTGCAAACAGGCAAAGATGGGATCGGGTAGGGGTAGTCAGTGCAGGCAAGAGAATGCAGGTCAAGTCAGGGGACCAGCAAGTACTAAAATTGGCTAAAGAAGGCAAAGGAGAACATGAGAGGCCTTGAATCTCAGGTTGAGGAGACAGAACTTGATGTGACAGGCACTGGGGCAGCATCAGTACTGGAGCTGTGCCTTAGGAAACCTGGGAGTTGCATACAAAAGCTGGTGCCCGGTGTGGGGACTACTGCAGTTGTTCAAGGCGGAGGTAACAAAGGCTTGAACAAGGGTGATTGCTGTGGGGATGGAGAGACTGGAAAGAGATATTGTGAAGTTAGTTGTGACTGGTAGTTGGTTGGCTGTGGAGGAAAAGAGAGAAGGGAGAAGTCAAAGTTGACTCCTAGATTTTGAATCTGGATAAGTTCGAGAACCACAGTGCCACTGACAGAGTTGGGGTGAATTAGCTGCAAAAGCTAGTCTGGCTAAGGGAAGGTGATGGACTTGGGTTTAGTTGGGTTTGAAATGACAGTAGTGCATCTGAGTCACCATGTCTAGCAAGCAGCTGGAGATGGGATGACAGTGTGTCAAAGTGAGGTTAAGGCCAAGGACTAAGGTAGTAGGGGGATAAAAAGATCCAGTGAAAAGGCAAAAAAAAAAAAAAAAAAAAAAGCAACCAGAGAGGAAGAGAACAGTTAAGTGAAATCCCATGGAGCCTTAGGGATGAGATTCAGCATGAAGACGATGCTTAAAGGAACACATTTGACATGCTGGCAATATGCTCCTTTGGCTAAACCAGCATCTCTTTCTCCTAGTCAGAAGAGGAGGCTACAATGACACTGCTTCTTGCCAGCTCTCTTTTGCTAATATTCCAAATAGCTGTCAAATTTTTTGTTAATTCAAGGTTTGCTTTTTCATAAAATTAGGCTTATTCTATTAGGGTAAGCCCAAGGTCAGTGCCTATCTCTCTTACAGACCCCCAAGGCTTTACTCTGTCTTCAGTTGCGGAGGTTGCGCTGGTAACTGTGATGTGGGCTCTGACAAGGAGAGCATTTCTTATCCTCAATCACCCTGGGAATAAAACTCATTACAATCAGAATAACAGCACCAGTGCTTTGAACTTTAACATGCTTTTGTACGATGCTTCTCAACCTTTCCTATATCACCAATTACTCCATCAAAGAACCTGGGCCTAACCATGATGGAAACAAAAAAAGCCCTCTTTTCCCCAGAAAAACATTTCTGTGTACAGGAAATTTGGTTACTATAAATGTAATTTATGGTACATTTTAAGGACATAAAATTGGGTTGGTGTTATTGGGAGTAAATTTTATTTCCATGGCTTTACAACACAAACAAAAATAATAACCCCATTGGTTGTTAGACTGAATTGTAAGGAAATGGCACACCAAAGGCAATTTATTGTAACTAAGGGAATGGGAAATTAGGAGTGTCCAGACCACGAATGAGAGGTCTGAGAGATATGGGTTACTGGAGATAAGATATTACATGTGCAGGTGGACATGATAAAAACCTGGAGTCCCATCTAGACTATATCTGTATCCTACCTGTGCTCCTCATCTTGAACACAGAATTGGGACTTAACTGCTTCATGGTGAGGTCATATACCAGTACCAAGAACTGTATGAATGAATGAGTGAATGAATGAATGAATGGGGCATGGAAATAGTTTTATTATTCAGATGTCTTAATGGTATTTTAACTATTGGTATAGAAAAAGTTTATTAAGCAAAATAATCAGGTAAACCTAAGAAATGTTAGCTTATTTGAGCATCAATTATATTTAAGCAAAGAATATGCCCAATATTAACTAGTCTTATTTCAGTAGCTAAAGTACTTTTAGGCTTCATGAACAAATATGTATAGCTCTTCAGTGTACTGTGTATTCAGTAAGGTTCTTATATCGGCCAATCCACAGTAATCTGTGTGTGTTGTGTGTATGTGTGGGCATTTTTACATGCACACATGTCCATGTTCTATTAGGTGCTGAGCATTATTCCAGGCTCTGGGGGGAAGCTGAGTACAAAAAGAGAATAAGGTCTGGTGACTTCTCTCAAGGAGATGATAATCTAAATAGAGAGAGAAAGATATAATTACATGAATGGCAGAGGAATAAAGCCAAACTAAACTGTGTGGTATTGGCTAGAGTACAATAAAATGCCCTCACATGGATGGGGCACTAGACAAGTGAGGTGACTTGTCCAAGATCATAGCACTAAAGTAACAGATATGAACTTTAACCCATGGCTTTGGACTTTCAGCCCAGTGTGCTTTCTATTACACCATGGAGCAATAAGCCTAGTGATTAAAGAGTGAAATATCTGTAGTCATAGAGGATGAGCCTTAAATCTTTACACCATTTGCTAGCTGTGTGACCTTAGGCAAGTAATTTTTTTTTAATATGTATAATTTTTATTTTTGTTTAAAGTATTACAGATGTTAGGCAAGTTATTTAACTGTTCTGCGCCTTAGTTTACTTGTTAGTAAAGTAGGGATAGTAATAAAACATACCTTATGGAGTTGTTGTGACAATAAGTGAGTTAATTCATGTAAAGCACTTAAGAGCAGTGCCTGGTGCATAGTAAATGCTCAGTAAATGTTGTTATTAAATCCCAGAAACAGGAGTTTTGCATGTAATGGACAGTAGCAAAACTGGATTTCTTTACAAATGCCTCTTAAGACTGAATGAGTGTGAATTCCAAAGAACTTTCCCTGTATCCAAAAACTTTAAAGGCAGAAAGAGGGCAGAGAGATCAAGAGAAGGATCCAAATGAAAGAGACTAAGAAAAATTGAAGAGAAGAGGGAATGAGAGATTAGAAGTAGTGGGAAAGAGAGGCAGGGGGACAGAGGTGATAGAAAGGAGAGAAAACAAAAATGGGGGGGCAGTACATTTGTGAGGGAAGGAAGGAGGTACAGAGGAGGTGGCAGAAGAGACAAGGGTAGGGTAGCCACCACTTCATTAAGGGTCTCCCTGCAGGCCAAGGTTTTTCTTCAGGGTGTGGTTTCAGGGGTTTGATGGAAGGGCCCTTGCCAAGACTAATACCTCCTCCACATCATTGCTGATCCTCACATTTCTACTATTAGAGAGGATTCCTCCATGATAAATATGTGCAGGGCCAACTCTGGTTATACCATATATCTCTGTTAATCAAATGAATATTTTGGAAACAAGATCTTTTACATCAATTTTTTTCTTAAGCCAAGAGTGAAGATGGAAGAAGGGAGAGTATAGGAATATTGCTTCCCTTGGATCACTGCTGGCAAGTACCGAGATGACCTTGAAAATGGATTCTACTGGAGGATTAGTAAGTGCTGCCTTGGCTTGATCCTTATACCAGTCCAAGCAACTTTTCTCTCTCTTTTCCCTCACAATTAAACTTTTTAAAATCTCGCTTTTCTTACCACCTAGACCTTTCATTTCTCAGACACTTCAACCCACTGCTGTCTGGCTTCTTCCTCATACTTCTTCCATTGAACTGTTTTTCAGAAGAAGAATGGCAAACAGATTTAAACTTGTTGGCAACTCTAATTGATTGGTAGTTGCTGCTTGGGGTACTCTGTTGAGAAGGATTCTGACGCTTGTCTAAGCAAGAATGTGCTATGATCAGTTTGTCATGTATCCATGGGAATACATTGTGAGGGGTGGGGCTCGGGGAGGGATGTAGTCCTATGCGTTATTCCTGCTTTAGGAAACCAAGAGTGACCTCCTACTTACCCAACATAATGCCCTCTTTTCAGTTAACACTTATCCCATTTGAGCTGTTCCCAGCACACATCATCAACTATCTCCTCATTTTTGGCACTATCTTCTTTCCCATAACTACCTCTCTCCCTGTTCCCTCTCAGTCTCCTTCTAAGGATCCTCTTCCTTCACCTGTCTCTTAAATGTGGGTGCCTCCAGATTGTACTCTCAGCTCTCTCTCTGAAATAGTTCATACTCTGCTGTTGTTTTAATCACTTCTATTCAGAGATCACACATCTCTGGGTCCAGTGTTTATCACCAGTGTCTGACTTGCATTTTTAATTGTTGAGGGACATTTCTACATGGAAAACTTGAATTTTTGGCACTTGATGCTTAATGTAGGCCTAATTCAGTATAAGTCCTTTCAAAAAGAATGTTCATCTTCTCTTTTTGTTCACTCAACACCATACGTGAGTCCCATCATACAGTAAGCTTCTCAGCAAAGATTTGAACTTATGACTGAATGGGTCAGTCGATTGTGTGCTTTCAAAATACCCGAAATAATATGGAATTAGGGGATAAAGATTAGGGGATCTCTGTGTCTGTGAGATATTCCCATTGTTTGATGAGCAATAATTTTTTTCCTTGCCATTTGTCGGGTGAAGAAAAATACTGATAGATCCAAGTTGGTGGCAGATTAGGTGAAAGCTACACTCACCTCCTCCCAGGACCAAACTGGAATTACAACTAAAGTATAGAAAAATCATCCTGAATAACTGACTTAAGAGTAGCTAGAGAGAAGCCTACAACCAAGGACTTACAGATGAGGCCACATAAAGACTGATATGAAGTACGGAGGCACAAGAGGGCTGACCAAGCTTCTGTGGGTAGCAGCTGAAGTTTCAGAGGTATATCTCAGCTGGGGGGTTTCCCCTTGAGAAGTTTGGTGTCTAAACCCCAAGCCAAGAGCACTAGAACTGGGAAAGGTGCCCAAAAAACATCTGGCTGTGAAAAGTGGTGGGGTTTCTGTCTGCCAAGGGAAGATGGCTAGAAATATAGGCACTCTCTTAAAGGGCCAACACACAAAATTTCATTTGTAGCCACTGATTCTGGGCTCTGGCAGAGGGAGGGCAGAGTGGGCTAGAGTTGTGTGAGGAGCGTCTGGGGTTGGTGGCTCTTGGGAGAGAGCTGAGAGGTCAGCCACCAGGATCCCTGTGCTGAGTAGTTCCCCCATACTCTAGAAACCATCTTTCTCAGGCAAAGCATTCCCCTTCATGCAGCATCAGCTTGGGTGGATGGAATAGTCTCACCCACTGGAATCCTTCTTGCCCTACCCTGTGGAGCTTAAGCCCAGCTGAGGAGTACAGCCTGAGGCTCTCTAAGTGACCAAGCTTAACAGTCAGCCTATGGGCAGAGGTGGATCTCTGGATGCCTTGATACTTTTGCTGACCTGCCTTGAACTGGTGCTAGTAAAAGCAGACCTTAGTACACAGCTTGGTTCTTTTCACACATACCCAGGCCCAGCAGAGGGAGTGACAAGCTGTGGATCATAGATAGCTCCATACAGGTTGTATAGAGCCAGTCACAGGCAGCATCTGACATTGGCCTGGACCAGAGTCCTTCCAAAGTGGCCCAGAACCAATACACCCAGTGGCCAGTTCCAGACAATGACAGAGCAGGATCCAATAAGCTTTACAAGCAGTATATCCACAGGGAGATCTCAGCAGGCACCAAACATTGCCTAAGTGAATTCCATTTCATGTGATCAGCACCTGCACAGCAGCTTACACAATGTATTGAGGGCTGAGCCCCACTGTCAGCCAGCTTGAGGGTTAATCCCATGCACATAGGCGAAAAGCAATCAAGGGTCAATTACAACAGGAGGGCCCGTATAACATGCAAAAGGGACATTCTTAGAGCACCAAGCTCAAGTAATCAGGGAGAGTGTACCACTGGGTGCCACATGTCACGTACTACATAAGGCACCCTACAAAGACTGGGAGTCATAGTAGATCTACATAGAAACAAACACAAAGAGGCAGTCAAAATGGGGAGACAAAGAAACAAGCTCCAAATGAAGGAATGAGAGAATTATCCAAAAGAAGAGCTAAATGAAATTGAGGTAAGCAATTTATCAGATATAGAGTTCAGGTAATGATTATAAGGATCCTCATGAAAAAGGACATAGAAACCATGAAAAAGGAACAGTAATAAATGAAGAATGCCACATGTGAAGTAAAGAATACCCTGGAAGGAATAAACAGTAGGGATGATGAAGCAGAGGATTGAATCAGTGATTTGTAGGACAAGGTGGAATAAAACACACAATCAGAGCACCAAAAAGAAAAAAGATTTTTAAAAATGAGGACACTTTAAGGGACCTTTGGGACAACATGAAGTTTAACAACATCCATTTTATAAGGATGCCAGAAGGACAATAGAGAGAACAAAGGATAGAGAATCTATTTGAAGAAATAATGACTGAAAACTTCCATAACCTGGTGAAGAAAAAAGCCATACAAGTCCCGGAAGTACAGAGAGTCCCAAACAAGGTAAACCCAAAGAGACCCACACCAAGACACATCATAATTAAAATAGCAAAAGTTGAAGATAAAGAATGAATCTTAAAAGCAGAAAGAGAAAGACAGTCAGTTACCTACAAGGAAACTCCCATAAAACTGTCAGCTGATTTCTCAATGAAATATTTGAGGAGCTTGGCATGAAATATTCAGTGATGAAGACAAAGGACCTACAGCCAAGACTACTTTACCCAGCAAGGCTATCATTTAAAATTGAAGGACAAATAAAGAGCTTCCTAGACAAGAAAAATCTAAAGGAGGTTTTTACCAAACCAGTGTTACAAGAAATGTTATAAGGGTTGCCTGAAAAACAAGGAGGAGGAGAAGGAGGAGGAAGAGAAGGAAAAGGAGAAAGAGGAGAAGAAGGGGAAGAGGAAAACAAAAAAGAAAAACATAGTTAAAAAATAAAATGGCAATAAGTACCTATCAATAACCACTTTAAATGTAAATGGCTTAAATGCCCCAATCAAAAGACATAAGACGGCTGAATGGATAAGAAAACAAGGCCCATGTAAATGCTGTCTTCAAGAGACCCACCTCAGAATGAAAGATAAGCAGAATCTAAAAGTAAAGGGACGGAAACAGATATTTTGTGCAAATGGAAAGGAAAAAAAGTTAGGGTAGCAATACATATATCTGACAAAATAGACTTTAAAACAAAGGATAAGAAAGAGACAAAAATACATTACATAATGATGAACAGGGCAATCCAACAAGAGGACATAACCCTTGTTAACATTTATGCACTTTTATCTACTCACCAATTATCAGTCAAAAGAATGACTGTAGCCTGGCTGGCCTGGTTCAGTGGTTGAGTATCGACCTATGATCCAGAAGGTCGTGGTTCGATTTCCAGTCAGGGCACATGCCCAGACTATGGGCTCTACTCCTAGTAGGGGATATGCAGGAGGCAGCCGATCAATGACTCTCTAATCATTGATGTTTCTATCTCTCTCTCCTCTCCCCTCTCTCTCCCTTCCTCTCTCTGAAATCAATAAAGACATACAAAAAAAAAAAAATGACTGTAACTGATTTTGGACACCTTTTCTTTCTTTTTTTTTTTTTTTTAGAAAAACTACTACACAAGGATCTTTGATACAATTTATGCTTCTTTTAAAAAGATTTGTTTGGGCCTGGCAGAGCATGGCTCAGTGGTTGAGCATTGACCTAGGATCCAGGAGATCACGGTTAGATTCCTGATCAGGGCACATGCCCGGGTTGCAGGCTTGGTCTCCAGTCAGGGGCGTGCAGGAAGCAGCTGATCAATGACGACTCTCTCTCATTGATGTTTCTATCTTTCTCTCTCTCCCTCTCCCTTCCTCTCTCTGATGTCAATAAAGATATATTTAAAAAACAAACAAACAACCTGATTTGTTTGCTGTTGCTTCTTCTTTAAAAATAATAAAGTGATATGTTGGCAAAAAACAAAAAACATTTACACACCCAACATAGGAGCACATAAATATATAGAGCAAATCTTGAACATAAAGGGAGAGATTGACAGTAGTACAGTTATAGTAGGGCATTTTAACACCCCATTGACATCAATGGATAGATCTTCTAGACACACTAGATCAAGATGATTTAACTGATGTCTACAGATCATTTCACCCTAAAGCAGCAGAATATACATTCTTTTCAAGTGCCCATGGAATATTTTCTAGGATAGACCACATGTTAAGACACAAAACATGTCTCAATAAATTGAAGAAGACTGAAATCATGTCAAGCACCTTATCTGAACATAATGGTATGAATTAGAAATCAATCACAGGAAGAAAACTGAAAAACACACAAAGACCTGGAGACTAGGTAACACGTTACTAAACAATGAATAGGTTAACAATGAAATCAAGGAAGAAACCAAAAGATACCTTGAATAAAGATGCTCAAGGAAATTAATGAAAACAATAGGACACTTAATGTCAAGGAAGTTAGTGAAAACATGATAAAAGAGCTAAATATCATAAATAAGAACCAAGCAGAAATGAAGAATACTATATCTGATATCAAGAGTATGCTGGAAGGAATTAAAAGCAGGCTCAATGAAGCAGAGGATAGAATAACTGACACAGAAGATAAGGCAGAAAAAAAACAATCAGAGCAACAAAAAGAAAAAAAACACTTAAAAAGCATGAGGACACTCTAAAGGGATCTTGGAAAAACATGAAGCAAAACAACATTCACATCATAAGGGTTCCAGAAGGGGAGGAAAGAGAAGAAGGGATAGAGAACTTGGTGGAGGAAATAATGACAGAAAACTTTCCTATGCTGGTGAGGGAGAAAGCCACAAAAGTTCAGGAAGCACAGAGGGTTCCAAACAAGAGGGACCCAAAGACATCCACTCATCGATACATCATAATTAAAATGGCAAATGTTAAGGACAAAGAGAATATTAAGGGCTGCAAGAGAGACAAGCAGTGACCTACAAGGGAACCTCCATAAGGCTGAGAGCTGATTTCTCAACAGAGACTCTTCAGGCCAGAAGGGAGTGGCATGAAGTTCTCCAAGTAATGAAAAGCAAGAACATGCAACCAAGACTGCTTTATCCAGCAAGGCTATCACTTCAAATGTAAGGTAAAATGAAGAGCTTCCCAGGCAAAAGAAGGCTAAAGGAGTTCAGTACCACCAAACCAGCATTGGAAGAAATGCTAAAAGGACTGCTTTAAGAAAAAGAAGAAATATTGAGAGAAAGGTACATCAGCATAAAGGGGAAAAATGGCATTAAATACATATATATCAATAGTAACTTTAAATGTAAATGGAATAAATGGTCCAATCAAAAGACATAGGGTAGCTGAATTGATAAGAAAACAGGACCCCAATATATGCTGTCTACAAGTGACCCACCTGAGAGCAAAAGATTCACCCAGGCTAAAAGTGAAGAAATGGAAAAAAATGTTCCGTGAAAATGAAAAGTAAAAAAAAATATGGAGTAGCAATACTTATTTCTGAGAAAAGAGACTTCAAAGTAAAGACCATAACAAAAGACAAAGATGGTCACTATGTAATACTAAAGGGATCAACCCAACAGGAGGAAATAACCCTTATAAATATATATGTACCCAATAAAGGAACACCTAAATATATAAAAAATTTCTTGGTGGACTTTAAGGGGGAGATAGACAGCAACACAACCATAGTGGTGTTATCACTCTACTGTCATCATTGGACAGATCATCAAGACAAAAAATCAACAGGGAAACACAGGCCTTAAACGAAACACTGGATCTAATGGATTTAATTGACATTTACAGAATATTTCATCCCAAAGCAGCAGAATACATACTCTTCTCAAGTGCACATGGAACATTCTTAAAAAGAGACCACATGTCAGGTCACAAGGCAAGTTTCTACAAATTCAAGAAGACTGAAATCATATCAAGCATTTTCTCGAATCACAATGGCATTAAACTAGAAATCAACCACTATAAAAAAACTCAAAAATATTCAAACACATGGAGGCTAAATAGCATGTTATTAAACAATGAATGGGTTACCAATGAGATCAAGGAAGAAATCAAAAACTTCCGGGAAAAAAGGAAAATGAACAGACAACAACCTAAAATCTATGGGACACAGTGAAAGCAGCATCATCTTAATTCCAAAACTAGATAAAGACACTACAAAGAAAGAGAATTACAGGCCAATATCTCTGATGAACATAGATGCTAAATTCCTCAACATAATACTAGCAAACTGGATCTAGCAGTACATTAAAAAGATCATACATCACGACCAAGTGGGATTTATTCTGGGGATGCAAGGCTGGTATAATATTTGCAAATCAATAAATGTGATACATCACATAAACAAAATGAAGGACAACAATCATATGATCATATGAACAGATGCGGAAAAAGTATTAGACAAGGTCCAGCATCCATTTTTGATAAAAACTCTCAGGAAAGTGGGAACATACCTCAACATAATAAAGGCCATATATGACAAACCTACAGTGGACATCATATTCAATGGGCAAAAACTAAAACCATTTCCCTTAAAAACAGGAACAAGACAGGGATGTCCACTTTCACCACTCTTATTCAACAAAGTACTGGAAGTCCTTGACACAGCCATCAGACAGAAAGAAAACATAAAGGGTATCCAAACTGGAAAGGAGGAAGTAAAACTATAAATATTTGCAGATGACATGATATTGTACACAGAAAACCCTAAAGACTCCATCAAAGTACTACTAGATTTGATAAAGAAATTCGGCACCTACAATGAACTCTCAGAAAGAGAAATTAAAAAAATACCATTTACCATTGCAACTAAAAAAAAATAAGATACCGAGGAATAAACTTAACTAAGGATGTAAAAGACCTGTACTCAGAAAACTACAGACACTGAAAAATTAAATAGAGGAAGATATGAACAAGTGGAAGCATGTACCATGTTCATGGATTAGAAGAATTAATATCATTAAAATGTACATAATACCCAAAGGAATTTATAGATTCAATGCAATTCCTATTAAAATCCCAACAGTATATTTCACAGAGCTAGAACAAATATTCAAAAAATTTATATGGAACCAAAAAAGACCCCAAATAGCCACAGCCATTTTGAGAAAGAATAGAGTTTGAGAGATCCCTTTATTGGATATCAAGCTGTACTACAAAGCCACTGTAATAAAAATGGCCTGGTATTGGCACAACAACAGACATATAGATCAATGAACAGAACAGAGGCCCCAGAAATAGACCCATGCCATTACGGTCATTTGACAAAGGAGGCAAGAGCATACAATGGGGTAAAGAAAGTCTCTTCAATCAATGGAGCTGGGAAAATTGAGCAGCTACATGAAAAAATAAAACTAGACCACCAACTTACACTATACACAAAAAATAAACTCAAAATGAATAAAAGACTTAAATGTAAGTCATGAAACCATAAAAATCCTGGAAGAAAACATAGGCAATAAAGTCACAGACATCTCAAGTAGTGGAATTTTAACTGATACATCTCCTAGGGCAAGAGAAACAAAAGAAAAAAATAAATGAATGGGATTACATCAAACTGAAAAGCTTCTGCACAGCAAAAAAAATCAGCCTCAACATACAAAGGAACCCCACAGTATGGGAGAACATACTTGCCAAGGATGCATCAGATAAGGGGCTAATTTCCAAAGAGTACAAAGAACTCATACAACTTAACAAGAGGAAGACAAACAATCCAATTAAAAAATGGGCGAAGGACCTGAACAGACACTTCTCCAAAGAGGACATACAGATGGCCAAGAGACATACAGAAAAATGCTCAACATCGCTAATCATCAGAGAGATGCAAATTAAAACCACAATGAGGTATCACTTCACACCTGTCAGAATGGCTACCATCAACAAATCAACAAACAACACCTGCTGGTGAGGGTGTGGAGAAAGGGGAACCCTAGTACACTGCTGGTGGGAATGCAGACTGGTGCAACCACTATGGAAAACAATATGGAGGTTCCTCAAAAAATTAAAAATGGAACTGCCTTTTGACCCATTGTTCCCACTTCTAGGAATATATCCTAAGAATCCTGAAACACTAATCAGAAAGAATATATGCACCTCTATGTTCATAGCAGCCCAATTTACAATAGCTAAGATCTGGAAACAGCCCAAGTGCCCATCAGTAGATGAGTGGACAAAAAAGCTGTGGGACATATACACCATGGAATACTATGCAACTCTAAAGAAGAAGGATCTCGGACCCTTTGGATGGTATAGATCGACCTGGAGAAAATTATGCTAAATGAAATAAGCCAGGCAGAGAAAGACAAACATAACATGATCTCACTTACATGTAGAATTTAAAGAACTTTATAAACTGATGAACAGAATAGAGTCAATGACCTGGAAGCATGGATCAGACTGATGAATCTCTGAGGGAAGGAGGGTGGTGGGTGGGTGGGTGAGGAGAGATTAACCAAAGAATTTATATGTATATATGCATAACCCAAGGATACAAACAATGGTGTGGTGAGGGACTGGGGAGGAGGATGGAAGGGGTGGAAGTGGTCAATGGCAAGAAAAAGGGACATCTGTAATATTTTGAACATTAAATAAAGAACAACAAAAAAGATACCTTGAAACAAATGAAAATGAGAACAAAAGAACCCAAAATCTGTGGGACTCAGGGAAAGCTGTCCTAAGAGGGAAATTCATAGAGTTACACACCTATCTCAAAAAATAAGACAAAGCTCAAATAAACAACCTAACTTTACATTTAATTAAAGTAATTTGAAAAAGAACAACACACAAAGCCCAGAGTGAATAGAAGGAAGGAAATAATAATGATCAGAGCAGGAAAAAAACAAAATAGAGTCTAAAAAAAAACAATACAAAAGATCATGCAACCATGAGCTGGTTCTTTGAAAGGATAAACAAGATAGCCCTAGCTGGCTTTGCTCAGTGGTTAGAGTGTTAGCCTGCGGACTGAAGCATCCCAGGTTCAATTCCAGCCAAGAACATGTATCTTTGTTGCAGGCTCTATCCCCGGCCCCGGTTCGGGTGCATGTGGGAGGCAACCAATCGGCCCCCCCCCTCTCCCTTCTACTCTTTGAAAAGCAATGAAAAAATACCCTGGTGAGGATTAAAAAAACAAACAAACGATAAACAGGATTGACACTCTTTTAACCATGCTCATCAAGAAAAAAAGAGAGGACCCAAATTAATCAAATCAGAAATGAAATAGGAGAAGAAACAACTGATACCAAATAAATACAAAGGGTTGTAAGAAAATATTATGAACAACTATATGCCAACAATTTGGACAATGTGGATGAAATGGATAAATTCCTAGAAACACACAACCTTCCAAAACTAAGTCAAGAACAATCCGAGAATCTGAATAGACAGATCACAACTGGTGAAACTGAAGTAGTAATAAAAAAGCTTGGAACAAACAAAAGCCCTGAACAGGCTGGCTTCACAGGTGAATTTTATCAAACATTCAAAGTAGAACTAACGCCTATCCTTCTCAAACTATTCCAAAAAATTCAAGAGGAGGGAAGACTCCCAAGCTCCTTTTATGGGGCCAACATTATCCTAATTCTAAAACCAGACAAAGACATGACAAAGAAAGAAAATTATAGGCCCTTATCCCTGATGAAAATAGATGCTTAAATCCTCAACAAAATATTAGCAAACTGAATCCAGAATTTATTACACCAAATACACAATGATCAAGTGGGATTTATTCCAAGGGTGCAAGGTTGGTACAATATCCACAAAATGATAAACATGATACACTACATAAACAAAAGAAAGGATAGAATCCACATAATCAAATAGATGAAGCATTTGATAAAATCCAGCACCCATTTATGATAAAAACTCTCCGCAAAGTGAGAATAGAGGGAACATACCTCAATTTAATAAAGGCCATGTATGACAAACCTACAGCCAGCATCATACTCAGTGGTCAAAAACTAAAACCATTTCCCCTAAGAACAGGAACAAGACAGGGATATCTGCTTTCACCACTTTTATTCAACATACTACTGGAAGTCCTAGCCACTGCAATCAGACAAGAAGAACAAATAAAAGGCATCCAAATTGGAAAGGAAGAAGTAAAACTGTCATTTGCAGATGACATGATACTGTATATAGAGAACCCTAAAGATTCCACCCAAAAACTATCTAAAGTGATCGATGAATTCAGTCAAGTAGTAGATTATAAAAAAAAAATCCAGAAATCAGTTGCATTTTTATACACCAATAACGAACTAGCAGAAAGGAAAACTAAAAAACAATCCCATTCACAACTGCTTCAAAAAGAATAAAATACCTAGGAATAAATTTAACCAAGGATGTAAAGACCTGTATTTCAAAAATTATAAGAAACCGAAGAAATAAATTGAGGAAGATACGAATAAGTGGAAGCATATACTATGTTCATGGATAGGAAGAATTAACATCATTAAAATGTCCATACTACCCAAAGCAATCTACAGATTCAACACAATTCCTATCAAGATACCAATGGTATATTTCACAGAATTAGAACAAATATTCCCAAAATTTATATGGAACCACAAAAGACCCTGAATAGTGACAGTGATCTTGAGAAAAAAGAACAAAGTTGGAGAAATCATGCTACCTTATATCAAACTGTACTACAAGGCCACAGTAATCGAAATAGCATGGTGTTGGCATAAAAGCAGACATATAGGTCAATGGAACAGAATAGAGAGACCACAAATAAACCTAAACCTTAATAGTCAATTAGTATTCAACAATGGAGGCAAAAACATACAATGGGCTAAAGATAGTCTGTTCAATAAATGGTATTGGGAAAGCTGGACATATAGGTGCAAAAATGAAACTAGACCACCTTCTTACATAAGAATAAACTGAAATATATTGACGACTTAGATGTTAGATTTGAAGCCATAAAAATCCTAGAAGAGAACATAGGCAGTAAAATCTGGGACATTTCATGTAGTAATATTTTTCTGATATATCTCCTTGGGCAAGGGAAACAAAAGAAAGAATAAAAAAATGGGACTATATTACATGAAAAAGTTTTTACACAGCAAAGGAAACCATTAACAAAATGAAAAGACAATCCATTGAATGGGAGAACATATTTGTCGATATACGTGATAAGGTGTTAATATCCAAAATTTATAAAGTACTTATAAAACTCAACACCAAAAACACAAACAATCCAATTAAAAAATGAGCAAAGGACCTGAATAGACACTTCTCCAAAGAGGACAATACAGATGGCCAAGAGACATATGAAAAGATGCTCAATGTCACTAATCATCAGAGAAATGCAAATTAAAACCACAATGAGATATCAACTTACACCTGTCAGAATGGCTATCATCAGTAAATCAACAAGCAAATGTTGGTGAGGATGTGGAGAAAAGGGAACCCTTGTGCACTGTTGGTGGGAATGTAGATTAGTGCAGTCCTTGTGGAAAGCAGTATGGAGTTACCTCAACAAATTAAAAATAGAATCGCCCTATGACCCAGCGATTCCATTTGTGGGATGTATCTGAAGAAACTCGAATCACTAATTTGGAAGAATTGCACCCTTATGTTCAATGCAGTGTTATTTATAATAGCCAAGATTTGGAAGCAGCCCATGTCCATCAGTAGATAAGTGGATAAAACAGATGTGGTACATTTGCACAATAGAATACTACTAGGCTATAAAAAGGAAGAAAATTTTACCCTTCGTGACTGTATGGATGGAACTAGAGAGTATTATGCTAAGTGAAATAAGCCAGTCAGAGAAATACAAGTACCATATGATTTCACTCTTATGTGGAATCCAATGGACAAACTGAATTAACAAGCAAAATAGAGACAGACTCATAGATAAAGTGCAGGCAGACAGCTTTGGTGGTGGGAGGAGGGTGTTGGGGTGGTGGTGAAGGGATTAAGCAAAAATGAAAAAAAGAGAAAGAACTCACGGACATGGAACACAGTGTGGTGTCTGTGGGGGGTGGGTTAGGGGGGTTGGCGGAGGTGGAAGAGGGTATATGGGGGATAAATGGTGATGGGAAAAATAATAATAAAAAAGAAAAACATTTTCTAACCAAGTGCAAGAAGATAAAGGCATAGGGTACTCCCAAGACTGGCATTATCTCTCAGGGGACAGCTGGACAGAAAGCAATACAGGGTAGGGCAAAAGTAGGTTTATAGTTGTGAGTAGGAAATACACAGAGTTTATTCTTCTATTATTATTTATTAGTTATTACATTTTTCTGTACAAATAGCTGGAAACCCACATTTGCCCCACCCTTATGCTTTGGGTATTACTTGAAAACACTCACTGGTTATATTTTGGGGCAGGATGCAGGTGGCAGGTGCTGAAGAGACAATAATGAAGAGCAATAATCCTTGGTCTTGAGGAACTTACAATCTAGTAAAGAAGGCAGGCATGTACTGGGATAACTATGATAAGATGAATGTTAGAGGTGCATCATTTCTCTAGAACTATGGGAACTGAAGTGGGAATTCTGAATTCTCAGCGTGGGGGATGGCTAATAAATAAGGCTACATGGAGGAGATAGGAAGCAACTGAACTGGCCTTGAATGATAAATAAAATTTAAATAGGAAGGTAAGAAAGGCAGAAGGAGCAGAATTAAGACAATAAAGATATATTTTAAGCAAGTCATCAAAATTAATTTATGAGAAAAAACAGAGTACTGGGTCATAAGCAGTATCAGCACAGCTCTGTAAGCAACTTCCTTATCTTCTCTGAATTAGCACATCCTTTCTTTGTAATGGACAGTGATACATTGATGGGCTAGGCAGAGGCAGGGGAAAAGTCATAGATGGACTTGATCCTCCATCTGAGGATTTATTTCTGAGAGCCAGCAGAGTGGTTACTTGGGGGCAAATCTAAGTTGTACTTGCTTAGAACCTATTGATTCAACTGTTGAAAGCAACATTCACTTGATACTGAGCACTCCTGGGTGCCAGTCTCTGAGCATGAAGAGATGAATGAGACTCAGCCTCTGTCCTCAAAATGTGAGGAGACAGCTGTGCAAACACTAACTCGAATGCTCTGTGGTAAGTGCTGTAATAGACATGTAGGCAAGGAGCTCCTGGAGTCCAGAAGGAAGGCAATGCAAAGCCATGCTCTGAGTCAACCTCTAACTGATTTCCCTGTCTCTCCTCCCTCCCTGAGCTTTCTTTCAGATCTGATCATGTCATTCCCTCCACTTAAAAACTGTGGTTAGCTCCCCAGTGACTGCAGGACCAAGTTCAAACTCTAAAGCAGGACATACAAAGACCTTCAAAGTCTGGTCCGAGTGACTTCTTTAGTCCTATCTCACACCATGATCTGGGCTATGGCTGCCAAACTGTAGCCACACTGAACTGTAGTATCTCTTCCTGCTCTTCTTTATCTGGTCAACTCCTCTGCTTCCCTTGAGCCCCTGCTAAATGTTGCTTCTCTGCTGCACTGGCCCCATCTCCCCCAGATGGAATAAGTGCCTCCTCTGTGTTCCCACAATTTGCTGTCCATCTCTCTATTCTAGCACCTATCACATTACAGTGTAATTGTTTATGTAACTGTCTCCCTCAGTAGACAGTGTTCTCCTCAAGGTTGGGAACTGGGCCTTATTTTTTTCTTTATCCTCAAGACCTGGTACAGGCCTGGCACTCCATACATCTTTGTTGAGTGAATGAATAACTCTGGCTTGTGGCCACTTGAGCCCAGTCATTGTCAGCAGCTGGCAACAGGAGAGATACATAAAAAATGAAGGGCAGCCAGAATGGCTGAAAAACAGACTGCTCTAGTGGCATGAAAAAAACAAAACAAAACTAGAGAAGGCTGAGACAATGCTCCCACTCAGGTTTTAACAAATTACTTTCCCTTCTGAGCAGCCCCTTTTTGTCTGCTTTCCCATTCACTTTCAAAAACCTAGTCATTAAAATGATTCTAATTATTCATGGTTAGTGGCATGTCCAGGAAACACTTGGTTTACAAGCAATTAAAATACACTAAAATAGATTTATGCAGGTTGAACCTGATCCTGCTAGTAAGAAGGGAGTAAATGACTTACATCTTGCAGGTGTATTTGCTTCCCAAGGTTGCTCTTTATCACTCTTTATCTACTGTACTAGTTTGGTGCTAACATCGCAAACATCTGGAGTTCCTTCTTAAGGTGTGTGTGCTGTGAGCACTGTGAGGAGCCTGTAGACTGTGCTGTCCTGAAATGTGTGAGCGCTTCCTCTGCCTACACCCACCCTGCCACGGGGGAAAGGCTGGCTCAGCAGCAGGCAGCCTAGGGCAGTAGGAAAGCTCCCAGCACTGTAATCAGAGGTTTGATTTTCAATAATGTTGGAACCACTTGGAACTGCTTAACCCCTCAAGGCTCAGTCTCTGTACTGGTAGAATGGGAACACAAATCCTCACCGTGCCAACTTTCAAGAGTTGTTTGTGAGGATCAGTGGAAGAAATTTTGTGAAAAGCTCTGGAGGCTAGACATGTGGACGGGGTCTCACTTTCATTACAAAAACTCTAGCTTGTGGCTGTTGGTTCTCTTTAATGTTCTAGATGGGGCTGAAGCTCATCAGCAGATTAGTAATGGTATACTGAGGCTCGTCCCCTAATAGTCTCTTTAAGAGTCTACACAAGGATGATTCATTACCTTGCCACACTCAAATCAACAGTGTTTTAATGTTCCTCTAACGAAGTCAGCAGTTAGCAGCTAAACAAATAGGCCATTTGGTTGAGAACAGACACGGGGCAGAAAAGGCCTAGCACATGGAGTTCAGGTGTCCTCAGAGATTTTGTGCCATTCTTCCCACAGCAGGCTCTGCTCCCTTAGGTTTCACTCTAGGGGAAAAAGGCCTCCTTTTGCTGCTATAAGAAACCTGGAATATATAGCTAAGCCATTCAATAGGCTAATGAGATTGGCGCAAAATTTATAATGAACAAATTGAAATGCATCAGCTTTTGAGATAAGTGCAGAGGAACTGCGAAAAGGTCAAAAGGCTGGCATAAAAGCAGGGCAGGGAAGCAAAGGTTGGAAACTCAGTAAACTAGAGTGATGGTCCACCTGAAAGTCTGACCTTAAATTGTTAAAGCCTTGAGATACATTAATGGGAATTTGTTCACCCTACATCTGCAAAAGGATCCTGGGTGCTTTCATGCTGTGTCACACCTTCCTGCCTTTCTGCTCACCATTTCTTTTACAGAGAATGCCCAGTCTTCCCATCCCAGCCTAGGCCATTCCTACTCATCTTTTAAGACCCAGCTCCAATGTAACCTCTTAAAAAAAAAAAAAAAATATATATATATATTTATTGATTTATATATATATATATAACTATATATATAATATATATATAGTTATATATATTATATATATATAACAATATATATATTTATTGATTTCAGACAGAGGAAGGGAGAGGGAGAGATAGAAACATCAATGATGAGTCATTGATCAGCTATCTCCTGCACTCACCCTGCTGGGGATCGAGCCTGCAACCTGGGCATGTGCCCTGACCAGGAACTGAACCACAATCTCCTGGATCATAGGGCGATACTCAACTGCTGAGCCATACTGGCCGGGCCAATGTAACTGCTTTGATGTCTTAGTTGACTCTTCAAAGGCAGAGTTTCTTGTTACCTCCTCTGTGCCTCCACAAGGCCCTTTGCAGCTCTCCTGCCCACTTTACCACATTTGCTTTCATGCCCTTCTTCCCCATTAGGCTGTGAGTGCAGCTCTCAGGATCAAGAACCACATGGTAGCTTTACTTAGCACAGAGCAGGTCACAAAGATGGCCCTCATTCAAAGCTGGCTGAATGGATGAACATTTGAGCATGTACGTGCCAAACTCATTTATTGGATCTGTACAGGACTCAAAGGGAACACTCATTTGGCAATGATTTGATATGGTATTCATGGTTCTTCCACACTGGGTTACCTGATTAGCAACTGCTTCAGTGCTGGCAAGCAGCGAGAAACCTATTGGCAGAGGCTGCCTGACAATGTACTGATGAGACAAGGCCTGTGCAGCCTTCTGGTTCAGGCTATCAACTTGGTTCCCAAAACTTGCAAACATGAGCTGGAAAAGTGCCGCTCTCCTCCCTCGCCCCTAATCTCTTAATGTGCTTGCTTCTCAGAAAGTTGCCCAGTAGCATAGAGAGCATTCTTAGTATGTTTGAAAATTAAAAATGTATCCATTACCAGAGATGAATGCCTAACGGATGGGGCCTGACCTGGCCTTGGCTCTCACAGAAGCTCTGGCTTAGCAGCCTCAGCCTCTGGTTCTCCCTCTGGTTCTGCTGATGAACTCAATGACTTTGGACACACTGGCTCATTTCACATCCCTTGTCCCCCAGATGGGGAGAATAATAAAGATGTTGCATGGATTGAGTCAATAAGAAGCTTAACTGAGATCCCTGGGGACGGGGGAAGCAGCAGTTGATGCTGGTAGAGCCTGTAGGGTTTTGTTGTTATGCTTGTTTCTGTTTGTAAGTGTGAATTATACTGCCTCAGGCCCAGATGTGCAGCCTGTGGAGAGGAAGAGGGGAAGGGCAGGCGGGTGGGCACCTCCGGCCTGGGCTTCGGCAAAGCCAGTGCACAGGGAAGTGGACAGGACGGGATGGGATGAAATGGGATGGGAGGGAGGGGACAGGATAAGAGGGGATGGGATACTTAACAGCTGCTGGCTTGCTGACAGTTGGCCCTCCAGCTCCCTGGAAGAGACCAGGAGCAACAAATTCTAAAGATTGTGTGTACTGGAACAGTTTTGTATGGAAATCAAATAAAACTCATGACAAAGTCAATCTGACACATCTTTAATGATACACATAATGATTATTGTGCTGTACTGTAATTAGGCATAATGGTAAGCAGCTCGCAGAAATGACTGCAATTACAATTACTTTTACACAGCTGAACCAAATATTTTTGAGGCCAGGCCGGATGGGGGTTGGGATTGGGGGTGTCTGGACAGGAGGCAGAGCAGAAAGCTAGTTGCAAGGCATTTCTCTGGTTCTCCTTCCTCTCCCCTTGCCATTCCACCCCTGAAGCAACATTACCTCTTTCCCTTATTGGGGAACAGAAAAAAGATCTGATGAAGGGCTTGGATGGCTAGCTCCTTTCTCTAGCAATGGAGATGCCACCCTGAGGTTCCTAAGGAATCTGGGATGTTCAGAGAGGATTTGGGCTGATTAGCCCCCACTTTTCCATGAGGCCTGAAATTCTACCAAGGGGCCTTAAACCTATAAAGGATATGCCAATGTGTGAACCACGTTTGGATCCTTATTTGGACAAATTCATGCAGAAAAATATTTGTGAGACAGTTGGGTAAAACTTAACAACTACTGGTACTCGATGATGTTAAGGAATGATTAATTTTCTTAAGTTTGAAAATGGTCTTGTGGTTAAGAAAAGGTCCTTATCTGTTGGCGAAACATACAGAAATATCTATAGGCCAGCAATTGTGGAATGGTATGGCACCCAGGATTTGCTTTAAAATACTTCAAGGAAAAATGAAGACTAGAAAAATAGGAGTGGCAGAATGTTGATAATTGTTGAAGCGGGGTGATGGGTATATGGGGGTTCATTATACTCTTCTTTCTCCTGTGTATGTTTAGAATTTCCATAACAAAAACTTTAAAAAACATACCCTAGACTGCTCTGCCAGTGATTCATACATTAGTGAAAATTAGTGTGATCATGCTAACATCTAGCAGATGCAGGCATCTATCAGGAAGGGGGTTTTGGATGGGCAGGTGTGTGTTGGAGCATGGACCACTGTCTGGGAATGAAGAATCCTGGATGGGGTGAAGAAATGTGTGTGAGGAAATGGAATTTGAAGGGTCAGAGGACAGTCTGAAAGTTCTGGGAAAGAAGGCAGGAAGTGAAAGAAGAAATACAATGTAATAGGTGCTCAAGTCCATGTGTTAGATCCCCTACTAGTCTGTAAGCTCCTGGGGGTTAGGTCTGTATCTTAATGCTCTCTGTCTTCAGTAGAGCTCTCAGGCTATTAATTTATTAATTTTATTTCACCCATTCATTTATTTAAGATTTATTGAATGCCTACTATAGCCAGAGTACATGTGGTAGGCAAAGGAGATAGAGCAGTGAACAAAACAAATCCCTGCCATCAGGGAGCTCACATTCTAATGGGAGGAGACAGATAATAAAGAAACAGCAAAGATATATGTCAGATGGTGATAAATTTTGCAAAGAAAAATAATGTAGGGTAGGGTGGATAGGGAATGCTAGGTAGTGTCTCAGGACGAAATTTGCATTGTACTTAGGCCCTTAAGAGCTTTTCCAGGTCCCCCCTGCAGCCTTGCATATGGTGATATTAGACTCCATGCCTGGGTTTCACTAAGGGCTCCTGATGTATGTACATTTTAACCTCATTCTTGCCTTAATTTTCCCCACCTACACCTGATTAATCCACATTCCTCTCTAGGTACCACTTCCTCCATGAAGTTTTCACAGGTTCTTCCTTCTTCCCATCTCCACACTATCCCCTGGGTCTTCTCTGCTTTCAAGGCAGACTTGAATGAATCTTTACTATAGTACTTACCATCTTGATTTTAATTCTCTTCCCTACTAGACTTTGAGCTCTTTGTGGATAGAGAGTATGTCTTCTTATATCTATATAGCACAGGGCCTAAGGATCCTATACATGCTTAATGAAGACATGATGAATGGATGGGAAAGACTGAATATGCTCCCTAGTAGAATATTGGAGACTTGGGAAGCATCTTTACCTTAAATCATGCTGGGGAAATAGAGGTGCTAATGTGTGCTCAGATACCAAAAGGAGAAATGGGACCAGTATATTTGCATATTTATTAAACTCTATGATGATAATAATAACCATATTCACACTGGACATTTATTGCATGGGCTCTGGAACCTGACCACCTGGATTTTAATTTTGGCTCTACCATTTGCCAGCTGTGAGATTTTGGGCAAGTTACTTACATTATCTGTGCCTCAATTTTCTCATATGAAAAATGGAGATGATGATAACACTATATATTAAAATGAGATAAAGTTTTGCAAAACACTTAGAATAGTACCTGGCATACAGTATATGGTATATAAGGACTTGCTATTATTACTATGGGTGAGTGACTGTTCTAAATGTTTTACTTGTTCATTCATGTACATTGAGCCCAAGCCAATTCTAGGTCCTGGGAAAAGAGTGCTTTTATGGAGCTTATACAGGGTGGGGCAAAAGTAGGTTTACAGTTATGAGTACTCGAAATACAGAATTTATTCTTATATTATTATTTCTAGTTATTGTATTATTTTCCATATGAACTGTAAACTTACTTTTGCCCCACCCTGTATTTGACCTAACTTTATCCTCACACAATAAAAGAGAGGCACTGTATATATCTTCATTATATAAAGAAGAAAAGTGAAGTTTAAAGCTGTTAAGTAGCTTATCCAAGGTCACAAAGCCCATAACTTGAAAATTAGGATTCTATGTCTGGACTCTCTGACTCCAAAAACCATTTCTTTAGACCAGGGATTGGCAAACTATTGCTCATGGGCCAAAGATGTCCTTCTGTCTTTCTTCTCCCTTGAAGATATAATTCACCCTTTTAGTGTACACAATTCAGATATTCACAAGTAGGATATTTGCAAGATTGTATAACCATTACCACTATCTAATTCCAGAATATTTTCATCACTTCAGAAAATAACTCCATATCCATATCCATATCATTTCCCCTCCTCCCAGTCCCTAACAACCACCAATTTTCTTTCCATATCTATGGATCTGCCTATTATGGACATTAAATATGAAAGAGTGATATAACATGTAGTCTTTTGTGTCTGCCTTCTTTCACTGAACATGTTTTCAAGGGTCATCCATGTTGTAGCATGTATCAGTACTTTATTCCTTTTTGTGGCTGAATAATATTCCACTGTGTGGATATACAACTTTTCGTTTATCCACACATCAGTTGATGAAGATGTGGATTGTTTCTACTTTTTGGTTATTATGAATAATGCTGCTATAAAATTTTGCATATAAGTTTTTGTGTGAACATATGAGGTTACATACCCAGGGGTGGAATTTATGGGTCATGTGGTAACTTTATGTTTAACTTTTTGAAGAACTACTAGACTGCTTTTCAGAGCTGCTGCACCATTTCACATTCCCATCAGCAATATATGAGGTTCTAATTTCTCCACATTCTTGCCAACACTTGCTATAGTCTATCTTTTTTATTACAACCATCCTAGTAAGAGTGAAGTTATATTTCATAGTGGTTCTGATTTGCATTTCCCTAATGACCAGTTGAACATTTCCTCATTTGCTCATTGGTCATTTGTATATCTCTTTGAAGAAATATTAATTTACATCCTTTTACCCATTTTTAAATTGGGTTATTTTGCTTTTTACTATTGAGTTGCAAGTGTTTAAAAATGTATTTTGGATATAATTCCCTTATCAGATATATGATTTTCAAATATTTTCTCCCATTCTGTGGGTTGTCTTTTCACTTTCTTGATAGTGTTCTTTTAAGCACAAAGGTGTTTAACTTTTTTAAAATCCTCACCTGAGGTTATTTTTTCTATTGATTTTTTAGAGAGTGGGAGAGAGGGAGGGAGGGGGGAGAGAGAGAGAGAGGAAAAAAACACATTGATGTGAGAGACACCTTGATTGGTTGCCTCCTCCACACTCCCTGACCAGGGAGTAGAGCGAACCTGCAACCCAGGTATGTGCCCTAGATCAGGAATCAACCCCACTACACTTAGGTCTGAGGGTTGATGCTCTAACCATTGAGCCACTCCAGCAGGGCAAGTTATTTAATTTTGATGAAGTCCAATTTATGTATTTTTTTTGTGATAAGAGCACTATCTGTTTTTTCTTTGGTAGCTTCAGTATTTGGTGTGACATCAAAGAAACAAATTCAAGGTTTTGAAGATTTACACCTATATTTCTTCTAAGAGTATTATAGTTTTAGCTCTTACATTATTGGTCTTTGATCCATTCAATGGTCTATTCCCATTGAATAGTCTTGGCACTCTTATCAAAAGTCAATTGGGGTGCATATATCTTTGCAAATATGCAAAGGGGGAAGGGGTGGGGGACTGGAGGGTGAAAGGGGTCTTAATATATGGTGACGAGAGAAGATGTGACTTTGGGTGGTGGGCACACAGAGCAATATACAGATCTTGTAACATAGAAACCCACACCTGAAACCTGTATGTTCATATTAACCGCTGTCACCCCAATAAATTTAATAAAGTGTCATTAAAAAAAAAAGAACTTAGGTGCATATATACATGACCTACGGACACAGAAAATAGTTTGGATAAGACTTGGGGGGGTGTGGGGGATGCTGGGTGGAGGGGTCAACGGGGGTAAAAAAGGGGACTTCTGTAATACTTTCAACAATAAAATAATAATAATAATGATAAAAAAGTCAATTGGCTATAGATGCACGTGTTTACTTCTGGACTCTCTTTTCTATTCCATTGATCTATATGTCTCTGTATGCCAGTACCACTGTCTAGGCTATTGTAGCTTTAGAGTAAGTTTTGAAGTCAGGAAGTGTAGGTCCTCTAACTTTGTTCTTTCTTAAGATTGTTTTGGATATTCTGGGTCCCCTGCATTTCCATATGAATTTTAGGATCCGCTTGCCAATTTCTTAAAAAAAGGGGAAAACTAGCTGGGATTTGGATAGGGATTATGTTGAATTCATGGATCAATTTTGGGAGTTTTGTCATCTTAAGAATATTAAGTCTTCCAATCCATGAACACAGATGTCTTTCTATACATATAGGCCTTCCTTAATTTCTTTCAACAATGTCCTGATATTTTCAGTGTACAATTCTTGTACTCCTTCTGTTAAGTATATTTATTTCATTCTTTTTGATGCTTTTTAATAGGAATTTTCTTAATTATATTTTGGATTGTTCATTGCTACTGTATGAAAATACAATTGATTTCTGAATATTGATCTTGTTTCCAGCAAACTTCCTGAATTCATTTAAAAGAGAGTTTTTTAAGAGCAGTTTTAGGGTCACAGTAAAATTTAAAGCAAGGTATAGAGATTTTCCATAAACCAGTTGCATCCACACATGCATAACTTTCCTCATTATCATCAACCCCCACCAGAGTGGTAAATTTATTACAACTGATGAACCTACATTGACACATCAATTATCACTCATTGTCCATAGTTTACTCTAGGTTTCACATTTGGTATACATTCTATAGGTTTGGACACAAAAATAATGTCATACATTCATCATTATGGTATCATACACAGTATTTTCACTGCCCTAAAAACCTCTGTTCTCTGCCCATCAACCTCTTCTCCCATCCTCAACCCCTGATCTTTTTATTGTTTCTATAGATTTTCCTTTTCCAGAATGCCGTGTAGTTGGAACCATACAGTATATAGCCTTTTCAGACTGCTTCTTTCACTTAGTAATATAAATTTAAGGTTCCTTTGAGTTTTTTCATGGTTTGACAGCTCATTTCTTTTTTAGTGCTGAATAATATTCCATTGTCTGGATATACCACAGTTTATATATTTCTTCACCTATTAAAGGACATCTTGGTTGCTGCCAAATTTTGGCAATTATGAATAAAGCTGTACATGAATAAATATCGATGTATAGGTGTTTATGTGGACATAATTTTTCAACTCCTTTGAGTAGTTACCAAGGAGTGTTTGCCGGATCATATGGTAAGAGTATGTTTAATTTTATAAGAAATTGTCAAACTGTCTTCCAATGTTTTACATTTTCATCAGCAATGAGTGAGAGTTCTTGTTGGTCCACATGCATGTCACAATTTGGTGTTGTCAGTGTTTTGGATTTTGGCCATATGAACTCAATTTTTAGCTCCAATAATTTTTGTGTACATCTTAGCATTTTCTATATACAAAAATCATATAATCTGCAAATAGCCACAACTTTACCTTTCCCTTTCCCATCTGGATGCCTTTTATTTCTTTTTTTCTCCAATTGCTCTAGCTAGAATCTCCAGAACAATGTTGAAAACAAGAGGCAAGAGTGGGCATCCTTGTCTTGTTTCTGATCTTAGGAGGAAAGCTTTTAGTCCTTCACCATTTAGTATGATATTAGATGTAGATTTTTGATAGATACCCTTTATCAGGTTGAAGACATCCCCCTGTATTTCTAATCTGTGTGTTTTTATGATAAAAGAGTATAGGACTTTGTCAAATGATTTTTCTGTGTCTATTGAGGTTATTATGTTTTTGTTTTTGATTCTATTCATATGGTATATTTCATTAATTGCTTTTCAGATGCTATAATGATGTTGCATTCCTGGAATAAATTCTACTTGGTCTGGTGTATGATCCTTTTTATATGTTGTTGGCCTTGGTATGCTAGTATTTTTTTGAGGATTTTCGCATCCATATTCACAAGAGATATTGGTCTGTAGTTTTTGTGTGTGATATTTTTGTCTAAATTTGGTATCAGGGTCATTCTGGCTTCATAGAATGCATGGGGAAGAGTTACCTTTTTTTTTTTTTAATGAAAGATTAGTGTTAAGTCTCTAAATGTTTGGCAGAATTAACCAGTGAAACCATAAGTACCTGGGGTTTTCTTTGTGGGATTTTGAAAAAAATATTAATTCAATCTCTTTTACTTGTTATAGGTTTATCTAGGTTTCCTATTTTTTTTTCTTGAGTTAGTTTCTGTAGTGTGTGTCTCTCTATGAATTTGTCCATTACATCTAGGTTATGTTATTTATTGACATACAGTTAGTTGTTCATAGTATTTCCTTATATTCCTTTTTATGTCTGTAAGGTTGGTAATAATGTTCCCCACTCTTGTTTCTGGTTTTAGTATTTTGAGTCTTCTTTCTCTCCCCCTGCCCCAGCCCCAGTCAGTCTATTTAAAAGTTTGTCAATTTTGTTGATCTTTTCAAAGAATCAACTTTTGGGTTTATTGGTTTTCTCTATTGTTTTTCTATTCTCTACTTATTTTTGCTCTAATTTTTATCATGGGTATACCTTGTTTCCTTGCATTTTGATTTATTGTGCTTCAATTTTTTTTAACAAATTGAAGTTTTGTGGCTGCATTGAGCAAATCTATTGGTGTCATTTTTTGAACAGCATTTGCTCACTTTGTGTCTCTGTGTTACATTTTGGTAATTCTTGCAGTGTTTCAAACTTTTTTATCATTATTATATTTGTTTGGTGATCTATGTATGATAAATTATCATTATGAAAGATATTTTTAAATTGATTTTAGAGGGAGGAAGGGAGAAAGAGAGAGAAAAAGAAACATTGATATGAGAAATATCAATTGGTTGACTCCTGCACACACCCTGGTTACATGCGCCCAAACGGGATCAAACCTGCGACCTGGTTACGTGTCCTGATAGGGAATTGAACCTGCCACCATTTGATGTACAGGATGATACTCCAACCAACTGAGCCACACTGGCCAGGGCTATGATAAGGTATCTTTGATGTTACTATTGTAATTGTTTTTGGCATCATGAACTATGTTCATATAAGATGACAAACGTAATTGATAAATGTGTGTGTTTCCCACCAAACAGCCATTACCCCATCTCTCTCCCTCTCCTCCCTATTCCCTGAGACAACAACAATATTGAAATTAGGCCAATTAATGAATGACCCTACAATGACCTTTAAGTGTTCAAGAGAAAGGAAAAATAATGTCTCTCATATTAAATAAAAAGCTAGAAATGATTAAACTTAGTGAGGAAGACATTTTGAAAGCTGAGGTAGGCTGAAAGCTAGGCCTCTTGCACCAAACAGTTAGTCAAGTTGTGAATGCAAAGGAAAAATTCTTGAAGGAAATTTAAAGTGCTACTCTAGTAAACACACAAATGATAAGAAAACAAAACAGCCTTACTGTTAATATGAAGAACATGTTAGTGGTCTGTAGAGAAGATCAAACTAGCCACAACATTCCCTTAAGCCAAAGCCTAATCAAAAGCAAGGCCCTAACACTGTTCAATTCTGTGAAGGCTGAGAGAGATGAGAAAGCTGCAGAAGAAAAATCTGATGCTAGCAGAGGTTGGTTCATGAGGTTTAAGGAAAGGAGCCATCTCTATAACATAAAATTGCAAGGTAAAGCAGCAAGTGCTGATGTAGAAGCTGCAGCGTTATCCAGAAGATCTGGCTAGGAAGATTTATAAAGGTGGCTGCACTAAATAACATATTTGCAATATAGATGAAACAGTCATATATTGGAAGAAGATGCCATCTAGAACTTTCATAAGTAGAGAGGAGAAGTCAATGACTACCTTCAAAGCATCAAAGGACAGGCTGACTTTCTTGTTAGGGGCTAATGCACCTGGTGACTTTAAGTTGAAGCCAATGTTTATTTGTTATTCTGAAAATCCAAAGCTCTCAAGAATTATGATAAATCCACTCTGCCTGTGCTGTATAAGTAGAATAACAATGCCCAGAAGACAGCGCATTTATTTACAACATGGTTTACTGAATACTTTAAGCCCACTGTTGAGACCTATTGCTCAGAAAAAGAGATTCCTTTCAAAATATTACTGCTCATTGACAATGCACCTGGTCACCCAATAGCTCTGATGGAGATGTACAGTAAGATTAATGTTATTTTCATGCTTGCTAACACAACATCCATTCTTCAGCCCATAGATCAAGGAGTAGTTTTAACTTTCAAGTCTTATTATTTAGAAATACATTTTCTAAGGCAATAGCTGCCATAGAGAGTGATTCTTCTGATGGATCTGGGCAAAGCCAATTGAAAACCTTCTGGAAAGGGTTCACCATTCTAGATGCCATTAAGAACATTTGTGAGTCATGGGAAGAAGTAAAATATCAGCATTAACAAGAGTTTGGAAGAAGTTGATTCTAAACCTCATGGATGACTTTGAGGGTTCAAGACGTCAGCAGAGGGAGTAACTACAGATGTGGTGGAAATAGCAAGAGAACTAGAATTAGAAGTGGAGTCTAAAAATGTGGCTGAATTGCTGTCATCTCATAATAAAATTTTAATGGATGAGGAGTTGCTTCTTATGGATGAGCAAAGAAAGTGGTTTCTTGAGATAGAATCTACTCCTGGTGAAGATGCTGTGAAGATTATTAAAATGACAACAAAGGATTTAGAATAATTCATAAACTTAGTTGATAAAACAACAACAGGAGAGGACTGACTCCAGTTTTGAAAGTTTTATTGAGGGTAAAATGCTATCAAATAGCACTGCATGCTATAGATGACATTGGTGGGGCATATTAGCTTTCTAGAGCTCCTGTAACAAATTATCACAAACTGAGTGTCTTAAAACAATAGCAATTCTCTCACAGTTCTGAAGACCCTAAGTCTGAAATAAAGATGTCATCATGACCGTACTCCCTCCCAAGTCTCTAAGGGTGAATCCATTCCTTGTCTATTCTAGTTCTGGTGTTTGCTGGCAATTTTTGTAACCCCTTGGTTTGTGGCATTATAACTCCAATTTCCTTCGTGTTAAATCTTTGGCTTCTCTCTTCCAAAGGCACATCATTGGATTTAGGGCCCACCTGGATAATCCAGGATAAGTTCCTTCCTTCAAGATCCTAAATTTAATTATATCTTTTGCTATATAATGTAATATTCACTCTTTGGCTGTATAAATTAATATTTACAGATTTTGGGGATCAGAAAGTGGGCATATCTTTAGGGCCACTATTCAACCCACTATAGAGGCAAACTTCATTGGCCAAAGATGGAAGTGGGAAATACTGTGGGAAACAAATGGATCTGAAACGGCATTTGTATTTGAAAGATGGAAATGGAAAATAATGGTAAGCAGCACATGGAAAGAACAGTAAGGATAGACTGGAAATGAAAGCATAGACTGTAGAAAGCCATTGCTTTTTGAGCAGAATACAGTATGGGTATAATGTTTAGGAGCATAAATTTGGCATCTCTATTTGCAGCTGGAGTTAGTGAGAACATGGGTAAGAAGGAGATGAATTCAGAAGACAGCTAGAAAGAATAACTATTTTGACTTTGGGACAGGTTGAATATAGGAAATGAAGGAATTAGTAAGAGAGGCTGCAAAGTTTCTCAATGGAATTCTGCAAAGTAGCTAAGAAGGAGGCAAGGTTTTGACATATTGAGACTTAGATGCTGACATTTACATGTCCTAAGTTTGGCCTTAAATTAAAAAAAATAGTCACTTATTTCATGTGAAATTTCAGGAGAAACATATACTTTTAAACATTTTGCAGTTTATAAGAAGTATTGAGATGAATACATTTAATAAATTAAGTACTTTAACTTTCCAAGAGTACGATGTAGGAGAATATTGTAAATATTAGTTTATTAACAGGTGAATATTCAACAAAGAGGGCTAGTGGACTTGGTTTAACTGTAGTTCCTACAGAGATATTAATATTACTTCAGTACTCTGTGTTTATGATAGGTATTTGTTGTTGTTTTAGCATGACTGTGCTTGCCTTTTTCACTTAAAACACAGCACTTTTGATTTAAATATCCTTGTATGTTTTTTATAACAACAAAAGTTGATTTATCTCCCTAGCTATTCTTAGTGAAATTTCCCCCATATGGGTTAAATTTAAGGTTATATTAGGTTTTCAAAATATTAATTTTATAAAAAGTGATTTCCATACATATATTTGATAGCAGTCAGTGGATTTTAAAAATTATGCTATATAGTTTCTTAATGATGACCTTAATATTCTTATTTCAGTTTTTTGATGTTATAAGTAGATATTAAATATGCCTGTTCTCTTCTTTTGCTAAGCCTGTCTTAAAAAAGCTAGTTCTACAAAATAGGGTTATAAATCATAAAGAGTTTATGATGTGTCTCAGTGTGGATCTCATTTTACTTTTAGTTTGTTGAGCTTCTTGGATGTATAGATCAATGTCTTTCATCAAATTTGTTAAGTTTTGGACAACTTTTTTATCAAACATTCATTTTTCTTCTTTCTCTCTTCTCCTTCTGTTACTCCCACTATGTGTATGTTGGCAAACTTGATAGTGTCACACAGGTCTCTGAAGCACTGTTCATATTTCTTCATTATTTTTACTTCCTGCTCTTTAGACTGGATGGATATCAATTGACCTGTTTTCAAGTTTGCTGATTCTTTTTTCTGCCTTCTCAAATCTAGTTGAGTTTGTCTAGTGAATTTGTCATTACAGTTATTGTGCTTTTTTATTCCAAAATTTGTTTTTAATTGTATTTAATAATTTTGTCACTTTATATTTTTTATTTGGTGAGTATTTTCTTTTAAAATTTTGTATATATTTAAAATAAATGGTTTAAAGTTTTTGTCTAGTAAGTCCAATGTCTAGACATCCTGGGGGACAGTTTATGTTGATTATTGTTTTCCAGTGTATTGACCACACTCTTAATTATTTGCATGTCTTGTAATTTCTTAAAAAGTTGACATTTCAAATTATATGATTTGGTAACTTTGGTAATCAGATTCTCCCCCTCCCCAGGGTTTGTTGTTGTTCCTGGTGGCATTTATTTTTTGTGACTTTTCAAATTAATTCTTTTAAGTTGGTATTCTTTGTCATGAGTGGCCACTGAAGTCTCTACTTGGTAAGCTTAGTGGTCAGCTAATGGTTGGACAGAGATGTTCTTAAATGCCTGGAACCAGTAAGTTTCCCAGTCTTTGCCAAGAGGTTCTGTATGCATGTTGGGGCATACCTTCAATGTTCAGTCAGGCAGTTGATAACTCTGTCTTAGCACCTCATTTGTGTGAAGATTGAAGGTCAGCCAGAGGTGAGAACTGAGGCATTTCTCAGGTCATTCATGAGCATGCACTGCCCTACACATGCACATAGCCCTTTGCATGCATGTGCCCTTCTAGATTCCCAGGAAAATGTTGGAGATTTTCAAAGGCCCTACGGACATCTCATTCCCTAGCTTTTCCTTTTAAGTGTTTTGGTTAGCCTAATGTTTGCCCCAACTGTTATCTACTTCCTCAGGCAGTGGTGAAGTTAATCATTTGCCTCTACTTGCTTCTGACAAATGCCCCAGGGAAAAAAGTTTTTCACACTGAATAAGCTCTTGAGTCAGATCTAATAAAGAAAGCCTTGTAAATGGCGTCTTTCAGGGAAACACTAGACAGGTCAAATAATAATTCTCTGGGAATGAGGCCTTGAAGGAGCTCTAATACTATTCAGCCCCCTCTGGTGGCTGATAGGTCACTGGTTTTCACTATGATTATGGTCTGTTGGTTTTTAAGGCCACCACCTCTACCTGTTTGGATAAAGTTTTATTGAAACCCAATCATGCTCACTCATTTATGAATTGTCTATGGCTGCTTTTATGCATAGAGGAATAGAGACTATAATACTTGAAGGGCTTAAAATATTTATTGCCTGGACCTTCACTGAAAAAGTTTTCTGACTGCTACTCTACACTAGTGATTGTTAGTAGAAATATAATGTGAGCCATATATAAAATTTAAAAAATTTTTGAGAGGAGACAAGATGGTGGCATGGTAACAGTGGTACCCACTGCCTCCCACAACCACATCAAAATTGCAACTAAAATATGAAACAACCATCACTCAGAACCTCCTGAAATCTAGCTGAACAGAAGTCCTACAACTAGGGAATTAAGGAAGAAGCATCGAGACCAGTAGGGGGGTGGAAGTGTGGGGCAGATTGGGGCTGAATTGTGGAGACATGGCTGCAATCCCACACCCAGGTGCTGCGGTTTAAAATTGGGAGGAATATCTTGCCTGTGGGGGTTTCCCAGAGGAGCGTGAGGTCCCAGGCCCACATCAGGACCCCTAGTCCAGGGTTCCAGTCACAGAAGAGAAGTCCCCACAACTTCAGGCAGTAAAAACCAGCGGGGATTGTGGCTGAGGGATGTGGAGGCTGTGGAAGTCCCTGGCAGCTCCTTTTAAAGGGCCAGTGCATGGACTTACTCAGATGCACTCCCTCTGAGTTCCAGCACTGGGCAGCAGCCTGAAAGGAACCTGGGGCACTTGGGGAGGAACTAACTTGCCTGAAAATAGGGTGAGAGGTGGAGGGGCAGCTTTCTCCCAGACAGAAGAGCTGGCAGAGGCCATTGCTCCTTTGACCAGCCCTCCCCCTACAGAGCCCACCAGGCAGGCACCTTCTCTGAATCTCCAGCAACCTGGCTCACACCTTTGGCCCACCCTGGTGATTCCTGGAGACCCTGCCCCTCTGTACTTGCAAGCTCACCCAATCCATTTCTAGTGGTTTTTCTATGCAAGTGGCCTCCCCAGCCTCGTGCTTAGGACTTTTCTAAAATCTCTCAAACAAGCAGCATCTGGCCTCAGCGTGCCCCATACCTCTCGATAAGTGGCCCCAGGCCTGGCACTACCGGCACCCTGCATTGGTGCATAGCTTGGCCTCTCCGGGACTCCTCCAAGCCTAGCACAAGTAGCAGCCATCTACAGTTTGCTGTGTAGCTCATGCTGGGTGGCCCTGGGCAGGGCACAGGCAGAGGCTGACTTTGCACCTCCCAGGAGGCCCCAGAGACAGTGCAACTGGTGGTCAGACTCCACCACACTGGATTACAACCCTACCACATCCACAAGTGACACACTCAAGGGGTGGACTCGGTGAACACCAAAGCTCCACTGAAGCAAATCCTGCTCCATAGGGGTGTCTCTAGAACACCAGCTCTTCAGCTATAGTTGCAGCTAGTCCTCATAGCCGATTGGCCTGGGGGTCAATTCCTCCCAGTGACTCCAACAGCAACCAAGGTTCAACTACAACAGACAGTGCACATAGCCTACACAGGGGAGCACCTAGAAGGCCCAGCTCAGGTGACTGGGGAGGCTGAGTCACTGGACCCTACAGGATATCTACTACACAAAGCCACTTTTCCAATTCCAGGAGACATAGCAGCTCTTCCTAATACATAGAAACAAACACCAGGAAGCAGCCAAAATGTGGAGACAAAGAAACATGTCAGAAAGGAAAGAACAGAAGAAATCTCCAGAAAAAGAACTAAATGAAATGGATCCAAGCAAGCTACTAGATACGGAGTTCAAAGTAATGGTTATAAGGATGCTCAAGGATTTTAGTAAGACTATTAAGGAAACTAGTGAGATTATCAATGACATAATAAAGTATCAATCAGAAATGAAGGCTACATGAACTAAAAGGAAGAATAATGTACAGGGAATCCACAGTAGAGTAGAGGATGCTGAGAATCAAATTAGCAATTTGGAATATGAGGAAGCAAAAAACACCCAACCAGAAGAGCAAAAAGAAAAATGAAGCCAGAAATATGAAGATAGTGTAAGGAGGCCTCTGGGACAACTTCAAGAGGCCCAACATTCACATTACAGGGGTGCCAGACGGACAAGAAAGAGAACAAGAAATTGAAAATCTATTTGAAAAAATAGTGACAGAAAACTTCCCCTACCTGGAGAAAGAAATATACTTACAAGTCCAGGAAGCACAGAGTCTCAAACTAGAGAAACCCAAAGAGGCCCACAGCAAGACACATCATAATTAAAATGCCAAAGGTTAAATACAAAGAGAGAATCTTAAAAGCAGCAAAAGAAAAGCAGTTAGTTACCTACAAGGGAGCACCCATACGACTGTCAGCTGATTTCTCAACAGAAACCTTGCAGGCCAGAAGGGAGTGGCAAGAAATATTCAAAGTGATGAAAAGCAAGAACCTAAAACCAAGATTACCAAGAAAAGCTATCATTTATAACTGAAGGTCAGAGAAAGAGCTTCACAGATAAGAAAAAGCTAAAGGAGTTCATCACCACCAAACCAGTATTACATGAAATATTGAAAGGTCTGTTTTAAGGAGAAGCTAATGAACAAAATAATCTGACAAACAAAATAAACCCAGAGACATTGAAGCATGCAACCAATGGTCGTATCTCAGAGGGAAGAGGGAAGGGGGTGGGGGTGGAAAGAGATTAACCAAAGAAGTTATATGCATATATGCATAACCCATGGACACAGAAAATAATGGGGTGAAGGCCTGGGAGGGGTGGGAGCGAGGTGGAGGGGATCAATGGGGAAAAAATGTGACACCTGTAATACTTTCAACAATAAAGATAAATTAAAAAAAATTTTTTTTGAGTAGCCACATGAAAAATGAAGAGAATATTTCCAGTTATCATGACAGAGTAGGTAAACGCTGTACTAGACTGCTCCAATGACCTCATCAAAAATACAACTAAATTACAGAAAAATTAACCTGGAGAACTATCTGAAGATTAGCTGAACAAAAGTCCTATAACTAAGGATATAAAGAAGAAGTCAAATTGAGAATGGTAGGAAGGGCAGAGAGGCAAAATAATCTGGCTCCAGACCCATATGTGGTAGTTGAGAATCAGGAGGGATATCTCCCTGAGGAGTGAGGGACCTCCAGCTCCACATTGATCTCCCCATCCCAGAGCACCAATGCCAAAAAGAGGCACTCCACAACATCAGGCTGTAAAAATTCAGCAGAGGCTCCATCAATACCATGAGACAAAAGTTTGCTGAAAACTCAGACATTTTCTTAAGAGGTCCACACACAGGCTCTCCTCCTCACAGGTACTCACCCTGGGCTTCTTCAAAGGGACAGTGTCTGGAGATGAGGTGGGGTGAGGAGAGACATAAAGGAAGCAACTGAATTGTGTGGCTTCAGGACAAAAGCTGGAGGGACACCCTCCATTCTCCCTGTGTTGAGCCCTTTTCCCACAGAGCCTGCAGGTGGGTACCATGTTTTCTGTGTTGAGTTCTAACCTCACACAGCCAAATCTGAATCTTCATTAACCTGGTGAACACCACTCACCCCACCCTGGTGACTTTCTGAGACTGTGCCTCATCCAACTTGCATAGACCAAGGTTCTTTTAGTGGTTGAGCCTTATTGGCAGCTGTTAGGCAGTGGCAGGCTAAGATGTGCCCTGTGCCTTTTGCTAAGAGGCCCCAGGCCCAATGCTGGTGGCAGCAGGCCATGGTTCCCAGTGTGGCCTCTCCTACATGCTTCCAGGCCCAGCAAAGAGAGCTACCTACCGCAAATTGCTTTTTAGCTCCTACCAGGGATCATAAAACTGGTCACAGGCAGTGGCTGGCCTTGGTCTGCACCAGAGACCCTCCCAAGATGTCCCCTAAGAAACACACCCCATGGCTAGCTTCAGACCACAACAGAGCACCACTCAATTAGCTCCATAAGTGGTGCAAACAAAAGGTGGTCTCAGCAGGCACTAGATCCTGCTGGGGCAAATCTGGCTCTGTAGGGTCAGCCCCTGCACAGAAGATCAGATGCTGTAATCATGGCCAATACTCATAGTCAGTCTTATGGTCAACCCCACCCAATGTCATGCCCACAGAAAACAAGCCTCTACAAAAACAGTAAGGTACACACAGTCCACACAAGGGATACTACTGGAGCATCCAGCTCAGGCAATCATGGAGCCTGAGCCACTGAGCCACAAGGGACTCCTTCAACATAAGACAACCCTGCCAAGTCTGGGAGACATAGCAAATCTACCTAATACATAAAAATAGACACAGCAAAGCTGCCAAAATGAGGAGAAAAAGAAGCATGTCTCAAATGAAAGTACAGACTGAAACTACAGAAAAAGATCTAAACAAAATGTAGGTAAGCAATCAACCAGATACAGAGTTCGAAACACTGGTTGTAAAAATGCTCAAAGAACTTAGTGAGAACTTCAAAGAAGAGATAGCAAGCATATAAAGGGACATAGAAATCATAAAAAGAACCAGTCAAAAATGAAGAATACAATAACTGAAATGAAGAATACACTAGAAGGAATCAACAACAGGTTAGATAAAGCAGAGGACTGAATCAATTATTTGGAAGACAAGGTAGCAGTAAACACCCAATTAGAACAGCAAAATAAACAAGATATATTAATTTAATTTAATTAATTAATTTATTTTTAAAATATATCTTTATTGATTTCAGAGAGAGGAAAGGAGAGGGAGAGAGAGAGACAGAAACATCAATGATGAGTCATTGATCGAGCCCACAACCCGGGCATGTACCCTGACCAGGAATCGAACCACGATCACCTGGATCCTAGGTCGATGCTCAACTGCTGAGCCACGCTGGGCTGGGCAACAAGATTTTTAAAAAAATGATGATAGTTTAAGAGTTCTCTGGGAAACATCAAGTGTAACAACATCCATATCATAGGGGTAACTGGAGGAAAACAGAGAGAGCTAGATATTGAGAACCTATTTGAAGAAATAATGACTGAAAACTGCCTTAACCTAGTAAAGAAAAAAACCCCACACAAATCCAGGATGTGCAGAGTCCCAAACAAGATAAACCAAAGAGGCCCACACCAAGACACATCATAATTAAAATGGCAAAGGTAAAAGACAAAGAGAATCTTAAAGGCAGCAAGAGAGAGACAGTTACCTACAAGGGAGTTCCCATAAGACTGTTAGTTGATTTCTCAACAGAAACATTTCAGGCCAGAAGGGATTGGCACAAAATATTCAAAGTGATGAAAAGCAAGGACCAACAACCAAGACTACTCTACCCAACAATGTTATCATTTAAAATTAAAGGAAAAATAAACAGCTTCCCAGACAAGAAAAAGCTAAAGGAGTTCATTACCACAAGATGAGTAGTACAAGAAATGTTAAAGAAACTTCTTTAAGAAGAAAGAAAAAAAAAAGAGGAAATACATATGTATCTATCAATAATCACTTTAAATGTAAATGGCTTCAGTAAAATGGAAATACATATGTATCTATCAATAATCACTTTAAATGTAAATGGCTTAATTACTCCAATAAAAAGACATAGGGTAGCTGCATGGATGAGAAAATAAGACCCATATTTATGCTGTCTACAAGACACTCACTTCAGAGTGAAAAACAGACACAGACTAAAAGTATAGGGCTAGAAGAAGAGATTTCATGCAAATGTAAACAAACAAAAAAGCTAGGGTAGCAAGACTTATATCAGACAAAATAGACTTTAAAACAAAGGCTATAACAAGAGAAAAAGAAGAACTTACATAATGATAAAGGGATCAACCCAACAAGAGGATATAACCCTTATAAACATTTAGGCACTCAACATAGGAGCATCTAAATATTTAAAGCAAATTTTGATGGACATAAAGGGAAAGATGGACAGTAATACAGTCATAATAGGGGACTTTCATACCCTATTGGCACCAATGGCTAGATCTTCCAGACAGAAAATCAACAAGGAAACATTGTACTTAAATGACATACTAGTCTAGATTTAAATGATATTTTCAGAGCATTACACCCCAAAGCAGCACAATATACATTGTTTTCAAGTGCACATAGAACATTTTTCCAGGATAGACCACATGTCAGGCTATAAAACAAGCATCAATAAATTTAAGAAGTTTAAAATCATATCAAGCATCATCTTTGATGACAGTATTATGAAACTAGAAATATATTACAAGAATAAAACTGAAAAACACACAAACATATGGAGGCTAAATAACATGTGTCTAAACAATTCATGGGCTAACAATAAGATCAAGGAAGAAATGAAAAGAACTTTGAGACAATAAAAATAAGAACACAATAACCACAATCTATGGGACAAAGCGAAAGCCATCCTAAGAGGGAAAATCATAGCAATACAGGCCTACCTCAAGAAACAAGAAAAATGTCAAATAGACAATATAACCTTATGCCTAAAGGAACCAGAAAAAGAACAACAAAAAAAGCCCAGAGTAGAAGGAAGGAAATAATAATGATCAGAGTGGAAATAAACAAAATAGAGTCTAAAAAAAAAAAAAAAAATACAAAAGATTAATGAAACCAAGAGCTGTTTTTTCAAAAAGATAAAGAAGACTGATAAACCTTTAACCAGACTTGAGAGAGAGAGAGAGAGAGAGAGAGAGAGAGAGAGGGAGAGAAATCAAAAAGGGAAAAAAGATAAAAAGAGAGAGAGGACATCCAAGAAATAAAATCAGAAATAAAAGCAGAGAAGTAACAACTGACACCACAAAAATAAAAATGACTATAAGAAAATCCTATGAACTATATGCTAACAAATTGGACAATCTGGAAGAAATGGATAAATTCCCAGAAGCATACAATCTTCCAAGATTAAATTAAAAAGAAACAAAATCTGATCATACTGATGACAACCAACAAAATCAAAGAAGTAATTAAAAAAACAACTCCCAACTAACAAAAGTCCTGGACCAGATGGCTTCACAGGTGAATTTTACCAAACACTCAAAGAAGAACTAACACCTAGCCTTCTCAAACTATCCCAAAAAATTCAAGAGGAGGAAAGACTTCCAAGCTCACTTAATGAGGCCAGCATTATCCTAATTCCAAAGACAGATAAAGACACTACAAAGAAAGTAAACTATAGTCCAATATTCCTGATAAACATAGATGCCAATGTCCTTAACAAAATATTAGCAAACCATATGAATGAAATTATGTGATATTTGTCACTCATATGTGGAATCTAATGACAAAATAAATTGATTAACAAAATAGATCCAGAGACATAGAAGCATGGAGCAGACTGATGAATCTCAGAGAAAAGGTGGGGGTGGGTTGATGGGAGGGAAGAGATTAACCAAAGAATTTATATGCATATATGCATAATCCATGGACACAGACAATAGTGTGGCGAAGGCCTTCTGGGAGGTGGTGGTGGAAGGGGGCAATGGGGGAAAAAAGGGGACATCTGTAATACTTTTAACAATAAAGATAAATTAAGAAAAATATCAGCAAACCAAATTTAGCAATACATTAAAAAGATATGCCATGAACAAGTGAGATTATTTCCTGGGATACAAACAAAATATTAGCAAAACATATGAATGAGATTATGTGATACTTGTCACACATATGTGGAATCTAATGACAAAATAAACTGATTAACAAAATAAACCCAGAGACATAGAAGCATGGAGCAGACTAATGAATCTCAGAGAAGAGGTGGGAGTGGGTTGATTTATTTGATTTATTTTCTGCAAATCAATTAACATGATATACCACATAAACAAAAGGAAGGATAAAAATCATATGTTCACATCAATAAATGAAGAAAAAGCACTTGAAAAAATCCAGCACCAATTTATGACAAAAACTCTCAGCAAAGAGCAAATAGAGGTAACATACCTCAACATAATAAAGGCCATGTATGACAAACCCATAGTTAACATCATACTCAATGGGGAAAAGCTAAAAGTGCTTTTTTAAAGATCAGGAGTAAGGATGTCCTGATCTTAAGGATATCCATTTTCACCACTTTATTCATCATAGAATTACAAGCCCTGGCCACAGCAATCAGACAAGAAAAAGAAATAAAAGGCATCCAGACTGGAAAGAAAGACGTAAAACAGTCATTATTTGCAGATGGCAAGATGCTATATACATATTGGGGCAAATGTGGGTTTACAGTTAGTTGTATGTGAAAACACAGAGTTTATTCTTGTATTGTTATTTATTAATTATTGTATTATTTTCCATAAGAACAACTGTAAACCTACTTTTGCCCCACCCTGTATAAAGAATTGTAAAGATTCCACCAAAAAACTTTTAGAACTGCCCTGGCTGGGTGGCTCAGTTGGTTGGAGCATTGCCCCGTACACCAAAAAGGTTGAGGGTTCGATTCCCGGTCAGGGCACATACCTGGGTTGCAGGTTTGATCCCAAGCCAGGGCATGTATGGGAGACAGCTGATCAGTGTTTCTCTCTTGCATCGATGTTTCTCTCTCTCTCACTTCCTCTCTCTCTAAAAACCAATAAACATATATCCTTGGGTGAGTTAAAAAAAAAAAGGTTTAAAAAAGGTACTAGACCTGATAAATGAATTCAGTAAAGTAGGATACAAAATTAGTATTCAGAAATTGGTTGCATTTTATACACCAATAATGAACTAACAGAAAGAGAAATTAAGAAAAAAATTTCAGCCTTAGCCGGTTTGGCTCACTGGTTAGAGCATTGGCCTGTGGACTGAAGGGTCTTGGGCTCGATTCCAGTCAAGGGCATGTACCTAAGTTGCAGGTTACATCCCTGGCCCCAGTTGGGGTAGGTGGGGGTGGCAACCAATTGATGTGTCTCTCTCATTCTCTCCCACCCTTCCACTCTCTCTGAAAAGCAATGGAAAAAATATCCTTGGGTGAGGAATAAAAAAAAACAACAAAAACCAATCTCACTTAAAATTGCATCCAGAAAATGAAATACCTATGAATAAATTTAGCTAAGGAGGTAAAATACCAGTACTCGAAAAATTACAAGACATTAAAAATATTGAAGAATATACATATAAATGGAAGAATATACTGTGTTCATGGATAGGAAGAATTAACATCATTAAAATGTTCATACTGTGCAAAACAATCTGTACACTTAATGCAATCCCTATTAAAAGAACAATGGCATTTTTCAGAGAACTAGAACAAATAATTCTGAAACTTATGGAACCACAAAAGACCCTGATTAGCCACAGCATTCTTGAGAAAGAACAAAGATATTTCTTTTAGCAATATTTCTCTTACCAATATTTTTTCTGACATATCTTCTAGGGCAAGGGTAACAAAAGAAAGAATAAACAAATGGGACTACATCAAACTAAAAAGTTTTTGCACAGGAAAGGAAACCATTAAACAAAGACAACCAATCAAATGCAAGAAGATATTTGCTAATGATACATTAGATAAGAGGTTAATATCCAAATTAACCTGTAAGAAATGCATACAAGTTAACACCAAAAAACCCCAAACAATCTAATTTAAAAATGGGCAGAGGACCTGAATTGTTATTTGTCCAAAGAGTATATACAAATTGTCAACAGACATATGAAAAGATGCTCAACATCACGAATGACCAGATAAATGCAAATTAAAACCACAATGAGATATCACCTTACACCTGTAAGAATGGCTCTCATCAATAAATCAATGAACAAGAATGGTGGGCAGAGGGACAGGGGAGAGGGATGGGACCGGGTGGAACGGGTCATTGGGGAAAAAAAGGGGCACCTGTAATATTTTAAACAAAAATAAAATTTAAAAATTAAAAAATAAAATAAAAAGTTTTAATTTCAGACCAAAAAAAAAAAGTGTGGCCAAGGATGTGGAGAAAAGGGAACACTTGTGCACTGTTGGTGGGAATGCAAACTGGTGCAGCCACTATGGAAAGCAGTATGGAGTTACATCAAAAAATTAAAAACGGAACTGCATTATGACCCAGTGACTCTACTTCTGGGTATTTATCCAAAGAAATCCAAAACACAAATTTGAAAAGATATATGCACCCCTATGTTCACTGCGGCATCATTTACAGTAGCCAAGATATGGAAACAATTTAAGTGTTCACTGATAGACAATTCGATAAGGAGGGTGTGGTGCACATATACAATGGAATATTACTCAGCTATAAAAAATAAATCTTACCATTTGCAACAACACAGATGGACCTAGAGGGTATTATGCTAAGTGAAAAAAGCCAGACAGATAAAAACAAATACTGTATGGTTTTGCTTATATGCGGAATCTATAAAACAAAATAAATGAACAAACAAAACAGAAAGAAACTCATAGATATAGAGAACTGAGGGTTGCCAGATGGGAGGTGGGTGGGCGTTGAGTGAAAAAGGTGAAGAGATTGAGAAGTACAAATTGGTAGTTTCAAAATAGTCATGGGACAAAGGAACTCCATGGTCTGGGAAAACATATTTGGAAAGATATATCTGATAATGGGCTAATTTCCAAAGTGTATAAAGAACTCATATTACTCAGCAAGAGGAAGACAAACAACCCAATTAAGAAATGGGCAAAGGACTTGAATAGACACTTCTCCAAAGAGGACATACAGATGGCCAAGAGACATACAAAAAAATGCTCCACGTCTCTAATCATCAGAGATATGCAAATTAAAACCAAAATGATGTATAACTTCACACCTGTAAGAATGGCTACCATCAACAAATCAACAAACGACTCCTGCTGGTGAGGATGTGGAGAAAGGGGAACCCTAGTACACTGCTGGTAGGAATGCAGACTGGTGCAACCACTATGGAAAACAGTATGGAGGTTCCTCAAAAAATGAAAAATGCAACTGACTTTTGACCTAGTGATCCCACTTCTAGGAATATATCCTAAGAATCCTGAAACACTAATCAGAAAGAATAGATGCACCCCTATGTTCATAGCAGCGCAGTTTATAATAGCTAAGATCTGGAAACAGCCCAAATGCCCATCAGTAGATGAGTGAATAAAAAAGTTGTGGGACATATACACCATGGAATACTATGCAGCTGTAAAGAAGAAGGATCGTGTACCCTTTGGGACAGTATGGAAGGACTTGGAGAATATTATGCTAAGTGAAATTAAGCCAGGCAGAGAAAGACAAACATCACATGATCTCGCTTATATGTGGAATCTAAAGAACTTAATAAACTGATGAACAGAATAGATTCAATGACATGGAAGCATAGATCAGATTGACGAATATCAGAGGGATGGAGGAGGGCGGGTGGGTGGAGGGGTAGAGAGTAACCAAAGAATTTATATGCATATATGCACAACTCAAGGACACGGACAATGGTGGGGAGAGGGACTGGGGAGGGGGATGGGATGGGGTGGAATGGGTAACTGGGGAGAAAAAGGGACATCTGTAATATTTTAAACAAAAAAAAAATTAAAAAAAATAGTCATGGGGATGTAAAGTACAGCATAGGGAAGATAAAACAACAATTGAAAAGTAAAAAGTAACAAAGCGAAATTAATTTTAAAAATATCCAGAGGTGGCCAAAAAGTAGGTTTACAGTTGTAATACAAATAAATAATACAATAATTTAAAAAATAACACAAGAATAAACTCAGTGTTTTGTGTACTCACAATGGTAAACCTACTTTTGCCCACTGCTGTATTTTATTTAACCCAATTATTCAAAATATTATTTCAAAATATAATAAATATAAAATTATTGAGATATTTTACTTTTTTCTTACTAAGTCTTTGAATTCTGATGAGTATCTTACGCTTATATTTCATTTGGGTTAGCCAAATTACAAGTGCTAGTGGCTACCATATTGGATAACATAGCTCTAGATCCTTGCTACTCAAAGTGTGATCCCTGGCCTGACAGTATTGTATCACAGGGAGCTTGCAAAAAGGCACAATCTCAGGCTCCAATTGGACTTACAGAATGAGTATTAGCATGTAACAAGCTCTAGGTAATATAACTTACATATTGAAGTTTGAAAAGTAAAACTCTATACCACTTCGCATACTAACTCTCTTTGGGATAAACACCCAGTATACCATAAGTATTATTCTAATATAAAATGTATCCCTCTGGTTAAGTTGTCATTTTAACCACTAGGTCATGGTTGAATTGTCTGAAAGTCAGTCAAGTAAGGTGACTGTGTGCCAGACACTGTACTAGGCATGTAGGATTTGCTGAGCTGAAGAGGACATGGTCAATGCTTTCAGGAAACTTACAATTGCCAAAAGATGCCTTGAGAATAATATTCTGCACAAGAAGCCCAGTCTTCTTCCTCATTAAAACCTCTAAATAACTTTTCCATCTAAAATGTAAATGTGGCAACTAGGCACTGGATTGATCAAACAGACATTCAACTCAAGAGGTTCATGGGGCAGAAAACAGTTTCACTCCATTTGAAATTGGCTCACAGCAACAGTCTGAAGCAAACACTCAGGTTTTAGGACATGGACTCAAAGGGTTCTTCTGAAGGGGTAGCAACCCTGTGTTTGTATAACAGGAAAGTTTTAACATTCATCATGCTCAAATTCAGGAACTGTGCACTCAAGTCAAGAGAAACCTGACAGTCTGATTTCCAGGTTCCAGTACTTAGAATAGGAATTCCTATTTAAAGCAAAGAAAATAAAAAATGAGGAAGTGCCAGTCCTTGTTTCTCTGTGTGGGTGTTGACAAGCTATTAAATCATTAGGCTGTCCCTTGCCAGAAGCAGCAGAATAAATCTTGGAAGTTGACAAATGGTCAGCAGCTCTGTGTGTGCCTGCACACTCAGAGGCACACACAAAAGGCACACTGTTTCCCTTGGTTTATCTCCTGGCAGTGTAAATATTTCATCTGACATTTGGATTGGATTCTGAGCTAGTTTCCCACCAAGCTGATGGTTTTTTAATCTGCTTTCATCAGCCTACAATAAACTGTCTAACCTGTCTGCACAGTGCAGTGTATTCTGCCCACTGGCAAACAGAACAAATGGAACCAAGAGATACCCGACATACTTTTCTCAGATGTCTGAAGATGAGGAATTGCACCCAAGCTCTGCCCATGCCAGAAACACAAACTATGAGGTGTTTGCCTCCTCCCACCAGCATCCATGAGCCTTTTCTAGACTAGACCAGTGCCAGCAGGAGATCACAATATATACCTTGGGCCTGCCATCCTATTAAGACAGATCTTTGGCTTAGCACAACTGTGCCAATGCCAAAGATGAGGATGGATGTAATCTCATTCATTCTGGGTTATATTCATTGTGGCTTCCTTTCAGTTTCAGATGAATTTCTTTAGCTGTCTAAAATGTAGGAAATGCTGTGATAACCTAAACCACAAATTATTAGCTCAGAAAGCTCCTATAAAAAGAAAGGAAGTACTGATAGATGCTACAATTTGATGACCCTTGAAAACATTATGCTAAGTAAAAGAAGCCAGTGAGAAAAGACCATATATTGTGGGATTCCATTCATATGAAATGTCCAGAGTTGGCAAATCTATAAATACAGAAAGTAGATTAGTTGTCACTAGGGTTGGGAGGAGAGGAATGAGATTGATAGCTAGTGGGCATGTAACTTCTTTTGGAGTACAAAAATGTTCTGGAATTAGATAGTGGTAATGATTGCACAATTCTGTGAATATACTAAATAGCACTGAGTTGCACATGTTGAATGAATGAATTGTATAGTACGAGAATTATATCTTGATAAAGCTATTTCCAAAAGATTAAGGGTCATTAGATGTTTTCTTTCCTCTTCCCCCCAAAGGCTCCTATAAATCAATCTTCTCAGCCTTGCTATTCTGTATTCGATTTATAAAAGAAAGAAGCAAAAATAAATAAATAAATAGGCATGCAAGTTGATTCTAGGAAAGCTATAGTATCAGAAGGGTCTATCCTGTCTACTGCTACAAGTCCTCTACCATTCATTCACTGATCCAATTCATTCATTGAAAGTCTGCTATGTACTAGGCCCTGAGGATAAATACAACATAAATAAGCCCTGCTCTTTCTATTAGGAGCATTTCATAATGATGTTCTTAACGTTGACCCTGAGACACCCTGAATTCATGAGTTACCTTTTGAATCATCAAAGATTAAAATATGTTAATGACCATGTTAGTGTTATTTATATTCCTTTTTTTTGGAAATTGGAAATTCATGGATGATATACTTCTAATTTAAAAGTTTCAAAACCTGAAGGGTAAAGTACACTGGGTAATTTATAATAATAGTAAAGCAAAATAGTTAAAGAACAAGGAAGGATGCAAACTTCCTGTTTCTCTATGATGTTAGCAAGAGTACTTAATGAAAATAGCTAGACCAAAAAGGTGACAGCATATATTTTGAGGTTTCTTCCTTTAAAAGGAATTGCTTTTGTTAATCCACAGGATTTATTAAGAGGTGGTCTTCTCTTTTTTTTTTCAATGTAAATTAAGACACTGGTAATACTTCTGGTGTTAGTGTGGGGTAACATAGAAGCTTGTAAAGTAGAACTCAACTGTTCATTTCTTCAGCCAGTGTGTTGTATGGAGAAATAACATTTGATCTTTGGAGTCAGGCAGGCTTGGGTTCAAATCCTAGCTCACACTTTTAATTTGGGACTTCATCTCTTAACAGCTTCTGAGTCACTCTTCCGATCTCTCAAAGTCATCCTTCATACAGCTGCCCCATAAGACTCTCAAAAATGCAAATTGGATCTTTTCACTCCCTTACTGTAAACCCTTTAGTGATACACATCTTGGATAGGAGAGTCTAAGCTACTATACATGACTCATAAAATATTGGCTCCAAAGCCTGGCCCCAATAGACCTCTCAAATTATATCTCTTACAATTTCCCACCTCACACCTTTCTTACATTGTTTGTAGTTGCACAAAGACAAATGCACACATGCACTCACTCCTCTATTCAGGCTGCTGTGCTCTCCTAGAACCACTTTCCACCCTCTTTGCCTGGTTTACTTTGGATCATTTATGCATTGGGGATGGGGCAGCAGCATAGCTGGTGTGAGTATAGGTTCTCAAGCCAGATGCCAGGGCAAGTCAGAGCCTTACCTTAGCCTCTTTTCCCTAACTTTGGAATCAAGATTAAGGCAGTGGAGGAGACATTGACAATAACCGCAAAAAAAAAAAAAAAACAACAACAACAACAAAAAAACCCATTAAATTCCAGCATAGGCTACTTTAAAAGATTTCATTAAAAAAAAAAAATCTAAGAAATTAAAACATGCATACAGTACAAAATTCGAAAGGCAGAAAAGGGCATTTAGTGAAAGAATGAAACCCTGCAATTCCATAGATACCCTGTTCCCTTATCAGCATTGTTATGACTCTTTCAAGAGATGGGCTGCCAGAAATGAAGAATACAATATTTCAAATGAAGAATACACTGGAAGGCATAAACAGTAGGTAGGATGAAGCAGAGGATTGAATCAGTGATTTCAAAAACAAGGTAGAAAAAAACACCTAATCAGAGCAGCAAATACAAACAAGAACGTTAAAAGTGATGATAGTTTAAGGGACCTTTGGGACAGCATGAAGCATAACAATACCTGTATCACAAGGGTACCAGAAAAAGAAGACAGAGAGCAAGGGATAGAGAAGCTATTTGAAGAAATAATGACTGAAAACTTTCCTAACCTGGTGAAGGGAAAAGAGACACAACGTCCAGGAAGCACAGAGTCCCAAACAAGATGAACCCAAAGAGGCCCACACCAAGATACCTCATAATTAAATGGCAAAGGTTAAAGATAAAGAGAGAATCTTAAAAGCCACAAGAGGAAGACAGTTACCTACAAGGGAGTTCCCATAAAACTGTCAGCTGATTTCTCAACAGAAACATTTCAGGCCAGAAGGGACTGACATGAAGTATTCAAAGTGATAAAAAGCAAGGACCTACAACCAAGACTACTTTACCCAGCAAGGCTATCACTTAAAACTGAAGGAGAAATAAAGGGCTTCCCAGACAAGAAAAAGGTAAAGGAGTTTGTTACCACCAAATCAGTGTTACAAGAGATGTTAAAGGGGTTGCTTGAAGAAGAAGAAGAAGAAGAAGAAGAAGAAGAAGAAGAAGAAGAAGAAGAAGAAGAAGAAGAAGAAGAAGAAGAAGAAGAGGAGGAGGAGGAGGAGGAGGAGGAGGAGGAGGAGGAGGAGGAGGAGGAGGAGGAGGAGGAGGAGGAGGAGGAAGAAGGAGGAGGAAGGGGAGGAAACGACGACAGGAAAACATAGTTAAAAGAATAAAAATGGCAATAAATACACATCAACAATCACTTTAAATGTAAATGGCTTAAATGCTCCAATCAAAAGACATAGGGTAGTTGAATGGATAAGAAAACAAGACCTATATATATGCTGTCTTCAATATACCCACCTCAGAATGAAAGATACAAACAGACTAACAGTAAAGAAATGGAAAAAGATATTTCATGCAAATGGAAAGGAAAAAAAGCTGAGGTAGCAATACTTATATCTGCAAAATAGACTTTAAAACAAAGGCTATAATAGAGACAAAGAAAGACACTAAATAATGATAAAGGGAACAATCCAACAAGAGGATATAACCCTTGCTAACATTTATGCACCCAATATAGAAGCACCTAAATATGTAAAGCAAATCTCGATGGACATGAAGGGAGAGATTGGCAGTAATACAGTCAAATTAGGAGATTTAAACACACCACTGAAATCAATGGATAGATCTTCCAGAGAGAAAATCAACAAGTACACGGTGGGCTTAAGTGACATACTAGATCAGATGGATCTAATTGATACCTGCAGATCATTTCACCCCAAAGCAGTAGAATACACATTCTTTTCAGTGCAGATGGAACATTTTCTTTTTTTTTTTTTTTAATGTTTTTATTGATTTTTAGAGAGAGGAAGGAAGATGGAAAGAGAGAAACACCAATGAGAGAGAAACATCAACATTGATAGGCTGCCTCCTGCACTCCCCCCCTAGCCCCTGCTGTGGATGGAGCACACAACCTGGGCATGTGCCCTTACTGAGAATTAAACCAATGACCTCTTGGTGCATCGGCTGACACTCAACCACTAAGGAACATCGGCCGGGCTGGAACATTTTCTAAGGTAGACTGCATGTTAGGATACATAACAAATTCAATAAATTTAAGAAGATTAAAATCATATCAAACATTTTCTCTGATCATAATGGTATGAAACTAGAAATCAATCACAAGAAAAAAACCTAAAAAACACATAAAGACATGGAAGCTAAATAACATGTTACTAAAAAATGAATGGGTAAACAATGAGATCAATGAAGAAATCAAAAGATACCTTGAAATAAGTGAAAATGAGAGCACAATACTTCAAAATTTATGGTACATAGCAAAAGGAGTCCTAAGAGGGAAATTCATAGCATTCTTGGCCTACCTCAAGAAATAAGAAAAATCTCAAATAAACATTCTAATTTTACATTTCAAGGTACTTGAAAAAGTTGAACAAACAAAACTCAAAGTGAGTAGAAAGAAGGAAATAATAAAGATCAGAAAAGAAATGTAGGAAATAGAGCCTAAAATATTATACAAAAGATCTATGAAACCAAGAGCTTGTTCTTTGAAAAGATAAACAAGATTGACAAACTGTTAACCATACTCATCAGAAAAAAAGAGAGAGGAGCCAAATAAATAAACTCAGAAATGAAAGAGGATAAGTAACAACTGACACCAAAGAAATACAAAGGGTTGTAAGAAAACATTATGAACAACTATATGTGAACAAATTGAACAATCTGGACAAAATGGATAAATTCCTAGAAACACATAACCTTCCAGAACTCAATCAGGAACAATCAGAGAATCTGAATAGGCAGATTACAACTAGTGAAATTGCAGCAGTAAAACAACAAAACAATAACAACAACAACAACAAAAACTTCCAACAAAGAAAAGTATAACACTGGATGGCTTCACAGGTGAATTTTAACAAACATTCAAAGAAGAATTAACACCTATCCTTCTCAAACTATTCCAAAAAATTCAAGAGGAGGGAAGACTCCCAAGCTCATTTTATGAGGCCAGCATTATACTAATTTCAAAACCAGATAAAAACATGACACAAAAAGAAAGTTATAGGCCTATATCCCTGATAAACACAGATGCTAAAATCCTCAACAAATTACCAGCAAACCGCATCCAGCAACATATTAAAAAATCATACACCATGATCAAGTGGGATTTATTCCAAGAATGAAAGGTTGGGACAATATCTGCAAATCAATTAACATGATACATCCCATAAACAAAATGAAGAACAAAAACCACATGATCATATCAATAGATTCAGAAAAAGCATCTGATAACATCCAGCACCCATTTTTATAAAAACTCAGCAAAGTGGGAATAGAGAGAATATACCTTAACATAATAAAAGCCTACAACCTACAGCCAACATCATACTCAATGGGCAAAAACTAAAAGTATTTCCCCTACGGACAGGAACAAGACAGGGGTGTCCACTTTCACCACTCTTATTTAACATAGTACTGGAAGTCCTAGCCACAGCAATCAGACAAGAAGAAGAAATAAAAGGCATTCAAATGGGAAAGGAAGAAGTAAAACTGTCATTATTTGCATTTGACATGATACTGTACAGAGAACCTTAAAGATTCTACCAAAAAAACTACTAGAACCGATAAATGAATTCAGTAAGTAGCAGGTTACAAAATAAATATCTGGAAATCAGCTGCATTTTTATACACCAATAGTGAACTATCAGAAAGGGAAACTAAGAAAACAATCCCATACATCATTGCTTCAAAAAGAATAAAATACCTAGGAATAAATTTAACCAAAGATGTAAGACCTGTACATGGAAAATTGTAAGACACCGAAGAAAGAAACTGAAGTACAAGATACAAATAACTGGAAGCATAAATCAAGTTCATGGATAGGAAAAATTAACATCATTAAAATGTCCATACTACCTAAAGCAGTCTATAGATTGAATGCAATTTCTATCAAGACACCAATGGCGTATTTCACAGAATTAGAACAAATATTCCAAAAATTTATATGGAACCACAAAAGACCCTGAGTAGCTTCAGCAATCTTGAGAAAGAAGCACAAACTTGGAGGAATCATGCTACCTGATAACAAACTATCCAAGTCTATAATAACTAAAATAGTATGGTACTGGCATGAAAACATATAGATAAATGGAACAGAATAGAGAGCCCAGAAATAAACTCATGCCTTTATGGTCAATTAATATTTGACAAAAGAGGCAAAAATGTACTATGGGGTCAAGATAACCTATTCAATAAATGTTGTTGGGAAAATTGGATACATTAGGTGCAAAAAATGAAACTAGACACACCTCCTTACACTGCACACAAGAATAAACTAAAAATAGATAAAAGACTAAAATGTTAGGAGAGGAAACAAGATGGCGGCGTAGGTAGCAGCTGTACCCGCCGTCCCCCACAACCACATCAAAATTACAACTAAAATACAGAACCACCATCTTTCAGAACCTCTTGAAATCTAGCTGAAAAGAAGCCCCACAACCAGGGAACTGAAGAAGCATAGAGACCCGCAGGAGGGGTGGAGACGCAGGTGGATCGGGACTGAATCATGAAGACTCAGTTGCGGGCCCACACCCAGTACCGCGGGTTAAACTCCAGAGAAATATCTTAGCAGCTGAGGTTTCCCTGAGAAGTGAGGGGTCCCAGCTCACATCAGACCCCTAGCCCAGGGCTCCAGGGCCGGAAAGAGACATCCCCACAACTTAGGGCTGTGAAAACCAGCAGGGACTGTCTCTAAGGGTCGAGGAAGCTGTGGGAGTCCAAGGTTTTCCTCTTAAAGGGCCGGTGCATGGACTCACTCAGAGGCACTACCTCTGAGCTCCAGCACCGGTCAGCAGCTTGAAAGGAACCTGGGACACTTGGGGAGGAACTAACTTGCCTAGAATCAGGGCGAGAGGTGGAGGGGCAGCTTCCTCCCAGACAGAAGAGGTAGCAGAGGCCATTGCTCCATTGGTTAGTTTGCTTACCCCACAGCCGGCAGGCAGGCACCTTATTTGAATCTCTAGCATCGAACTCACACCTTTGTCCAAACCCTGGTGATTTCTGGAGGCCCCACCCCTCCCTATGTACAAGCTCATCCAGACCATTTCCAGTGGCTTTTCTATGCAAGTGGCTTCTCAAGCCTCATGCTTAGGACTCTCCGAAATCTCTCAAACAAGCAGCAGTGTGCCATTTACCTCTTGATAAGTGGTCCCAGGCTTGGCACTAGTGGGAGCCTGCATTGGTTCATAGATTGGCCTCTCCTGGACACCTCCAAACCCGTAGCAGCCAACTATGGTTTGCTGAGTAGCTCATGCTGGCTGGCCCTGGGAAAGGCACTGGCAGAGGCTGACTTTGCACCTCCACCGAGGCCCCAGAGACAGTGCACCTGGTGGCCAGACTCAACCACGCTGGATTACAACCCTACCACATCCACGGGAGACACACTCAAGGGGCGCACTTGGTGAACACCAAGCTCCATTGAAGTAAATCCTGCTCCATAGGGGTGTCTGCAGCACAGCAGCTCTTTGGCTGTAGTTGCAGCTGGTCCTCACAGCCGATTGGCCTGAGGGTCAATTCCTCCCAGTGACTCCAACAGCAACCAAGGCTCAACTACAACAGACAGTGCACACAGCCTACACAGGACAGCACCTAGAAGGCCCAACTCAGGTGACTGGGGAGGCTGAGCCACTGGACCCTACAGGACACCTACTACATAAAGCCACTCTACCAATTCCAGGAGACATAGCAGCTCTACCTAATACATAGACACAAACACCTGGAAGCAGCCAAAATGCAGAGGCAAAGAAAAAAGTCACAAAGGAAGGAACAGAAGAAATATCTAGAAGAGGAGCTAAATAAAATAGATTCAAGCAAGCTAACAGATACAGAGTTCAGAATTTTGTTTATAAGGATGCTCAACCATATTAGTAAGACTATTATGAAAATAACTGAGAAAATCAATGACATAATAAAGTACCAATTTGAAATGTAGGCTACATGAACTGAAATGAAGAATAATTTATAGGGAATCAACAGTAGAGTAGAGGACGCTGAGAGTCAAATCAGCAATTTGGAACATGAGGTAACAAAAAACATCCAACCAGAAGAGCAAAAAGAAAAAAGAATCCAGAAATATGAAAATAGTATAAGGAGCCTCTGGGACAACTTCAAGAGGCCCAGTATTCATATTATTGGGATAACAGAAGGAGAAGAAAGAGAGCAAGAAATTGAAAACCTATTTGAAAAAATAATTACAGAAAACTTCCCCTACCTGGGGAAACAAATAGACTTACAAGTCCAGGAAGCACAGAGGGTCCCAAACAAGAAGAACCCAAAGAGGCCCACAGCAAGACACATCATAATTAAAGTGCCAAAGGTTCAAGACAAACAGAGAATCTTAAAAGCAGCAAGAGTAAAGCAATTAGTTACCTACAAAGGAGCACCCATATGACTGTTACCTGATTCTCAACAGAAACTTTGCAGGCCAGAAGGGAGTGGCAAGAAATATTCAAAGTGATGAAAAACATGGAACTACAACCAAGATTGCTCTACCCAGCGAAGCTATCATTTAGAACTGAAGGTCAGAGAAAGAGCCTCACAGATAAGAAAAAGCTAAAGGAGTTCATCACCACTAGACCAGCACTACAGGAAAAGTTGAAGAGTCTTCTTTAAGAAGAAGCTAATGAACAAAACAATCTGACGAACTAAATAGATCCAGAGACATTGATGCATGCAACAGACGATCATATTTCAGAGGAAAGAGGGAAGGGGGGTGGAGGGTGGGAAGAGATTAACCAAAGAACTTATATGCACATATGCATAACCCATGGACACAGTTAATAATGGGGTGAAGGCCTGGGGAGGGGGTGGCAGCGAGGTGGAGGGGGTAAATTGGGGGAAAAAATGGGACACCTGTAATACTTTCAACAATAAAGATAAATTAAAAAAAAATAGTGAAGATGATAAAAAAAAAGAGAGGGAGAAAAACTGTTATGATAACAAAGCTTTCAGGTTTTCAAAATAAAGGATTTCTTTAATAATAGTAAAAAAAAGACTTAAATGTTACACTTGAAACCATAAAAATCCTACATGAATACATAGGTATTGAACATTTTTCATAACAATATTTTTTCTGATGTATCTCCTCGGGCAAGGGAAACAAAAGGAAAAAAAAATGTGACTACATTAAACTAAATGTCTTTGCACAACGAAGGAAACCACCAACAAAATGAAAAAAACAACTCACTGAATAAGAGAATATATTTGCCAATGATGCATCTGATAAGGGGTTAATATCCCAAACTTATAAACAACTTATAAAACTTAACACCAAAGAGCAAACAATCCAACTAAAAAATGGGCAAGGACCTGAATAGATACTTCTCCAAAGAGGGCATACTGATGGGCAATAGACATATGAAAAGATCATCAGAAAGATGTAAATTAAAACCTCAAGGTGATATCACCTCACACCTATCAGAATGGCGATCATCAATAAATCAACAAGGATGTACTGTTGGTGGGAATGCAGGCTGGTGCAGCCACTGTGGAAAACAGTATGGAGTTACCTTAAAAAATAAGAAATGGAACTGCCTTTTAACCCAGTTATTTCACTTCTTGGTATATATCCTAAAAAACCTGAAACTCGAATTCAAAAGAATATATGCACCCTACGTTCATTGCAGTGTTATTTACAGTAGTCAAGATTTGGAAGTAGCCCAAGTGCCCATCAGCAGATGAGTGGATACAAAAGCTGTGGTACATTTACACCATGGAATACTTTGTGGCTGCAAAAAAATGAAGGAAATCTTACCCTGTGTGACAGCATGGATGGGCCTGGAGAACATTATGCTAAGTGAAATAAGCCAGTCAGAGAAAGACATGTACCATATGATTTTCACTCATATGTGGAATCAAACAAAATAAACTAACAAACAAAATAGAAACAGACTCATAGATAGAGAGAACAGACTGACAGCTGTCAGAGGGGATGGGTGAAATATGTGAAGAAATTAAGCAAAAAATATACTCTTTGGAAATCAGTATGGTGATTACCAGAGGGAAAGAGGTGTGGGGAGGTAGAAGAGGGTAAAGGGGATAAATAGTGATGGAAGGAGACTTGACTTGGGGTGGTGAACACATAATACAATGTACAGATGATGTATTATAGAATTGAAACCTGTGTAATTTTATTAACCAGTGTCAACCCAATAAATTCACTAAAAAAGAAAAAAAAGAGATGGACTGCATATATAAGCATAAAAATATAATTTTAACATGGCATGATAACATGCTTTACACAGTGTCCTGTACTTACCCTTTTAATTTAACCATGTTATCTTGGAGATCCTTTCACAATGTACTATATTTAACCAATTACCTACTGGTAAGCATTTTGATTGTTTCTAAACTTTTATAAAGCTACTTCTTTTTTTTTAATTTATTTTTTTCACTGAGGTAGCTTTGGCTAATAAAATTATATGAATTTCAGGTGTACAACAATATAATTTGATATCTATGTACTCTATTGTGTGCTTGTCACCAAAAGTCAAGTTTCCATCAGTTACCATATATTTGACCCCCTTTACTCACTTTGCTCTCCCCCAGCCCCCTTCCGGTCTGGTAAACACCATTCTGTTGTTTGTATCTTTGAGTTTGTTTTTGTTTTGTCAGTTGATTTGTTATTTCTTTCTTTTATATTCCACATATGGGTGAAATCACATAGTTTTTGTCCTTTTCCATCTGACTTATTTAGCTTAGCATAATATCCTCAAGATCTATCATGTTGTTGCAAATGGCAGTATTTCATCTTCTTAATGGCTGAGTAATATTCCATTGTATATATGTACCACCTCTTCTTTATCCATTCATCTGTTGAAGGACACTTTTTTTGTTTCCATATCTTGTTTATTGTGAATAATGCTGCAACAAACATAGCGGGGGCGTATATCTTTTCAAATTAGTGTTTTCATATTCTTCAGATAAATACTCAGAACAGGAATTGCAGGTATTTCTAGTCTTAATTTTTTGAGGAACTTCCATGCTGTTTTCCATAATGTCTGTACCAATTTACAATTCCACCAACAGTTTACAAGGTTTCCCTTTCCTACACATCTTCTCTCTACACTTGTTATTTCTTGTCTTTTTGATAATAGTCATTCTAACAGGTATGAGGGGATATCTCACTGTGGTTTTGATTTGAATTTCCTTAATAACTAGTGATTTTGAACATCTTTTCATGTTCCTGTTGGCCATCTGTATGCCTTCCTTGGAAAAAATGCCTGTTTAGATCCTCTGCCCATTTTTAAGTCAGATTGTTTGTTTTTTATTGTTGTTGAGATATATGAGTTCTTTATATATTTTGGAAATTAACCTCTTACCAGAAGTATTATTTGCAAATATCTTCTCCCATTCAGGAGAGTACCTTTTTGTTTCACTGATTTTTTTTTTTTCTGGGCAGAAGCAAAGCAAAACTACTTCTTAAGACCTCACCCACTACTCTTGCAGTACACCTGCTCACCAGAAAGGAAATTAAAAAAAACCCAACAACCAGAATTTTGTTATTCCTTTTCACTAAAAATTGCATTTACTGTGATTTTGTTTTCTAATTACAAGGGTAATACATTTCATTTGTAGAAAACGTGGAAGATAAAGAAAAAAATAAAGAAAAAAGATCACTCATATTTCTAACATGTTAACATTTTGATGAATGTCCTTCTAATATTTTTTTCTATTCATATATTATATTTTACAAATGGTCTACTCTCATATTTGAGGGAGAAATGTGTGATAAAATATAGTAAAAATCAATAATAGCTTACCATATTTTAGTCACTAAGGCACCTTAAATGCCTGATTCCATTTAATACACACATCAGCCCTAGGAGGTATGAATTATTCTCCTCATTTTACAGACAGGGAAATTGTGGTACAAAGAATTGCTGAGTCACACAGCTTAGGAAGTATTAGAAATGGAATGTGAGCCTATATCTGTTGGACTCCAGGTCATCCTCTTCCTCATTGTACTCTATTGCCTCTGCCAGTCTGCAGTATCTACAAAAATTGAAAATGGATAGATCCTATGACCCAGCAATTCCATCTGTAGCTCTGTGCTGCACAGGAACTTGCACATGTGCCCAAGGAGACAAGTACAAGAATGCTCATTGCAACTGACTGAATTCAGTAGCAAAAAATCAGGACTGATCCAAATATCCATACAGATGTAAATGGATAAGTAAAACATAGAATATCCATATGAAGAGATATTATAGCCCTGGCTGGGTAGCTCAGTTCATTGGCACATCATCTTGTGCACCAAAAGGTTGTGGTTTCGATTCCAGGTCAGGGCACATATTGAAGGCAACGATGGATGGATGTTTCTCTCTATCTCTGTCACTGTCTCTGTTGTTGTCTCCGTCTCTCTCTCAAAATCAATAATAATATTGATTTAAATCCTTGAGGATTTTAAAAAAAGAGAGCGATACTATACAGCGGCTAAATGGACTGAACTAGAGCTAAGTGAACAGATTTCAAAGACAACATTACATGAATAAAGCAGGTTGCAAGATGATATATATATCATGGTACCATTTGTGTAAATTAAAAAAAAATGCATCCCTCTCTTCAACCAAATCTTGTTTTAGATTACTGTGTAAATGACCTGGAAAGATACGCATCAAATTCATAATGATGGATGCCTTTGGGGAATTGGGAGCAGGGTATGAGGGTCAGGAATATTAAACGTATCTATAATTTATTTTTAAGAAAGACATAAAGCTAAGAAAAATTCTTAACCAATTTCAATTCTTAATGGTGGGAATATATATATTTGTTATATTTTTCTCTGTTACTATACTGTACTTAAAAATAATATCAGCTAATGTTCACTGAGTACTTACTATGTACTGATATAAATCCAGGTGTTTCACATGGGTTGACTCATTAAATCCTTATGAGTACCCAATCAAGTATGTACCATGGTAGCTCCATTTTACAGATGAGGGAATTGAAGCACAGAGAGGTTAAATAACTTCCTTAGGTTACTCAGTTAGTAAGTGGTGAGTGTATCTGGCTCCAGCAACCATGCTTTTACCTTATATTGCCTTTACCCTTCTAAAAATTCTCAAAATCTAAGTAAAACAACACAAAACCAAATTCCTAAATACTGAGAAAATACAAAGTGGTAAAATGAACACAACTGTGCAGTTGTTACCCTACCTGCCACCTTTTCTGTACTGGCAATATTAATCTAGGGGTGGTGGTGAGGGCTCTTCTCTGGAGCTGAGCTAGCTGAGATGGCCCTCTCTCCTGAGGGAATCAAAACTGAAAGCTGTACTCCTCCTCAAAAGCAAAACATCAGGTAGAGCAAAATGAGACAGGCCCAGTTGGGGGCACTGAAGGGCACACACTCAATTTGAGCCTGTGTGTGAACTGGAGTTCGCAGGAGTTAGTTAAGCCTAGTTCCTATACTACAAAAGGTTGAGCAGGGAGGAGCTGGCAGCCAAGTAGGGTAGAAAAATGAGACTGTGAGGAAAGAGGGAAACCCTTTGGCTTCTTCCCAAGTTAGACGGAAGTAGATATTGGTGCTTGACGAATAAGGTAGTAGGAGAAAAGGGAAGGATGAAGGGGCACGGGTGTTTCTATAGCTCTCTTTCTGCTGTAGCCTCTGGTTTTAGTAGAGTAATCCCCCTGCTCCCTGGAGTCATCATGAAAGCAGCTCCCAGGCTCTAAGTATAAATCACAGACAAGGAAACAGTGGGGTGGGAAAAGATGAATACTGCCCTGCTGGAAAGAGAGTCTGAAGAGCAACAGCTAATCATTTGAGCTCCAAAAACACTGAGAGGCTTTGCAGTACAGTGGTGAAGAGCTCAGACTACAGAGCCAGCCTGCCTGGGTCTGAATCCTGGCTTTGCCACTTATTCATTCTGCCAACTTGGGCAAGCCATCTGTGAAATGGGGATAATAGAATTGTTGAGGATACAGATGAGTAAATGCATTTAAAGCACTTTGAACAGTTCCGGGCACACAATAATCACTCTATGAATGTTTGATATTATCATCATCACTATATCTGAGTACCTAGTTGTTTCCAGGCACTGTGTGGGAACTGGAGATAGAGACAACTACTGGACACAGTATTTGCCCTTGCATTTAGTTTAGTTGGGGAGATGAGTAAATGAATTACAATGCAATATGATAAGGTGTCAGATAACTATGTGTCAGATACTATAAGTTCTCAGAGAAAAAAGTGATTAACTCTGAAGGAGCGGGGTGGCTAGAGAGGACTTCATAGACAGATGACATGGGAGTTGGAACTTGAAGGAAGAGTAGGATTTTATCAAGAAGCCATGTGGGAGGAATAACATTCCTGGTAGAAGGAATATCTTGGTCAAAGGCACGGCTAGGACCATGGTTCAGGACAGAGGAAAGGCAGGTATAGTAGGAAAAAATTGATTAGGGTCCAATCTAGAATGATGCTGTGTGCTCTTCTAAGAATTTTAGACCTATAAGCTCTGGGAGGGGTGTGTGTGTGTGGGGGGGGTGTGTTTGAAGCAGGGGGATAACATGATTAAAGGTGCATTGCTCAAAAATAACTTATCTGAAGGATGGATTATAGATGGAAAAACTGGAGGAAGAAAGACTAGTTGAGCTGCACTGATGCCCACACCCCCAACTCATACCTCCTCCTTCAGTGTTTCTTTTATCAATCAGTCATTCACCTAGTTGCCCAAGAAAGAACTTTAAGGCCTTACATGTCACTTCCCTCTCTCTCACCCCTACATCTAATCCATCAACAAGCCTTGTTGGTTCTACTTCCAAAATGCACTTGGAATCTAGACTACCACAACAGCCTCCTAATTGGCCACTCTAGTTCCTATAATGGACCCCTCTAATCTATTGTCTACACAAATGCTAGAGTGATTCAACACACACACACACACTGCTAAGGACTGAACTGTGTCCCCCTCAAATTCATATGTTGAATCTCTAACCCCCAATGTGACAGTATTTAGAATAAGAAAATAATTAAGATTAAATAAGGTCATAAGGGTAGGGCCCTGATCCCACGCAATTAGTGTCCTTATTTTTTTAATTTCTTTTATATTTTATTTCCATCACCATTTATCCCCTCTATGCCCTCTTCCACCTCCACCCACCTCTCCCCACCCTGGATTATTGTTTTTATAAGAAGAGACATCAGAGCTTGCTAGCCCCACCGTGCACATGTACTACCAAGGAAAGGCCACGCACAGACACAGCAAGAAAGTGGCTGTCTGAAGGCCAGGAAGAGAGCTCTTAGCCAGGAATTGACCTTAATGGACCTTGATCTAGGACAACTAGCCTCCATAAATGTAAAAAATAAATTTCTGTTGTTTAAGCCACCCAGCCTGTGGTATTTTGTTCTGGCAGCCAGAGCAGCCAATCGTGCATGCGTGTGCACGTGCATGCACACACACACACACACACACACACACACACACACACACACACATCTTATCTTAGTCTTCCCTTGCTTAAAACCCTTCAATAGCTGCCCATTACTTGGTGCTCAGAAGTGTAAGCCCTTACCATGGCTTAGTAATTATAAGGTCCTGTAATTTCTGGCCCCGTGATTACCTGTCCAATCTCACCTCCTATGTCTGCATTTCCCAGCTTCGGCTTACCTTGAGTTCTGCAAAGCTCTTCTGCCAGGAAAGCTCTTCTTCCAGGCATTCTGACTAGTTGCCTTTACTTGGCCTTCAGAGCTCAGCTTTAATTTCACTGAAGGCTCCCTGATGCTTCCCCAGATTAGGGTACCTTTCTATATCATATATTCTCAATTTCCTCTACTTCTACTTGGCAGACCTCATCTCAGTTGGATTTAAATAATTAATTTGGAAATTTGTTTAATGCTGTCCCTCAGCTAAAATGAAAGCACTTCAGGACAGGATTCATGCCAACCTCCTTAACCACTGGATTCCTGAGGGTGTGGCACAGAGAAAGCACATATTACTTGTTGAATGAATGAGCGAGTGAGTGAATGAGACTATCACAATGGTCTAGGAAAGAGTTAATGTGGGTATAAACCATAGCAATGACACTATGGTGACTAGAATACAATTTATAATTTGCTTAAAAAAAAAAAGCCCTAATGACTACACCTATATATTAGGATTTAAAAATGTTAGTAGTGTTACTAAAATTTTTAATTAAGCAAAGAGAAGTCACCACCTCATAACTGTAACACTTATTAGTGCTATCGATGGAATTGTGGCCCCCCATTCATATGTTGAAGCCCTAACTTCTAGTGTGATTATATTTGGAGATGGGGGTCTTTGGCAGATAATTAGCCATGAAAGTGCAGCTCTCATGATAGGATTAATGCCCTTATAAGAGACACTAGAAAACTTGCTATTTCTCTCACTCCCTCGCTCCCATGTGAAGACAGAGAAAAGGCAACCATCTATAAGCCAGGAAGAGGGGCCTCACCAGAAACTGACCATGCTGGCAGCTTGATCTTGGACTTCTAGCCTCCCAAGCTGTGAGAAAATTAATTTCTGTTGTTTAAACTACCCAGTCTACAGTATACTGTTATGGCAGTGCAAGTTGACTAATGCACTTAGTTTTGGCTACAGTATTAGTCCTTGGTTATGCACTGTCTTGTGTCATTTTTTTTCTAATTGTTTCTTGGGTAGAGCTTATGTCTCCCCACTAGGCTCTCCCATAGAAGTCATGGATCATGTCTTTTAAATCACCAGAAATACTTACAATCAAGTTGGGCACACAGTCGTAGTCAATAAATGCTTATAGAAGGAATGGATACAATTGCACAGGGAAATGCTAAGTGTTCACAGCTAGAAAAGGATGCTGAGACTGTGGAGTTGGTGTCAGCTTTGTCACAGATGTCCTAAGTGTCTCTAAACAAATTAGCATATTTCTCCCTTTCTATCCATTTGCTTCTTCAGCTGTGATATTGCTTCCCTCCCTTACAGTTTCGGTGAGACTTAAGTATACTCCATTATTTTCAGAGCTTTTGTGAGGAAGCAGAGATTAGGCTTTTGAGTCAGAAAGCCCTGGGTTTAAAATCTCATTTTCTCACTTACTAACATTGATTGTAGCAAGGATCTTGTGCTTCTTATACATTGGTTCACTCAGTCATCATAGCCATCATGCAAAGTGCATATGAGGACCACTGTTTTAGAGATGAGATAACAGCTTGTGAGACTAGGTAAATTACCCAAAGTCCCACTGCTAGTTAGAGGATCAGAATCCTAGACTCTTTGGCTCAAAAGCCTATATTTTTTCTATCATGCTATAGGCTCCAAAAGAGAATAAAGGTTAATGTTTAGAAAAATAACCTCCTACATTAGATTTCATAAAGCTCCATTCACCAGAGACAAAAGTTCTTGCCTTTCTTTGGAGAAACGGGAAGCTGACACCCTAATATTTAAGTAATATAAGGCCAGTCAGAATCAAATTTTCAAGAGGGACCATGACCCTCAAAAGGATTATCAGCCATTTCACTAGGCTGAGGGTGCTACGGGGGCAGGATGTAGCTGTCTTATTTACTTCTGTATCCTTAGATCCTAGCAGTGTGCATGGCTCTATGAGGCACTCAGTAACTGTTTGTGGAAAGAATACTGGTGAGGTGCACGTGCTGAAAGAACACATTTTGTGGCCTGGTACTGTGGCCTCTAGAAAGGTGTAGCTATAGAGACAAGGCCCAAAAGACCCAGTGACAGACACTGAGGTTTGCAACTGAAGTTTATTTCTGATATGAAATAGATTCACTATGAAACAAGATTCCCTTAGGAATTTTCCCAAAGACTGGATTCAGACACCCAATAAAAGGAATAAAAGTGTACTTGCAAATAATCTGCAAATGGTTTATGTCTAACTGCATTTTCTATCATCTATCCCCTGGTGATTTTCAAGGAAAAAAATTATTACTATCCTAAAGGTTATTGTATAATTTATAAAAGGAATAAAAACTTATCTTCTCTTTCTTAAGAAGAAAAGTATAAGCAATACCACATTATGCTATTAAGGCATGCAATGCAGACAACTCATATATTTATTATTGCCCTATAAAGTGTTTGATAAGTCATGTTTAGGTTCTACTATAAAATTTAAAATGTGAGGTATACCTATCCATATTAGCCAGTATCACTAAAGTTCCTAGGGCACTAGTTCCATGTTATCAACATTAGGACTGTCCTATTCAAATTGCACTTTTTTGGACTTCAATTATATAGAGGTCTTCCAAGTAGAAACCTGTGTTACTGAGGATTCAAATCAAGGGCAGTTTTCCCTGCTTCTCTTAAACACAATTAAGGTCCAGTAGCAGTGACATACTTCTCAAGAGGAGGCTGGGGTGACAGAGAGTAGAACTGTGAACATCCATTCCTCAGTCACAGGCAGGAGTTTTGCTTTGTAAGCTGATCCTTTATAGAATAGTAATTTATAAATAGAAAGAGATATGAGACTCATCATTCAGCAAGCATTTATTGAGGGCCTGCTATGTGTAAGACACTAGATAAGCATCACAGCTTAATAAGAATTTTCAAATCTATCAGGCCTTTTCTTGTCGTTTCCCTAAAATATGTCCTATATTTTAAAATGGGAGTGTAATCACAAGAAAAAAATTCAAACTCAATATTAGTATAACTTATATTTGCCATCTCAAGTGATGGTAAAAAGAACTGTCCACCATGCTTTAATCAACTTTTGCACATGCTGTTCCCTCTGCTTGGAATTCTCCACCCCCCTCTTCTGTCTGCCTGGTGAAATCCTACCCATCCTTTAGGATATAGCTCAAATATCATCTCCTGTGTGAGTCCTTCTGATTCCTCCTGAGAGAATTAATCATTTCTTTATCTACACTCTCACAGCTCTTCACAAGGAAATTCTACGCTCACACCCCTTTGTAATTTTTTCTTTCTCACACTGTACTTTGAGCTCTGTAAGTCAGGGAATACCTCTGATTTACCTTGGTAACCCCAGCACAATGCCTGTGTATAACAGTAGTCAGCTAATGATTGATGACCACTTTGAAAAATAAATCCACTAAATTACAGAGAATATTATAGAAGCCTAACAAGGCTTTGCATATAGTATGTTCTTAATGGAGGTTTGCTGACTTTGAATGTAGTAAAAATAGTGTTTCTCTTAGGTCAAGGCTATAGAGAGCAATTGTTGGTAGCCCCTTCATGGTGCCACACAGCAGGCACTAGCCCTCCACAGACATCCTTGTGATGATCCATGCACTGAATGGTACATGTGCCCCAAATCATCAACCCCACTGGCTTATGTTGCATTCCTCCCCTCCCCATCCTCAAATAATACCCCGTTATTAGTCACTTCTTGGGGTTAAAGCATTTGTTACAGAAGTTCCCTGCTGGATGGCTTTCAGACAGAAGAAAAATACACCAAAAGTCATCTAGAAGACTCTGAATCTTTCAGAGGACCTGTAGATCATTCACATCCCTCTCCTTCCAACTACAATCTGTAGTCCAGAGAGAATTCAGAACACAGGAAAAGATCCTAAAAAAAGGTCAAGATCTAGCACAATTTAAATTGTACTTATAATCACAGTAGACAATCCCTATTAGCTTAGAGTTACAAATTTTGCTATTTGCAAAATCCTGTGAGGCACAAATCTAAAGAAGGTAAGAAACAACCAAACAAACCCTGAGTAAACATTATTGACATTTTTTTTTGGTATCAAAACACTAACAAAATTTAAACTTTGGTTTTTAACCATAGCCATTTGCAAAATCCTACTATCTTTCTCTGGTAGTGGGAGAGTAAAACCCTTTTACTGTTTGACAAGGGATGTGTAGAAGAAAACTCGTTTTGTAGTTTGAAAGTTCTGCTTTCTTGGGAAAAACACCTATCTTGTAGACTTTCAGTATATAATCACCAAATACTTTTTTTTGCCAATACAGGCACAACATAGTCAATTACTCTTGTGTTAGCTAGAAACCAGTTAGACAGATACCAGATTCCCTGAGCATTCTAGTTAAGAGTAGCTGAGGTGATCATTCACTAATTTTTGAAAATCAAGATGTTTAGTAACACATTGATTATGTAGGGAGTTCTTATTTATTGTTGGTAGTTTAACAAATTAGGTAGAAGGACAAAGCTAAAATCTGTTGAATTTAGCTGGAACAAACAAAGACTAGTCTTGCTTTCAAATCATTGTTAGTGCTATTAGAACAGTAAAATAATCAAGAGCCCAGAGATAAGCAAAGCTTCTCAACATAATCCCCTTCTACCTTTGTCAGTTTGGGGAGATGTGAGACAAGGACAATGCCAACACAAATGGAAATGTACAGTGAAAAAAGAAAAGGAGGGCCTGAATAGTGGGTGAAAAGTTAACTTACTTCACTTAAACCACCATATTAAAACCAGATGTGTTGAAAATGTGGGATGAGAAAAACTGGTGTTACTGATAGCGTGAACAAACCCTTTGTGCTTTCCACCCAATACAGTATCATTACAGGGTGCCAGAGGTGTCATTTTGTTTCATTTCACATGTAGCACATTCTCAACAAGTTAAACTGTTTCTAATCTTGTGTAATTAGAAAGGTCTCGCTACATCCCTCAGTTGAAGGATTTTATGAGCTGCCTTGTCCTGTCTCCCTTTGTGACAGCTTCTTTGGGGCTGGAAACTAACATTTGCTAACATTTCTTCCCTTCTGGCACCTGTCAGCTGGATGAGCTCTGGGAAAAGGAGGATGGGAAGGGAAGGAATGCAACATTCCTTCTCCCCATGCACTGGTATTAGAGCAATCTTTGTCTCTACATAGGGATTACTCTGTTCTGGAAAGTGGTGTTAAGTACATACTCAAAATAAGCCATGGGCAGATAGGTGAATGGAATGATGAAGTTCTTGCTTTTTTATTTCAAATTTCATGCTCCTTGGTTTACTAAATGTAGAGCCTGGGTGAGGTGCCAGCCAGAGATGGAAGTCCTTTAAAATAGCCTAAGGATGCCCTGCCTGAAAAAGTGGCTGCTGCTTGACTCTTTGATCTTCCTGTCCAGTGACTCTGGGCACAGCCCACTGCTGGATACAGCGACTCTTCCACCATTGACTTCTCCTCATTTCAGAGCAGAGTTTTGAGGACTCATCAGATATTTGACATTGAAATCAAAGGCTATATAAACACCAGGGCTTTAACTTCAATGCAGAAGTAATAATAGCATGTTGAAATGGAGAGTTTTTCCTTCAAAAGGCTTTAAAGCTTTCCCCCACAAAAAGCTTTCTTAAGGTCATTTCTTGACCATTCTATGATGTATTTGTGAGGCTGCTGACTGGCAAATGCTCTCCATGTGTAGACTGGGAAATCCAGAATTAAGGCCAATTTATGCTTATGCCTTGGGACTTGGGCATGATTGATTATATGCAGGGCCTGACCTCTCACCACAAATTTCTGTGGTTTTTGTCCAATAATGAGAAAAGACAACTGAAGAAGTGAAGTATGTAACAGAAAAGGTGAGTGACAGGGCCACCTGATGTCCCTTAGTACTTTACAGTTTATAAATCGCTTTCAGAGTGGTCCTTTCATAGATAGGCAGTGCACACTCCTATTTCATCCAAGCAACTGGACTGCAGAAATAAGAGCCAGGGTGCTGGCACAGTCATGGAGGCCTGGATTTCTCATGCTGGGGGTGGGGCAGTGTGTGGGTAAGCACTTCGCCTTCCAGGAATAGTACTGCTCTGAGACTCTTCTGTAGACTGACTGGAACAGAGATTAAGCCAAGGGTTCTCTTTGCATTCCATGGAGCAGTTTGCTCATGCTTTCACTACAAATCAGGCTCACGAATTCCTCTGCCAGCTGAGAATCTGAATGTTGCTTTGGCTGTAAGACAGTATCTTATTTATTCTCATAAATCCCCTCCTCTTCTTGGCCCTGATTATTTTTACCCTAAAATGGAAAGGGGGAAATTATGTGAGCATTTGGGTGCTGGATTGCAGCCACCCTTGGCAATCTTTGTTAATCTTTGAGATTCTCACCAGTATTGATTAAAGAACAGTGACTCACCCAGAGTAACATATGCCCTCTCTTTCTTTCAGAAAAGCAGTTACTCAAAAGTGCTGCTAAGAAAAACAAAACAGAACTATAGTTCAAGAGGAAGAAAAAGTTCCAAGAGGAAAACATTGCTTTAAACAAGCTGAGAAGATTTTGAAGGAGAGGGCGATTACCTGCAAGTGATGAAAAAGTGGCTTATACATTTTAGATTTCCTCTCCAGTTCCAATTTTGAGACTTAAACATCTTTTCTCCAGGGAAAGTTGGACAGGTGGCATTTAGAGTACCTTATCCCCAGATCACCACTTGAAACTTCCCAGGTGCTTGGGGAGCTTTGCAGGTCAGCACCCCTGGCCAGAGGGGTGGAAGGGAGACAAACAGTGGGAAGGAATAAAAGTGAGAAGCAGCTGGCACAAGTGCTGCTGAGCCTTCCCTTCATTCTAGCCAGTTGTATAGACAGCTGTCTCTTTAACCCTTTGTTCATACCCCAAATGACAAAGCTCATTTTGCTTATATAAATCTCTTCCGGTAGAGATAGTAGTAGTTATAAGCTGAGGAAAAATATAGAGGTAAGGGAGGTTATGTGGGGAAAACTTGACAAAGACAATTTTGTTTTTCTCTCAAAACGTGCACATGAGACAGAAAGCCTAAGGAAGGTTACATCCAAAGAGAGAGAAACTGCTGTAATCAAAGGCAGTCTGGAGGAGGGAAGACAGGCTGAAAAGGCTTGGGGACAGTTTTGCTTCGACTTCTAATTATATTCTCAAGGCTAATTGTGTAAATGGGAGTTTCTTACTCAAGAACGGCCATTTGTAGATGAACGTGGGTTTATTTTCCACACTACCACAAAGCCAACTCAGCAATACTTTGAACAGCTCTGATGAATAAGAGGACCTTAACTATTCACCAACCTGGAGACTAGCAGTGTAAATATGCAAACTGTTTTCCCCCAACTGGACTTAGGATTGCAATTGTTGGGTGTTGAGGCTGGAAGCAACTTTAAAGTGCATTCTAGTTACACCCTGAAGAGGACAAGGGAATTTGAGTCTGGAGGAGGAGAGTGAATTGCCCAGGATTGCATGAGCTAGTGATGATGCCACGAGAAAGCAACTGGGTCTCTCTCCTATTGTTCCAATGTTTTCTGTCCACCTTCTCAACCCCTCCCCCGCACCGCAGAGGCTCCTAAATGTATCCACTGTGGCCAAATCTGCACATTCTTCTCCTGGCTATTTCAGTTGCTGCCCCAGGACAATGTTGCAGGCCCAGTACCTGAGCACAGCCTATTCTCTTCTCTTGACCTAGCTGGAGAAGAGCAATTCTGCCATTTTCAGCCTGCCTTTGGCTTGATGGTCTGCAAGATGAGGACATCAGGGAGAACTGTGCCTCCAAAGGCAACACTGCTGCTGTGAACAGATGCAGCTGCTTAAATGAGTGTTTTTCTCTTCTGCAGGTACTAGCCTGAACGTTCCAGGAGAAAATTCTTCTTCATTCTTCATTTACAGAAATGATGCAACAGGTATACACAAAACATTTAACATATGTAAATCATATTTGTATGCAACTTCTACATGAAAATATTTATATGTCATAAAGCATAATAATAATGGTGGGCTTTTTCTCTCTCAAAAGGTGCACACGAGACAGAACACCTAAGGAAAGTTACATACAAAGAGAGAGAAACTGCTGTAATCAAAGGCAGTTTGGAGGAGAACATTACCAGTAACATTGCAGCTCCTCACATGCTTCTCTCTAGCCCACCACCCTCACTTTCTCCCAGAGGTACCCACAATCATGAACTTTAAAAAGCCAAAGAATGTATATGCATAACCCATGGACACAGACAATAGTGTAGTGAAGGCCTGGGCAGGGGGCAGGTGTAGGGTAGAAGGGGATCAATGGGGGAGAAAAGGGGACATCTGTAATACTTTCAACAATAAAGATAAATTTTAAAAAAGCCACTCCCATGCATTTCTTTATCATCTATCTACATACTAACAATATATTCTTTAGTTTTGCTTCGTTTTGCACTTTAAATATTGGTATCATACTAAAAATTGTGGCAATTTGTTTTTAGTCAAAATTGTGTCTGAGAACCTTTTACATTGTTATTATCTACAGCATTGGTTCATTCATTTTCATTGCTGTCTAGTATTTCATTGTGTAAATCTACCACAACAGAGACATGCTACTGTTGAACATCTGTTGTTTCTATTTTTTTTTCTGCTGTTATAAACAATGTTGCTATTAAACTTTCTTTATGGTACACTTGCCCAAGTTTCTTTAAGGTTTGTTTCTAGGAATGAGCTGTAAAGTATACACATGTTCAAATTTGTTAGATAATGCCAAATTGTTGCCCAAGTCCGTGGTCCACTATACACTCCTGCCAGAAGTGTAATTGCTCCACATTCTCACTAACACTTAGTATTGTTTATTTTTTTAATCTGATGGATTAAAGTGGAAATTTATGTTGTTGCTCTTTTGTCATTCATTGTGGTTTTAGTTTGCATTTCCCTGATTACTAATGAGGTTCAGCATCTTTTCATGACTTTTGGCATTCATATTTACTCTCCTGTGAAAGGCTTGTTCACATCTTTTGCCCATTTTTCTTCTGAGATTTTCTTTATGTATTGGTATATAAAGTTTGTATACTACAAATACTAATACATATGTCAGTTATTAGTGCTAACTATAACAAGTACTTTGTGGAGTGTCTTTTCACTTTATGGTGTTTTATTTGGTGAACACAGGCATTTCATTTTAATGTAATTGAATTTATTACTCTTTTCTTTTATGGTTGCTGCTTTTTGTATTTTTTTTAAAGAATATCCTCCCCTATGCCAAAATCACAGAGAAATTGTCTTATATCAGTGTTGTTTCTTTGTGAGTGGGGAGGTTACTGGCATTCAGGGCAGGACAATTATTCTTTATGTGGGGCTGGCTCTCACACTGCAGGACACTTAGCATCCTGGGCCCTGGGCACCAAATGCCCTTAGCACTGTTCTTGTCATTATAATAACCCCAAACACTCCAATACATTTTTAAATGTTCCCAGGGTATTACCAGTTGAGAACTTCTGGACTATATTTTCTTCTAAAAGTTTAAAGTATTTAACAAAGCCAGAATTGATTTTTGTGTGTGACATGAGGTAGGAATCTAATTTTATTATTTCTTTATAGATACCAATTTCCCCTAAAACATTTATTCAAAAGTTAATCCTTCCCCCCACTGACCTGCAATGCTACCTGTCATACACCAAATTTCCAAATAGGTAAAGTTCTGTTTTTGAGTATTCTGCTCCATTGGCCTACTTGTCAAACCTCTGTACCAGCATTACCCTCTTTTAAGTACTATAGCAGTATGATAAACAATATCTGACAGAGTAAGTTTTTCTACCTTGTTGCTCTTCAAGAATGCCTTGGCTTTTCTTTGCACCCCCATATAAATTATAGAATTGGACTGTCAAATTCTATGAAAAACCCTGTTGGAGTTTTTATTGGAATTACACTGATTATGGATGATTCATGGAGAAAAAAATACCTTTACAATATCAAGTAACCATAATCTGTGAACAGGTTTTATAAAGTTTTATAAGTTTTCCATAAGGGTTTTCTGACAAATTTTTAGATTTTCTTCATGGAGACTTTATATTTTTATTCCTATAGTATATTTTTAAAATTGCATTTTTGATTCTTGTTGCAATCAAGAGTTGATTAAAATGATACTTATCTCCTTACATTTGTTTAAAAATGTACTCCAATCAGACTTTCCCACTTAGTTTCACACAAAAACTGCTCTTGGCAAGGTCACCCATGACTACATGGTTGCTAAGTCCAATGGTCATATCTGAGTCCTCACATCACTTGATTTCTCAGTAACAAATGACACAGTTGATCACTCCCTCCTCCTCAAAACACTTTCTTCCCTTGGTTTCCAAGACAGCACAAACTTTTGATTTTCCTTTTACCTTATTGGTTATTTTCTCTTTGCTGGGTCTTCCTTATTTCCCCAACATTTTAATGTTGGACTGTCCCAGGGGCCAGTCATTAGATCTCTTCTCTAGTTATCTATACTTCTTTGATGATCTCATCCATTTTCATGGTTTTAAATTCTATCCATCTGTTAAAAACCAAATTTGCAATGCTAGTTCAACTCACTGTCTGGAATTATCATTATATATCATTTCCCTGTGTATATATATTTCTTCAACTTATTTGATATCTTTAACTCAACAAACTGAACTCTTCAGTAAATTTATTACCGAAAACTGAATGCCCACACTCTTCTCCATCTCACCTGTGCTCACTCCATCATTCCAAATGCTCAGAACAAAATCTTGGAGTCCTTGCTTTCTCTCACGCCACTCACAATATGTCAGAAAATCCTCCTCACTCTACCTTCAAAATGTACAAATCCACCTGGGTATGTGCTCTGACTGGGAATCAAACTCACCTCCTTTTGATGTATGGGACAATTCTCCAATCAACTGATCCACATTGGTAGGGCCTGGTATTGAGGACTTTTATGATCTACTCTCTTAGCAACTTTCAGATACATAATACAGTATTATTAACTATAGTTTCCATGCTGTACATTACATCCCCATGACTTATTTTATAACTGAAAAATTATACCCTTTAACCCCCTTCACCCATCTTGCCCACACCCCACATCCCTCCTCTGGCAACTGCCAATCTGTTCTCTGTATTTATGAACTTGTTCTGTTTTTGTTTATTTAGATTTCATATATTTGTTTTTCTCTTTCTGACTTATTTCACTTAGCATAATGCCCTCAAGGTCCATCCATATTGTTGCAAATGGCAGGATGTCATTCTTTTTTAGTATTTCATTGTGTACCTCATATCTTTATCCATTTATCCACCAAATGGACACATATGTTGTTTCCATATCTTGGCTATCGTAAATAATGCTGCAAAGAACATTGGGGGTGTATACATATTTTTAATTAGTTTTTTCTTTTTCATCAGGAAAATATCCAGAAGTAGAATTGGTGGATTATATGGTAGTTCTAGTCTTAATGTTTTGAGGAAACTCTACACTGTTTTCCATAGTGGATGCACCAATTTATATTCCCACCAACAGTGCACAAGGGCTCCCTTTTCTCTACATCCTCACCAACACTTGTTGATTTATTAATGATAGTCATTCTGACAGGTGTGAGGTGATATCTCATTGTGGCTTTAATTTGCATTTCTCTGACAATTAGTGACGATCATCTTTTCATATGTCTATTGGCCATCTGTATGCCCTCACTGGAGAAGTGTCAATTCAGATCCTTTGTCCATTAAAAAAATATCAGATTTTTTCTGCTGTTGAGTTGTAATATAATCATTTTTATTTCTATAAAACTAGTAGTAATACCTCCACTTTCATTTTTTATTTTAGTAATTTGAGTTTTGTCCCTTGTTTTTTTCTTAGTCAATCTAGCTAAAAGTTTGTCAATTTTATTGATGTTTTCAAAGAACAACTTTTGGTTTCACTGATTTTTCTTTATTTTTTCATATTCTCTATGTCATTTATTCCCACTCTAATCTTTGTTACTTCCTTTTTTCTGCTTGCTTTGGGTTTAGTTTGCTCTTCTTTTTTCAGGTTCTGTAAGTGGAAAGTTAGGTTATTGACTTGAGATTTTTCTTTCTAATGTAGGCATTTATAGCTACAAATTTCTCTCTGAGCTTTGCTTTAGCTGCATCCCATAAATTTTGGTATGTTTTTCTTCATTTTCATTTATCTCAAAGTATTTTCTAATTTCCCTTGTGACTTCTTCTTGACTCATTGGTTATTTAGGAGTGTTAGGAGTGTGTTGTTTAATTTCCACATATTTGTGAATTTCCCAAATTTCTTTATGTTACTGATTTCTACTTTCATTCCATTGTGGTCAGAAAACATATTTTGTATGATTTTATTTCTTTTATGCTTTATGGACTAGCCTATGGTCTACTCCTGAGATTGTTCCATGTGCACTTGAAAAGAATGTGGCCCAGCTGGGCGTGGCTCAGTGGTTGAGTGTCGACCTGGGATCCAGGGGATTGGGGTTTGATTCCCAGTCAGGGCGCATGCCTGGGTTGCGGGCTGCAGCTGATCAATGACTCTCTCATCATTGATGTTTCTATCTCTCTCTCTCCCTCTCCTTTCTTCTCTCTGAAATCAATAAAGATACATTAAAAAAAAAAAAGAATGTGTATTCTACTGTTAGTCAGTGGAATGTTCCAAAGATGTATGCCAGGTCTAGTTTAGTTTTGTTCAAGTCTTCTATTCCCTTCATCTTCTGCCTAGTTGTTCTTTCCATTATTGAAAGTGGTTATTGAATTATTAAATTATTAGTTTAATTATCTCTTTCTCCCTTCCATTCTGTCCATTCTGTAAATTATTGCTTCATGTATTTGGGGGACTCTGTTGTTAGGTGCATACATGTTTATAGTTGTTGTATCTCCCTGACAGATTGACCCTTTTATCATTATGTCATCTCTAGTAATATTTTTTGTTATAAAGTCTATTATTTTATATAAGTTTAGCCACTTCAGCTTTTTTTATGGTTGCTGTTTGCATGGTACAGGCATACCTCATTTTATTGTGCTTCACTTTATTGTCCTTCTCAGATATTGCATATTTTACAAAATGAAGGTAAGATGCTCCACCAGCAAAAAGATCAAGATGTACTGATTGCTCAGCTGGTGGTTAGCAATTTTTAGCAACAAAGTATTTTTTAATTGAGATATGTATATTGTTCTTTAGACATAATGCTATTGTATACTTAATGGACTACAGTATAAATATAACTTTTATATACACTGGGAAAATAAATTTATATAACAGTTTATTGTGATATTTGCTTTATATGCCTGTGTATCATTTTACATTGTTTTACTTTCAACCTATTTGTATCTTTGAATGAAAAGAGTATCTCCTGTAGATAGCACACTGATGAATCTTGTCTTTTTAAAAATTCAGTCTGATAATATTTGTATTTGATTGGATAGGTTAACTAATTCACATTTTATGTTTGGATTTACATTGGTATTTTGCCTTTTCCCCCCTATATGTTGTGTATTTTTTGTTGCTTTTTTGTATTAGCTGGATATTTTCTTATGTATTTTAATTCTTTTATGATTTTAGAATTATTATTGACTTATTTTCTTACTGTTTTTCCAGGACTTACAATATGTATCTTAGTAGAATATACTTCAGATTTATACTGACTTAGTTTCAATGAAATATATAGTTTATACAGCTTAATTGCCTCCACTTCATCTCTCATGGGGCCAGTATAATTACCTCCATGGTTCTATAACCTGTCCACGAACTTCACAGCAGCTGCCACAGTGCCCAAACTGATCATGTAATTCCCTCTTTTTAAAACCTCTACTGGCTCCTACTGCTTATAGAATCTTGTCTCAGCCTTTCCCTCTTCCCTCATTTTCCAATATGCTTCTCTACACACTCCATACTCTAGCCATACTGAACCTTTTACTGTAAACCAAGTAACACAAGTGCACAGGTACCTGAAAACCAATACATGATAGCTATTATTATCATCATCACATAATAACAGGTTCCTTTTTCTAAGAATCCTCTCACTCAGATTCTTCAACTAGAAAAATACTTATAAATACTTCTAGTCAATTCAAATGTCATTTTCTCAGTGAAGCCTTTCTCATTTCCCTCAACAGTGTTTGTTGCTACTTCCTATGTGTACAGAGTCCAGCATTCTATATCTACAGCCCCTCTTCTACTTAATACATGAACTGTGATTATTTGATTATCTGTCTCCCCCATCAGACTGTAACATCCTTGAGGGAAGGGACAATCTCCTATTGATTTTTTCAACCCTACTAGCTAGTAGTGCCCAGCCCGAATGAGGAACTCAATTCTTATTTGGTGAAATAAAGATAGAATGATTGAAAAGATTTAAGTAAAATATTTGACTGTACTAGTCAAGAAAGAACAGAAGAAGAGATAGAATTTCATACACAAAGCAACAGGCCTAAAAGTTCAGAGGTGGGAGGGGTAGTCACAAAAAGGCTAAAATGGAAGGTGTGGGCTGGGGTGTAGTTGGAGACAAGAGCAAATGAGTGGTGCTAATTGGGAAGTGCTGTGTAGCCACTGCCCAAAGTCTGGATTTTCATTTGAATGAGTAGGGAGTTGCTGGAGAGTTATTAGAGACACAGTTGAAGTGAAGCCATGAAAAATCACCTGCACTGCAAGGTTGGAAGGAGGCAAAGAGGACAGCCAGAGGCAGTCACAATAACCCAGAGCAGACTGGGCATGGCAAACATAGGTGAGAGTTTAGGAAAGTACAGAAAAGGATGTGGCTAGATTTGGTTAATGATTCCATACGGGAAAAGATACAAAGGTAATGAGAATTGCTGAAGACTACAAAAGGTAGAATAGATGCAGAGAAAAAACGTAAGACCAGGGGTTAGGAAATCAGGGATCAGTTATAACAGAAAAATTATTCCGTATCAACTTGGCTTTTTTTGTGCCTTATCTTCCTAAACAGTAAAACAAAGAGGTTTCATATTCAAATTATCAAATTTGAATTAGCAAATCCTGTCAATTCTACCTAAAAAATATCTCTTGAATCATTCTCTTCATGTTTACTGCCACCACCCAAGCCCAGACCCAGCAGTTCTCAACTGGACCACTGTATTAGCCTTGACAGTGGCCTCTCTGTACCATCTTTTATCCCCACACTACCTGGTCTCCATATTACTGCCAGCCTCATCTTTTAAAAATGTCAGATTATGTGATTCCTCTGATTAAAAACTCTTTGGCTCCCACTGCACTTCCCATCAGATCACACTCCTTATCCTGGCCTAAAAGGCTCCCATATGATGTGGGTCCTGCCTACCTCTCTGATCTCATCCTATCCTACTCTCCCCTCACTCAATACAACCAAGACACATAGCCTTTTTGCTTTTCCTTGAGCACATGCAGCTCTTTCCTACTTTTTTGCATGCTATTCCCTGGAATGCAGCTCTTTGTCTAACAGGATTCTTTACATTTTTGGTACTTTAGACCTAGATTTGATCCCCTCAGAGGTCAGTCCTGATCTCAGTATTATCTGTTTATTTTCTTCTTAGCACTTATCACAATCTGTAACTATTCTATTATTTGTGTACTGCTGATCTCCCAGGAGATTACAGTTTTAAAAGGTAAGGCCTCTCTGTTTATTTAATTATTGTATGTCCAGTGTCTAGCACATAGCGAGAGGTCAATGAACATTTGTGAATGAATGAACAAATGAATGAATGAATAAAATGGGTGATGAAAGCAGAGTTCTCCAAAAATTGAGTAGTGAAGGAAAAGGGAGAAAAAGAGATTTTGAAAAGGGTTCCATTGAAATTTGAGAATAGCATATCTAGTTTCACCCAGCTTGTAGTATAAACTATTAAAAGGAATTGGAGACAAGAGACAGAGGCTCAGGTACCATATCATGGAGAATCAAATAAGCTGGGACCAGTGGAATTCAGTTAGATTCACCAGAAATTATTGAGCATTTACTATGTTCCAGGCTCTATGCTGAGCTGTCACCGCAGGAGTTATAAAGATGAGTAAGTGTACACTTCAGGAGTTTATATTCAAGAAAACAGGAATAGGAGAGAAGGGAGTATAAATAATGATAAAAGGCAGAATTTAATCAAAGGGCTCAGGAAGGCTTCAAGTAGTGAGTCCAATGCTGAAGTCAACAAGTTCCAGTTCACAATGAAAGGAGAGCACAGACACTCCCTTCTCCTCTTCCCCACAAAATACTTATTAAAAGTAGAATGGAAAACAAAATATTTCAAAAGATGACTTTTTAAAAAAAGATATCTTTATTGGTTTCAGAGAGAGGAAAGGAGAGGGAGAGAGAGAGATAGAAACATCAATGATGAGAGAGTCATTGATGGGCTGCCTCCTGCACGGCCCCCGACTGGGGATTGAGCCCGCAACCCGGGCATGTGCCCTGACCAGGAATCGAACCCCGATCACCAGGATCCTAGGTCAATGCTCAACCGCTGAGCCATGCCCGGCTGGGCTCAAAAGATGACTTTTGAGGGGGGAAACAACTAGGTGCAGGGGTTTGGGCCCTTCCATTCACTATTTGGAGGACCTTGGACAATTTGTTTATTTCCTTTTACAAACTATTATTGAGGACCTACTACGTGTCTGGCCCTGTACTAGGTACTTTCATATACACTATTTTATTGAATCATTTACCTTCTCTAAACATCAGGTTTCTCACCTTCCTTTGAACTTTAGCAGCCTAGATTTCTGGTTCCCAAACAATTGGTGCTGAGTACAGACCTCCAGGTATTCCTTGTTTGCCTTCAGGTAGCATCTACACTTTTGCATTAGAGCAATAGGCTGGCTTTTGGTAATATCCTAAAGGCAGTAGAGCACTCTTTGGCTATTTCTGAGATGGAGAAATGGATGAATAAACTTGAGAAATGAAGCATAAGTTTCTTTGTGGCACTGTTGGATGAGAAAATTTTGAAGTGGTGAACAATGGGGCATGCCTGCCATGGTAACTCATTGTATTGGGAAATGGAGATATTAAGGTGTAAGGAAATGATCATCCTAAAATGTTACTAATGTTAAGATAAACTGAAATGTGGAAAATTACAACATGACTATTTTGAGGTAATGCGGTAAAGACAGATGCTTTACATGACTCGCAAAGTGAGATGGGTGGAAAAAAGAAAATCTGTCAGTGAATCTCCAGGAATAAGCATGCAGAGGGCTATTTTTGGACAATGGCTTTGCTTCTGCAGATAACTATTTCTAGTATAGAGGATTTCAGTTTCTTAGGTGCCTAGGTTTAATTAAAACAACAACAACTCTGGATAATATCCAGTTCCTTTTGTTCTAATTAACTGTTCACCAAGCAGCTTTCTGGTTTATAACTGATCTCTTGACTGGGAAAAGCCACTAGCCAGGAGGGCCTTATGTAGATGATAAAAGCCTGGTCTTCCCTAATATATTGCTTATTATAAAAGAACACCTTGAGGTCTGATTTGCAAATCTATCTTTGTGGCTTTGGCAGCATAGATTCACTCCCCAGAGACTCATCATCCCATGATGGGACAGAAAAAGGGAGAGAAATGTGAAGTGGGAGAACTAAGGAGCAGACTAGCCAGAGCATCCTCAAGTGCTGCTCTCCTATGAGATCTGGCCTGAAGCAGCTGTTGGCTTTACCTATTAAATTACAGCGATAATCATCTTACATTAGTTCAGTGCTTTTAAATTTCAAAGCACTTTCATATATATTATCTAATTTTATCATTTTACCTATTATGCCTCCTTTAGCTCATACAGCTTGTAAAAGTACATTTGTAGAGTGGTGGCAAAGACATCAAAAGAAGCAGTAGTATTGTCTATACATTAAAAAAAAAATCTGTCTATGATGAGCCTTGTCAAAATAAATCAAACTAAAGAAATAAATGTAGTCAGAGTCTAGGATGCAGTAAGGTGACATGGGAATTCAGAGATAGACTTAGAATGGCTCTGAGAATGAAATAACACAAAGACATGGTTGTAGATGTGCTGCTGATAGAGACTTGGGAAACATCCAAGTGTAATCAAGGTGATCAGGGCATACCTGCAGTACCAGAATGTACTGGAAGAAAGTTGCAATCTAATTAGCTTTACTGTAAACTGTCTGAAGAATGTGTTACAGAAAGGTGGTGTTCAAGTTATTTGAAAGAAAAAAAAAAGAATTAGTAAATATATGTTACTGGTTGTCCAGCACCCTTCATTACTCACTTGTACAGGGGTGGGGAGGGGGGAGGGAGAAAAGTGTGTGCATTTGTGCAGCAGCTGGAGAGCAGGGGGAGCTCAGTAGACCATGCATATGACAGACACACACATTGTGGTCCCTAAAGATGTAGACTCAATTATGAAAGTCTTGTCTATGCACAGCCTTTACCATTCCACTTCCTTCGCTCTAAATCTATGCTCATCAAGTAATTGACTTACTAATTCAGTTTCCTAGGTTCCTTCATCCTGGGAAACAAATGTCTGTAGAGTAGCTAAGACCACTGTGATTACCTGAATGGTATATCTTCCACTATAAATTAATATAATTGTAATATATTTTATATGTCTCTTCCCAATTTTCTTGTTTTGAAAACTTTCAAATCTACAGAAAAGTTGTAAAAAGAGTACAATAAATTTTTATTTCTTCTTAAACTAAATTTACCAATTTGCTGATGGATGTCAACTGCTCCAGCACTATTTACTGAAAAGGCTGTTTTTCCTCCATTGAATTGCATTTGGACCTTAGCCAAAAATCAGTTGACAGTATTTGTGTGTGTCTATTTCTGGGATCTGTATTCAGTTCTTTTGATGTGTCCATTCCTTTACCAATAATTGGTAGAATGATTCCTTCCACTTTATCCTTCTTTTACAAAACTGTTTTAGCTATTCTAGTTCCTTTGCTTTTTAAAAAATTTAATTAAAAAAATATTTTTATTGATTTCAGAGAGAGGAAGGGAGAGGAAGGGAGAGGGAGGGAGAGAGAGAAACATCAATGATGAGTCATTGATTGGCTGACTCCTGCACTCCCTCTGCTGGGGATCAAGCCCACAACCCGGGCATGTGCCCTGACCAGGAATCAAACCTCGATCTCCTGGATCCTAGGTCGATGCTCAACTGCTGAGCCACACAGGCCAGGCACCTTTGCTTTCTTATATAAATTTTATAATTATCTTGTCTATATCTTCAAAAAACATGCTGAAATTTTGATAGGAATTGTATTAAACCCGTACGTAAATTTGGAGAGAATTGACATGTTGACTATGCTGAGTCTTCTAATCCATGAACACTGTATGTCTCTGCATGTATTGACATGTTTGATTTCTTTCATCAGCATTTTGCAGTTTCAGCATACAATTCTGGTACATATTTTGTTAGATTTGTACCTAAGTATTGTGAATGGCATTGTATTTTTAATTTTAGCTTCCACATGTTTATGGATAATATATAGAGATATAGTTGATTTTTGTATGTTGATGTTGCATCCTGAGACTTGTTGAACTCATTTATTAGTTCTAGGAGGTTTTTGTAGATTCCTTGGGATTTTCTATGTGGACAATCATGTCATTTGCAAATAGGGACAGTTTTTTCTTTTTCTGTTTTGTATGCTCTTGAGATGCTTCCTGCTGTATCTTTCAGATATGGAAATCACAGAAGTACTGGTCTGTAGTCTTTTTTTGTACTCTTTTGTCTGGTTTTGGTTATCAGGATACCACTGGTTTAATGAAATGAGTTGGGAAGTGTTTCCTTCTTTTTTATTTTCTGGAAAGATTGTATAGATTTGGTGTAAATTCTACTTTAAACATTAGGTAGAATTGTTTGGTAAGAACAATTAATTAAGGCTGATGAAAGAAACCAAACATGTCAATACATGCAGCGAAACAATCTGGGTCTGGAGAGTTCTCCTTTGATAATTTTTAAATTACAAATTTGATTTCCTTAATAGTTATGGGCTATTCAATTAATTTCATATTTGGCGGGTTGCAGTAGATTTTGGTTTTTGAGGAAGCAGTTAATTTCATTTAAGTTGTCAAATTTATGTGCATAAAGTTGTTACATGTAATTCTGCTATTATCCTTTTGATGTCTTCAGCATCTTCATTTCTAATATTGATAATTTGTCTTCTATTTGTCAGTCCTGCTAGAAATGTGTCAATTTCATTAATGTTTTCAGAGAGGTACCTTTTCATTTCATTGAGTTTCTATATTATTATCATTTCCCCCCGCAGTTTCATTTATTTCTGCTCTTTCTTATTTTTCCTTCCTCTGACTTTCTTTGGGTTTAATTTACTCTCTTTTTATAGTTTGTTAAAGTGGTGACTTAAATTATTGATTTGAGAATATTCTTTTTTTTAAATTAAAGATTTAGTGCTATAAATATCTTCTCAGCATTGATTTAGCTGTGTCCTACAAATTTTGATAAGTTATATTTTCACTTTAATTCAGTTCAATGTAATTTTTGATTTTCCTTTGACATTTTCTCTTTGACATGTGGTTATTCAGAAGTGTGTTTTTTAGTTTCCAAGTATTTGGAGATTATCCTATTATCTATTTTATATTTCTTTCTTTTTTATTTAATTTTTGTCAGAGAATATACCTTGTATGATTTTCATCTTTTAAATTTGTTGAGGTTTCCTTTGTGGTTCATGATATGGCCTATCTTTATTTTTAAATTTTTATATCATGATAAAATATATGACAAAATATGCTATAGCAATCATTTAAGTGTAAAATTAATGGCATTAAGTATATTCATAATATTGTGCAAACATTACCACTATCTATTTGCAAAACTTTTTCATCACCCCAAATAGAAATTCTGTGTCCATTAGGCAGTAACTCCCCAGCCCCTCTTCCCCCAATTACTGGCAAATTCTAACCTATTTTTGTCTCCATGAATTTGCCTATTGTAGACATTTCATGTACTATAAGTGAAATTATACATTATTTGCCCTGTTGTATTTGGCTTATTTCATTTAACATAATGTTTTAAAGGTTCATCCATGTTGTAGCATGTATCAGAACTTCATTTCTTTTTATGGCTGAATAGTATTTCATTGTATGGATATACCACATTTTGTTTATCCATTTTTATGGTAATGGACATTTGGGTTGTTTCACCTTTTGGCTACTGTGAGTAATGTTATAAAAAACGGGTATACAAGTACCCATTTGAGTCCCTGCTTTCAGTTCTTTTGAGTATATAACTTGAAGTGAAATTGTTGGGTCATATAATTCTATACTTAACTTTCTGAGTAACCACCAAACTATTTTCTACAGTGGCTGTGCCATTTTACGTTCTCAGCATCAATATACAAGAGTTCCACATCCTCACTAACACTTGTTAAGTATTTTTTATTATACCTATCCTAGTAGGTGTGAAGTTGAGATCTCATTGTGGTTTTGATTTGCAATTCCCTAATGATTAGTGATGTTGAGCATCTTTTCATGTGTTCTTGACCAATTTAAAAAATAGGTTGTCTTCTCATTGTTGAGTTGCAGGACTTCTTTATATATTATGGATATTAGATCCTTATCAGATATGATTTACAAATATTTTCTTTCATTCTGTACATTGTCTTTTCACATTCTTTTAAAAAAATATATCTTTATTGACTTCAGAGAGAGGAAGGGAGAGGGGGGAGAGAGAGAAACATCGATGATGAGAGAGTCACTGATCGGCTAGCTCCTACATGACCCTGACTGGAGATCGAGCCTGCAACTTGGTCATGTGCCCTGACCGGGAATCGAACTGTGATCTCCTGGATCATACATAGGTCAATGCTCAACTGTTGAGCCACGCTGGCCAGGCGCCTTTTCACATTCTTGATAATGTCCTTTGATACACAGAAGCTTTTTTAAAAAAATTATCTTGTTTTTAATCTTGATGAAGTGAAATTTATCTATTTTTCCTTTGTTGCCATATCTAAGAACTCTCTGCCAAATCCAAAGTCATGAAGATTTATTTGTTATGTTTTCTTATAACAGTTTTATGATTTTAGGTCTTATATTTAGATTGGTGATCTATTTTGAGTTAATTCTTGTATATGGTGTGTGAGATAAGGGTCCAACTTCATTGTCTGGCATGTGAATATTCAGTTGTCCAAGCACCACTTGCTGAAGAGATGATTCTTTCCCCACAAATGGACTTGGCACCTTTGTAGAAAATCAATTGACCATAGATGTATGAGTTTATTTCTGACTTACAATTCTATACGATTGGTCTATATATCTATCCTTATGCCAATACCACTGTACTGATTACTGTAGCTTTGAAGTAAGTTTTGAAATTGGGAAGTTGTGAGTCCTCTAAATTTGTTCTTTTCCAAGACTGTTTTAGTTATTTGTAGCCTCTTGAAATTCCATATGAATTTGAGGATTGATCTTTTCATTTCTGCAAAATGGGTTGTTGGGATTTTGATAGGAATTACATTGAATCCATAGGCTACTTTTGGTAGTATCAACATATTAACAATATCAATTCTTCCAATGCATGAACATAGGATGCCTTTCCATTTATTTAGGTCTTCCTTAATTTCTTTAAGCAAATGTTTTGTAGGTTTTAGTGAACCAGTCTTTCATCTCTTTGGTTAAATTTGTTTCTGAGTCTTTTATTCTTTGGATGCTATTGTAACTGGAATTGTTTTCTTAAATTTTGGGGGGCATTGTTTGTTACTAGTGTATAAAAACACATCTGATTTTGTGTGGATATTATAATCTTCAAAACTGCTGAATTTGTTTATTAGCTCTAGTAGCTTTCATATAAATTCTTTGAGATTTTCTATATGAAGGATCATGTCATCTGTGAATAGGATTGCTTTTCAGAGAGAGTGGAAGGAAGAGAGAAAGAAAAATATCAATGTGAGAGAGACACATCAATTGATTGCCTCCTGCACACGGTGGGGATCAAGCCTGCAACCAATGTGCCCTTGGCCAGAGTTGAACCTGGGACCCTTTAGTCCACAGGCCTACGCTCTAATCACTGAGCCAAACCAACTAGGGCTCAATTTTTATGCCTTTTATTTCTGTCTTTTTCTTGTCTAATTTCTCTGTCTAGAAGTTCGAATACAATGTAGAATAGCATTGGTGAAAGTGGGCATCTTGTTCCTGATTTTAGAGGGGGAAGCTTTCAGTCTTTTTAAAAAATATATCTTTATTGATTTCAGAGAGAGGAAAGGAGAGGGAGAGAGAGAGAGAGAAACATCAGTGGTGAGAGAGTCATTGATTGAGCCTGCAACCAGGGCATGTGCCCTGACTGGGAATCGAACCCCTATCACCTGGATCCTAGGTCGACGCTCAACCGCTGAGCCATGCCCGGCTGGGCAAGCTTTCAGTCTTTTACCATTGACTCTGATGTTAGGTGGAGGTTTTCATAAGTGCCCTTTTTCATGATGAGGAAGTTTCCCTCTATTCCTAGCATTCAGATGCTTTTATCATACAGGGGTGTTGGATTTTGTCAAATGACTTATCTACGTCAATTCGAGATAATTACATGGCTTTTCTCCTTCATTAAATTAATGTGTTGTATTATAATGATTGATTTTCTTATGTTGAACCATCCTTGCATACCTGGGATAAATTCCACTTGGTCATGGTGTATAATCATTTTAATATGTAGTTGGATTCAGTTTGCTAGTATTTTTTGAAAGATTTTTGCATCTTTAATTATTAGATATATTTGGCTATAACTTTCTTGTGATGTTTTTATCTGGCTTTGGTTTCAGCGTAATGCTGGCTTCATAGTTTGGAAGTTTTCCATCTTGTTCAACTATCTGGGAGAGTTTAAGAGGGCTTGGTATTAATTCTTTAAATGCTTTGCAGACTTCATCAGTGAAGCAATTGGTCCTGCACTTTTCTCTGTTGGAAAGTTACTAACTCAATTTCTTTACTTGTTATAGATCTGTTGAGATGTTATACTTATTCTTGAGTCAGTTTAGGTAACTTATTTGTTTCTAGGAATTTGTCCATGCCATCTAGGCTATCTAATTTATTATTATGCAACTGTTAATTGTTTTCTCTTATAATCTGTTTTTATTTCTGTAAGGTTAGCAGTAATGTCCCCACTTGCATTTCTGATTTTAGTTACTTTCATCTTTTCTCCTTTTATTCTTTATTAGCTAACTAAAAGTTTGTCAATTTTGTTGCTCTTTTCAAAGAATCAACTTATGGTTTTATTGATTCTCTGTATTATTTTTCTATTCTCTATTTCATTTATCTTTGTTCTCATCCTTATTATTTCCTTCTTTCTGCTAGTTTTAGGTTTAGTTGTACTTTTTCTTATAGTTCCTCAAGGTGTAAAGGTAGGTTATTGATTTGAGATCTTTTTTCCTTTTAATGTAGACAGGTATAAATTTCATTCTGATAAATGGCCCTTGCTGCATCTAATATGTTTTCGTGTGTTGTATTTTCATTTTCATTCAATGCAAAGTATTTTCTAATTTCCACTATGTTTTCTTCTTTTATCACCTGGTTTTAAAAGTGTGTTGCTTAATTCCCTCACATTTTAGAATTTTTAAATTTTCCTCCTGTTATTTTTTAGCTTTATTCATTGTGGTTGGAGCAGACAGTTTGTATGACTTCAATGTTCTTAAATTTATTGAAAATTGTTTTGTGACCTACAATATATATCCTGGGGAATGTTCTATATGTATCTGTTTGGTTTAATTAGCTTATAATGTTATTCAAGTCCTCTATTCCCTTATTGATCTTATGTCTAGATAGTCTATCCATTATTTAAAATGGTGTATTGAAGTCTCCAACTATTATAGTAGAATCATCTATTTTTCCTCTCAATTCTGTAAATATTTGCATTCTATACCTTTGGGTTCTGTTGTATGGTACATATAGGTCTACAATTATTATATCTTCCTGGTTAATTGATACTTTTACTAATGTATATTGTCTTTCTTTGTCTCTTGTAAGAATTTCTGACTCAAAGTCTGTTTTGTCTGATATTAATACAGCAACTTCAGCTGTTTTTGGTTACCATTTGCATGGGAAATTTTTTCCATCCTTTTATTTTCAACCTACTTGTTTCTTTGGATCTAAAGTGAGTTTCTCATAAACAGCATATTGTTAGACCACAGTTATTTTTTAAAATTCAGGCTGCCCAATTTCTGCCTTTTGATTGGTGACATTAATCCATTTACACTTTAAGTGTTTACTGATAAGGAACTATTTCTGCCATTTTGCTATTTGTTTTCTTGATCTTATACCTATTTTTGTCACTCACTTCCTCCATTACTGTCGTTTTGTATTTAGTTGATTACTTATAGTAAACGGTTTTGATTATCTTCTCATTTTCATTTGTATATTTTAAAAACATTTATTTTGTAGTTGCCATGGGTATTTCATTTAACATGCTAAACTTTCTTGCAATTTAGTTTGAACTGATACCAACTTAACTTCCATAGCATATAAAAACTCTATTATTTAGTTCCACCCCTTTCTTTGTGTTGTTGCCACAAGTTTATATCTTTACACATTATGTGCACAATAACACAGATTTATAATTTTTTTCATGCATTTGTCTTTTAAGTCATGTAGTAAATAAAGAGTGGAGTTACAAACCAAAAATACAATAATATTATCCTTTATATTTGCCCATGTGGTTTCCTTTACAAGATATCTTTATTTCTTCATATAGTTTCAAATTAATTTCTTTTTAAAAAAGATTTATTGTTGAAAGTATTACAGATATCCTCCTCCTTTTTCCCCCTTGACCCCCTCCACTCCGCATCCATCCCCTCCCAAGGCCTTCATCACACTATTGTCTGTGTCCATGGGTTATGCATATATGCATAAAAGTTCTTTGATTAATCTCTCCCCAGCCACTTCCCCACCCCAAACTTTCAACTGAGATTCATCAATCTGTCTCATGCTTCTGTCTCTGGATCTATTTTGTTCCTCAGTCTATTTTATTAGATTCCACATATGAGTGAGATCATGTAAAACTGAATCAGGAACAATCAGAAAACTTGATTTCATCAGAATAACAACTGATGAAATCAAAGCAGTAATAAAAAAACTCCCAGCAAATAAAAGCTTCACTGGGGAACTGTCTAATTCTTTAAGTTGTAGGGTTAGTTTACTAAAAAATTTTCTTCCTTTTTGAGGTAGGCCTGTAGTGCTGTGAACTTCCCTCTTAGGACTGCTTTCCTTGTGTCCCACAGATTTTGGGTTGTTGTGTGTTCATTTTCATTTGTTTCCACAAAGTTTTTTTCTTTCTTTCTTGATCTTATTGGTAACCCATTCACTGTTTAATAACATGCTATTTAGCCTCCATGTGTTTGAATGTTTTTGAGTGTTTTTACTGTAGTTGATTTCTAATTTCATGTCATTGTGATCTGAGATGCTTGATATGATTTCAATCTTCTTGAACTTGCAGAGACGTGTTTTGTGTCCTAATATGTGGTTTATCTTTGAGCATGACCCATGTGCACTTGAAAGGAATGTATATTCTGCAGTTTTGGGGTGAAATGTTCTGTAAATATTAATTAAATCCATCTGATCTAGTGTGCCATTTAGAGTAACTTTTCTGAGTTGACTTTTTGTCTGGAAGATGTATCCAGTGAAGCCAGTGGAGTGTTTAAGGCCATGACTATGACTGTATTGCTGTTGATCTCTCCCTCAAAGTCCTTAAGGTTATTATTGATAGGTTCTTGTTTACTGCAATTTTAATTCTTTATGCCTATGTTTCTCTCTCTATTTCTTCCTATTATTACAGCAGTCCCTTTAACATTTCTTGCAATGCTTCTGATTCTACTTCTAATTACAGCAATCCCTTTAACATTTCCCGAAATGCTGGTTTGGTGGTCACAATATCCTTTAGCCTTTTATAGTCTGGGAAGCTCTTTATTTCACCGTCTGTTTTGAATGATAGCCTTGCTGGATAGAGTAGTCTTGGTTTCAGATCCTTGTTTTGCATTACCTTGAATACTTCATGACATTCTCTTTTGGCCTGTAGAATTTATGATGAGAAATCAGCTGACAGCCTTATGGGAGCTCCTTTGTAGGTAACAGATAGCTTTTCTCTTGCTGCCTTTAAGATTCTCTCTGTCTTGAATTTTTGGCATTTTAATTTTGATGTGTCTGGGTGTGGGCCTCTTTCGATTCTTCTTGCTTGGGACTCTCTGTGCCTCCTGAACTTGTGTGACTTTTTCCTGCACCAGGATAGGGAAGTTTTCTGCCATTATTTTTTCAAACAGATTCCCTAACCCTCACTTACTTTCGACCTCTTCTGGCACTCTCGTGATGCAGACATTGTTATGTTTCATGTTGTCCCACAGCTCCTTTAAACTGTACTATTTTTTAATTGTTTCTTTTTGGATCTCTAACTGAGTGATTTTTTTCTATCCTGTCTTCTAATTTGCTGATCTGATCCTCAGCTTCCTCTAATCTACTGTTTATTCCTTCCAATGTATTCTTTATTTCTGCTATGTCATTTTTCATTTCTGGCTGGTCATTTTTCATAGTTTCCAAATCTTTTTTCATGCTGTTGAGCATCCTTACAATCAGTATTCTCAACTCTATATCTGATAGACTGCTTATCTCCATTTCATTTAGCTCTTTTTCTGGAGACTCTCTTGTTCTTTCATTTGGGGCTTGTTTTTTTGTCTCCCCATTTTGGCTGCCTATTTGGGTTTGTTTCTATGTATTTGGTAGGCCTGCTAGGACTCTCAGTCTTTTTGGAAGGCATCTGGTGCAGGCCAATGTCAGACATTGTTTGTGACTGGCCTTGAGTACACTGTTTGGAGCTATTAACAACCTATGGTTTGAGGCCCCCTCTGTTGGGGCTGGGTGCATTTGGAGAGGACCAAGATGCACACCACACTCTGTTTTTCCAAGGCCCAGGTCCAGAAGCAGATCAGGCAAAGACTCAAAGCACTCTGAGGTCTGCCTCTGCCTCCAGGCTAATTAATCTGATTCTCTTAATGAGCCTCAGGCTTTAGAAATTCCACAGGGTGGGGCAGCTGATTGTTATCAGTCTCTTAATTAGCCTCAGGCTGTAGAAACTCCACAGGGTAGGGTGAGAGGTTTTGCAACAGGGTGGGGAAATTGCTTCGCCCTCAGGTAAAAGCTGCTTGGAGAGTAAATGTCTGCCTGAAAAAGATGTCTTCTGCAGCATGGGGAAATGACTCAGCACAGGAATCCCTCTGAGCTCTATCTCCAGAGCCCACAACCCCAGATTCTCCTCACAGGGCTCCAGTCCACTCTGCCCTCCCTCTGCAGGAGCCCAAGGTGAGTGGCTGCACAAAAAAATTTGTGTGTTGGCTCTTTAAGATGGTGCCTGCATTTCCAGCCATCTCTACCTGTCAGACAGAAACCCAGTTGCTTTTCACAGCCAGACGCTATGTGGACACCTTTCTTAGTTCTAGTGCTCTTGGCTGGGAAGCCCAGCCTGGGGTTTAGACCTCAGAGTCCTCAGTGGGAACCCCCACAGCTGAGATATCCCTCCAGACCTTCAGCTGCTGCCTGTGGGAGCCCAGCCAGCCCATTTGTGCCTCTGCACTTTCTACCAGTCTCTATATGGTCTCTACATTTCCTCCTTGGTAATGAGGGTGCTCTCCACCTCATCTTCAGTTGCAGTTGATTATTCAGAATATTTTTTCTGTATTTTAGTTGTCATTCCAGTTTGGTTCCAGGAGAGTGTCAGTATAGCTTTCACTCAGTCCGTTGCCATCTTTAATCTCTTCCTCAAATTACTTTCTAGGGTTCTTTCATTCATTTCTTCTAGGGCAGATTTAGTGGTAACAAACTCCCTCAACTTTTGTTCATGTTCGAATGTCTTAATTCTCCCTTAACTTTTTAAAAAAATATATCTTTCCTTTACTGACTTCAGAGAGAGGAAGGGAGAGGGAGAGAGAAACATCAATGATGAGAGAGTCATTGATCAGCTGCCTCCTGCACACCCCCTGCTGGGGATCGAGCCTGCAACCTGGGCATGTGCTCTGACTGGGAATCGAACCTTGATCTCCTAGATCCTAGGTCAATGCTCAATAGCTGAGCCACGCCCAACCGAGCTTCTCCCTTAATTTTGAAGGAGAGTTTTGCTAAATATAGAGTTCTTGGCTGACAGTCCCCCCCCCCCCCCCAGTGCTTTAAATATGTCATACAACTGCTTTCTGGTTTCCATGGCTTCTGATGAGAAATCAGCTTTTAATCTTATTGAGGAGCCCATGTGTGTGACCAGTTGCTTCTCTCTTGCTGCTTTCAAGATTCTCTTTGTCTTTCAACAAAAGAGTATCTTTGGTGTGGATATCTTTGCATTTATTTTGCTTGTAGTTCCTTGAACTTCTTGAATGATGTAGATAATGTCTTTCATCAAATTTGGGAAGTTTTTAGCCATTATTTCTTCAAATATTGTTTCTGAATCTCTCTCTCCCTCTCTCTCTCTCTCTCTCGCCCCTGGGACTCCCATAAATGTGTATGTTGGTCCACTTTATGGTGTCCCACAGGTCCCTTAGGCTCTGTTCACTTTTATTCATTTTTTTTTTTTCTGTCCCTAAGACTGGATAATTTCAATCGTCCTATTTTCAAGCCAACTGATTCTCTCTTGCACCTGAAGCTTCTAGTGAATTACTAGTGTTTTGAGAGACTTCCTTGGATGCCAGAGTTTTAAAAAAGACAAAGAAAATGGGGTCCTCTTGGGTCTTTCTTGAGCATGCTAGTTGCCCTGGGCATTTCCCTATGTACATGGATGTTTTTAATTGCCTTATTTTCCAAAGAAATATTCTCTCTGGCCTTTCTTCCCAGGTCTTAGATTTTTTTATTATATGTATCAAATGTAATCTTTTGCTTCTGACAGCTATGTGTTGTTCATTTACTTTATGATGTTTTAAAGCTATGCCCATTAATTTTCTGGCCAGGTTAAGTTCCAAGTTAGGTCCAACAGAGATGAATGCCCTGCACCTGTCATTCAGGTGGCCCCTACAGGTTAGAATAAATCTAGACAATAATTTTCAAATAAGATGTACTCTGTTCTCTCTGGAACCATGTTTCAGGGTCGCACACTAGGAACTCAGGCTACTGTTTTCAAGACTGCCCAGCTGGTGTGGGAATGAGACAAGGGCAAGTGAAAATGCCAGAAAGCTTTGCTACCGTTAAAAAATTAGGTATCTTTTTACCTGTACCATGAACTGTTTTTTCCCTTTAATAGTTTATCATAGTGGGCATTGCATATGGACTAGGATTACATAGTACACTTTTAGATCTGACCCTAATTTTACTTATTTGACTTGTATTTTTATCAATATAGTAGTTAAATAACATGCACATAGTTTATAAAGTCAAACATTACCTACATTTTATGACTCACAGCCATTTTTTACCTTATCCCTTTCCATTTCAATTTTCACTTCCCAGAAACAGACACCTTTTCACTCTTTTAGCTGCTTCTGGTATTTTCCCCTATATGTTCAAATAACACAAGAAGGCTGCTAGTTGTTTTTCAATTTTTCATACACACCTCCTCTTCCTCCTTCTCTCTCTCTCTCTCCCTCTCTCTCTCAGGATTCTTATTGAATGTTAAACCTTATGGGTTGATTCTCTAATTTTCTTATTTTTTTCTTTTCTCTTTCCCATCTCCCTACCTTTTAATTCTGCTTTCTTAGAGATGTCTTTAAGTGTATCTTCCAACCCCTTGTTGAATTTTTTTTTTAAAACCATTTTAACTATTTCTAAGTGTTCAGTTCAGTGGTATTAAGTACATTCACAATGCTGTGCAACCATCACCACTATGTATTTCAGAACTTTTTATTATCTTGCACAGAAGCTATGTACACATTAAAACAATAACTCTCCATTTCTCCTTCCCCCTGGTCCCTAGTAACTTCTAATCTATTTTCTGTCACTATGAATTTGCACATTCTAAGTACCTCATATAAGTGGAATAATACAATGTTTGACATTTTGTGTCTTTCACTTAGCATGTTTTTAAGGCTCATCCATGTTGCAGTATACATTAGAATTTCATTCCTTTGTAAGACTGAATAATATTCCATTGTATATGTGTGTTTTGTACTGTTGAGGTGTTTCTAACTCCTGGTGACCCTATGAATGAGTGATGTCCACAATGTCCTGTCCTCAACAGCCCTGCTCAGCTCTTGTAGACTCATGCCTATGGCTTCTTTTATAGAGCCAATCCATCTCATATTTGGTCTTCTTTTTCTGCTGCCTTCTATTTTTCCCTAGCAGCACTATCCTTTCCAAAGAGCCCAGCCTTCTTGTGATATACCCAAAGTAGGACAGATTCAGTTTTGTCATTTTTACTTCCAGCAATGTTTCAGTTTTCAGTGATATTTCAAGCTTAATTTGCTCTAGGCCATACTTGTTCATCTTTCTGGCTGTCCAGGGTATCTGTTCCATTCCATTGTATGCATATACTATATTTTGTATATCTGTTCACCTTTTGATGTATATTTGGGTTGCTTATACCTTTTGGCTTTTTTGAATAATAATGTAACAATACTGATATAAAAGTATCTGCTTATAATTCTTTTGGGTATATACCTAGAAGTGGTATTGCTGAATCATATGGTAATTCCAGGTCTAACTTTTTGAGGAGCTGTCAAGCTGTTTTCCACAGCAGTTGCACAATTTTACATTCCCACCAGCGATGTACAAAAGTTCCAATTTCTCCACATCTTCATCAATACTTGTTATTTTCCATTAAAAAAAAAAAAAAGATATCTTAATGGACACAAAGTGGTAACTCACTGTGGTTTCTTACGATATTTAAGTTGACTTTTCCTTAATTTGGCATTTGTTTGGTTGCTGTAACTTTTGACTTTTCTAGAGTTTTGATAAAGTTGTTTCTGACAGTTTGTTTTTCTGTGTTTCTGTGGGGCGATAAGAGCTTGGATTCCCCTACTCCATCACTTTTGATATGGTCTATCTTGGTATTAGTCACTTGGGTGCTTGAAAAGAAAGTGTATTCTGCTGTTATTGGGTAGAAAGTTCTATACATGTCGATTAGATTCTTTTGGTTGATGATGGTGTTGAGTTCTTCTTTATCTTTCCTGATTTTATCTAGTTGTTCTATTACACCCATAATAGGAACAGAAAAAATGGACATCTTCCTTCCTTAGGGAAAGATGTAAACAGTGGTTTCCATGACTTTCCAAGAATCTGATATCTTTCAATTGTAGGCCTCCCCTGTTGCATCATCTCCCACCATTCCTTCTGATGCCCTACAGATATAGTAAACTATTTACAGCTCCTCAAGACTCTGTGTTCTTTCACTCCTGTGTGGCTTTGTACATGCAATCACTTTTCCTGAAATGTCCTTCCCCTTGAGTACCTTTAAAGAATCAGCTCAAATATTAACTTGTGAAGCTTTTGTGATCACTTAAAGTAACTTGAATGTATCTTTTTTTGGAGGCTAATTTACCATGAATCTAATCATAAATCCTGAAAGCCCCTTACTTGGACAGACCCTTTCCAAGGTCCTGGGAAGGCTCTAACATTATTTTTATAAGGTTATATGTTTTCACCCTAATTTTCAAAGTAAGATATTTAACCAAATTCGGTTAAGACTATTCTCCAGTCTGACTTTTCCTCCACCAGACTTTCCCGTGTTGGGTGGCACTGGAGTGGTTAAAAGGAAGTTGAGTCTTGGATAGTATGGATCCAGTGGGATATATTTATGTGGTTTGCAATAACTTATGTGCATAGCAGGTCCTTGAATAATGCTGTTTTGTTCAATGTCATTTCATTATAACATTGATGAGATGCCATAGGAACTTAACTCTTGTTTATATCAATTACTCTATAGTAAAATTGGTTTTGTCAAATGTCATCTCACTGCAGTTCTAAGAACCTATCAACAACATTAATTGAGGACTTACTGTATAGTTAATTTATTGCTAATGGTTTAGAAATGGCTTTAGTAATGCTCCCATAACCCAATGCCTGACTCACCCAGCATCTTTACACAAAAAATACAGAGCCAGAAATAGTATCATACATGAATGTATCCTGTAGTGCCTGGTATTAAACATATTGAGTAGTAGAGGTGAAACAAAGTTTGAAATGTAAAAAGTCCAAGTTAGTCTGTGGAATATTCTTCTAATCATCACATTTAATTTTTAAGTGGAGGATTTGTGGTCTGTTTTTTTTTGTTTTGTTTTTTGTGATGCTTAATCAAAATGATATATCCATACAAAGATATAGTCAATACAGTGTATAGAACTATAAATGAACCATGGTATTTTTTTCTTTATCATGGGAATTGTACAAAATAGAATTTATCATAATTCCTGTATTTGAAGGAGCCAGACCTCCTAGCAGTATTACAAGCAGTGAGTATGACTGTGTGTACAGTCACATGTTTTATACATCCCAATTGCTATGGACTTAAAATAGTGTCTATCCCACCATACCCCTCTCACCTCAATTCATATGCTGAAGCCCTAACCCTAGTGTAATTATATTTGGAGATAGGGCCTAAAGGAGGTAATTATGGTTAAATGAAGTCATAAGGGTAGGGGTCTAACTGATTGGGTTGGTGGATTTATAAGAAGCAGAAGAGATAGATCTCTTTTTCTCTCTTTCCCTGAGAGTGCACTCAGAGAAAAGGCCATGAAAGGTTCTCATTAGAAACTCAAACTTGCTAGACTTTAATGTGGGACTGCCAACCTCCAAAACTGATATTTCTGTTGTTTAAGCTACCTTTTCTGTGGTATTTTGTTATGGGAGCCTGAGCACATTAATACACTATCTATCAATAATAAAAAACAAATTTTGATCAAACACACTAGAGAAATGATTGAATTATCTTTTTGTTCTTTCTATTGAAAATGACATTACAAAAGCATATGGAGGCAAAAAAAAAATGTAGGAAAAAAGCATAGATGCATCACATATTTAATTAATAAAACATGTTTGAATGTTTTTAGATATTGTGCTACTTATAGTATCTTTCAGCTTTTTAAAATGTATAAATTGTTGTAGTTTCTTTTATCATTTTAAATATTTACTTATACCTACTTTTATATTCATAATTTTATGTTCTCTTTCTTAAATAGTACTCCCACCCCCAAATCTGCGTAAGCTTCAGGCCTACAAAACCTGGGTCCACCACTGCTCTCTATAATAGGATTTGAGCCAATGTTTCTATGTCTGTGGCCTCCTTTAGATTGTGAATCTTTCCAGAGCAAGAACTGGGTTTTCACCTTTGCTTTTCTAGCACCTGAAAGAATTCTGACACATAGTAGTCTTTTAATAAATGATTGTTTGTTGAACTAATGAACCAACAAATGAGTAGAAAGAGTAGATGTGTGCTAATTAGTTAAGGAAGTGAGTAGTCTAGAAGGTTAGCTTGAAGGATTTGAGAGAATGAACATGGAGGCAGGAGAGAGGTAGTCAAAGTGCCCAACAAATGCTAGTTCCTTTTTTAAAACGATGATTAATTTTCAAGTCTAAGGTCACTCCAGGAATAGAAAAGGTCTGCTCACTGATATGAGTCTTAAAAGAAACCAATCCTCTAGTTTCAAAATGTGAGTAACAGGGATCTATTCTCATGCCCAAGTATCTTTGCAAATCTTCCCTATCTCCCCTCTACTACTCATTCACTAGCTGTGTGACCTTGGGCCAACTAGCCAACATCTTTGAGACAGTTTCTCTTCTATAAATACCTTACAAGGTTATTGTGTTAATGAAATAAGGCCTGTGAAAGCATCTGACATAGTAACTGACATATAGTAGGTGCTCAATAAATGTTAGTTTCCTTTATTTTTTGTGTCTTTTTAGTGAAGTCTGATAATTCCCTTTAAAGAAGCAGAGTTTCTTCACCTTTCAAGGCCTCATCCTTCTGTTGTACTCCTCTAAGAAGAAATTACTTTCTTTATCACCTCAGAAGAAACTCTATCTCCTTACAGGGATACTCTTCCTCTCTTGGAACTTTTACCCGACAATAAAAAGGTTCTAAAGTTTACAAGGTCAATGTGTGATCTAGCAGGAAATGTAGACATTTTCACGTTAACAGTAAAAGGATAAGAAGTCCAGTTATAGTTTGTACAGATATTTTGTTACCTTGGCATGTGCTTAGAGCAGAAGCAGAAAAGCAGCAATTAATTGAAGGTCTCTACAATGCAGAGTTGAGGTACTAGGCATGAAGCATCTAGTAAATTCCCAGTGTCTGGGTCTACCTCCTACTATGTTCCCAGTGGGGCTAGGCAAAGAAGCTCAATATCACTGTCAGCAAGCCTCGTTTCAGGCCTACTTCCTGGAGGTCACAGTGAAAAGTACCTGTAAAAGATTATTCCAGAAAGGAGGAGTTGCTGGCTACAAAGGTCAGGAGAGAGCATGATACAGCCACATGCTTTTGGGTCCAGTAAGACAGCATAGCTGGCATGTGGGCTGCTAATTTTATTCAGAAGTGGGAAAAATTCAGGTTGGAAAATTGTTTCATGTGATGTTCATGTGTATAGATTGGAGCAAAATATTAGAATGGGAAATAGGGCTTAATGTAGTAACCAGTTAAGAACTGAAGGTGAAAGCAAAAGAGAAGGTTGCTACTCTGTCACAGTCCTCTCCTGCTGCTGTAGCAGTCAGCACCCTACTTTTCCAGGTGCAGAGGGGAGCACTTGGATGCTCTGTGTTTCTGTTACTTATTTTTCACCAATAGTTGGCAGTGCCATCAATTGTAGGTGTTTGTTGTGAACATATTAAGAAAATATTCTTGTTTATAAAAACCAAGAAAAATTGTATACAGATAGAATGCAATTTCCAGAAATTGACTTTCCCCCTCTTTTTAGATGGAAATTAATGTCTACTTTAATGTTTTTCTTTCCCTTCATTTTAGAGAAAGGGTGATTTTTTGTCTTGTCTAGGAGTAAACCCCTATCTTGGGCTCCAGGTATTACCTTCTCTGGATCCCTGAATTCTTGATTATTTCCTTTCCTCTCAAACACCTTAGATGTCTCTCACTTCATTACATACTTCTCAGTTAACAGAATTGCACAAGCCATTTCCCCTAATCAAATACCTTGCCTTGAACATGTTGCCTTTTGGAATACTGTCTAGGAAAATAAAAGTAAAAGCTTCTTTGTTGTTCCTCCTTGAAGTGTTATCTCTTATTTTCTACTACTTTCTTTCAACTAACATTAGAACTAAAATATGAAACTTGAATAGCTTTGTATCGAATTCTTCCCTCACTCTATCAGGTACTATTAGTCATACCTTCAATGGGTTCTCACAGCACTGTGTTCATACTGCTACTATTGTACCTAGCAACTAGAACTGTAATTTATCTGTTTACATTGTATTATTTACCTCTTCGTATTTGTGTCACTTCTGCTAAATCATGAGTACCTAAAAAAAAGTAAACAGACCTTTATTTTGGTGTTACCAGGAAAGAATGTTTTATAATCAGTGTCCAATAAATGCTGGATGAGAAAAAAGGGGGTTAACAGTTATTGAACCATGAACATGTGCTAGTTTTTCTGTGACATAGGTATGATTATACCTACTTTATGCATAAGGAAACTGAACTTTAGACATTTCAAGGAGTTTGCCTAAAGTCATATTGAGGCAGGAAAGTTAGACTAGAGAACAAAGGCCTCAAGGTCTACCCCTCTCCTCTGTCTTGGCTGGGACATCACAGATGTGACCTTCACTGACCTGTTCACTGCTTCCCCCTCCCCAATTACCTCAAATTGGGAAGACCAAAAAGAAATCACTTTCTGGAGAAGAGAGATGAGGATGAGCTGCATTAGCAGTCACCCCACCAGCATCAGAAGCAGAGGACCATCCTATCCAACCCCCCAAATTTAATAAAAACCTTCCACCCAGCCCTGGATGGGTGGCTCAGTTGGTTGGAGCACTGTCCTATACACCAAAAAGGTTGTGAGTTCAATTCCTGGTCAGGGCACATACCTAAGTTGCGGGTTTGATCCCTGGTTGGGGCGCATACTGGAAGCAACCATCAACGTTTCTCTCACATCGATGTTCCTCTCATCAATAAAAACATATCCTTGGGTGAGGATTAAGAAACAAACAAACAAAAAATTCTTCTACCCAGACCCATCAGCCAGTCTTATTCCCTGAGGTTGCCCGCACTCACTTCTCAAGTGCACACTCTCGCTTTTATAAATTTACTGTGCTTTGCTAAAACTTTCTGGCACACTCCTGAATTCCTTCTTGTTCCGTGACAAGACCCTGGATCAGGTTGAGCCTTCCCTTGGCCTCCCTGGGTTTTGCCCAGCATCAGCTTTTGGTGAGCCTGCCAGGAGGTCTTCACTTTCTTCTATTTCCTGCCACTATCATCGGTGTGGAGTTAAGTCCCCTGGCTGAGTGGAGTAAATCCAATGCCAGAGTGTCTAGCCACTGTAGTGACTGCTAGTAAACCTACCCTCAGGGCACAGCTTAAGCACATCCATAGGACTGTTCTTGAGTGGCTCCCAGGTGACAGGGTACTGCTTCAAACTAGGGAATGATTACCCCTAGCAACCAAATGGACCTACCCTGTTTTGCTTCTGCTTTCTACAAGCACATTTTCTTTCCATATTCCTCTCTCTTCTTTTGGGGATTGCATATTCACAACCTTGTTCAGCACTTAGTCTCTGGTAACTCTTTGGGATGTTACTGGTGTAATTCCTTGAATTGGAGCTGAGGCTTTTTTGTTTCGACTGCTCAGTTACAGCCTTTGAAACTTTCATTGAGCATCTCAATAGGTCTCCCTGCTGGGTAATTAGAAATATAAATGAGGATAAGGTAACTGAAGAAAAAAACTGGTACTTTCAAAACTCAAGTGGCTGAAGCCCGATACTTTCCCTACCCCTTTTTCCAGCATCATTAAAAGTTGTTAAGGACAAATGAAAAATTATGTCTTCTCTACAATAATTAGTAATATTCTATATGTGTATAGTAAAAAATAAACTCAAATGTTTTTTTTTCAGGATCATGTGTTCTGGGGAAATATTTGATATTAAAGCTAATTTAAGTTCGGTTGATGTCTTTTAAGCGTTATTAATATAAAATATATGTTTGTTTTGCTTGGGTTTATAAAAGTAAGTTTATGTTGGTTATCTCTGCTACAAAATTTGTAAGGAAAACAGCTTAGGTAATAATTGACTTAAAAATCTCATAGAGTTGTTAAGAAATAATAAATAGATGTAATTAAAATAAAGGGTTTTGATAAAGCTTTTCAGTAATAATTACATATATGCCTAAATATAGTTTTCTAAAGTCTGTTGGTAACTTAAAACTTTGGAATTTTACTAACTTAGGTTAAATGATAAAAATGATTACACATCTAGATATTTTAAAATAACATAAAGTACTAAAACATAGATTAATCTAAATTTACCTACTTTTGGCTTCTTATTACAGAAAAGCTAGAAAATGGATTTAGATCTGTTAATAAAAACATATATTTATTATGTCTCTTGAAAGTATGTTTGCCAATGAAAAAACCTGTTTCTAGAAGTTATCAAATATATTCATAAATGTGCCCATCTAAAGAATATTAATTAATTAATTAATTAATTAATTAATCAATTAATTAATTTTTAATCCTACCCTGAGGATACTTTTTCCATTGCATTTCCAAGAGAGTGAAAAGGAGGGAGGGAGAGAGGGAGGGGGGAAGGGAGAGAGAGAGAGAGAGAAACATGAATGTGAGAGAGACATATCGATTGGTTGCCTCTCACATGTGCCTTGAGCCTGCAACCGAGGTACGTGTCCCTGGCCAGAACCAAACCTGGGCCCTTCAGTCTGTCAAAACTAACCACTGAGCCAAACCAGCCAGGGCTAATTACTTACTTTTAGTTGTCACTAGAAATTAAGGTTTCTAAGAGTTAAGAATTCTAATTAGGTTGGAAAAAAATTATATGGTTTTGGTATAATGCTAAGTGAAATAAGCCAGTCAGAGAAAGACAAGTACCACATGATCTCACTCATATGTGGAATCTAATGAACAAGATAAACTGATGAACAAGATAGATCCAGAGACATAGAACCATGGAGCAGTCAGACGAATTTCAGAGGGAAGGTGGGGGTAGGGAGTGGGGGGGGGGGAGATTAATCGAATAACTTAGATGCATATATAACTGACCTATGGACACAGACAATAGTGTGGAGAAGATCTGCGGGGTGACAGAGAGGATGCTGGGTGGAGGGGATCAATGGGGGGAAAAAGGGGATATGTGTAATACTTTCAACAATTAAAAAAAATATATAAGATACAGAGAGATATTTTTAAGGCAATAAGTGGAAAGTGAGTTGTTTTAAAGTTTGTTATTTCTAAATGAGTTAAAAAAAGGCAAACTATAATGGACTAGGAAAGCTGTAGAAGGATTGTAAAGAACAATCGTGAAAGAAAATTTTATATGGTTAAGCTAAATAATATTAAAATAAATATAATTAAGTAAATGAATCTAAATATCAAAAGTAAACTCATACAGTCCTGGCTGGGTGCCTCAGTTTGTTGGAGAATCATCCCATACACCAAAAGGTTGTGGGCTTGATTCCTGGTAAAGGTACATACCTAGGCTGTGGGTTTGATCCCCGGTCAGGGCACATATAGGAGGCTACAGATCTCTCTCTCTCTCTCTCTCTTTCCTCTCTCCTCTCTCCTCTCTCTCTCTCTCTCTCAACTCAATAAACATATCCTCGGATGAGGATAAAAAAATTCTTTTTTTTTTTTTTTAAAGTAAGCTAATACAGAATTTGTTTGGTTCTTTTTCAGTCTGTTAAAAGGGAAAAATAGTTTTTCCTGTATCTGCCTAGATAGAGAAAGGGGAACCCTAGGATGAAAAAGGGGAACCCTAGCACACTGCTGGTGAAAATGCAGACTGGTGCAACCACTAAGGAAAACAGTATGGAGGTTCCTCAAAAAATTAAAAATTGAGCTGCCTTTTGACCCAGTGATTCCACTCCTAGGAAAATATCCTCAGAATCCTGAAACAGTAATCAGAAAGAATATATGCACCCCTATGTTCATAGCAGCAGAGTTTACAATAGCTAAGATCTGGAAACAGCCCAAGTGGCCATCAGTAGATGAGTGGATAAAAAAGCTGTGGGACATTACCAGACTTCAAACTGTATTACAAAGCCACTGTAATCAAAACGGCCTGGTATTGGTACAACAACAGGCATATAGATCAATGGAACACAACAGAGACCCCAGAAATAGACCCACGCCATATGGTCAGTTAATATTTGACAAAGGAGGCAAGAGTATCCAATTGAGTAAAGACAGTCTCTTCAATAAGTGGTGCTGGGAAAATTGGACAGATACATGAAAAAGAATGAAACTAGACCACCAACTTTCACCATACACAAAAATAAACTCAAAATGGATAAAAGACTTAAATGTAAGTCACAAAACCATAAAAATCCTGTAAGAAAATATGGCAGTAAAGTCACAGACATCCCATGTAGTGGACTTTTCACTGATACATCTCCTAGGGCAAGAAAAACAAAAGCAAAAATAAACATATGGGACTACATCAAACCAAAAAGCTTCTGCACAGCAAAAGAAAACAGCCTCAAAATACAAAGGAACCCCACGGTCTGGGAAAACATATTTGCCAAGGATGTATCTGATAAGGGGCTAATTTCCAAAGTGTACAAAGAACTCATAGCACTCAGCAAGAGGAAGACAAACAACCCAATTAAGAAATGGGCAAAGGACCTGAATAGACACTTCTCCAAAGAGGACATACAGATGGCCAAGAGACACATGAGAAAATGCTCAACTTCGCTAATCATCAGAGAGATGCAAATTAAAACCACAATGAGGTATCACTTCACACCTGTCAGAATGGCTGCCATCAACAAATCAACAAACAACACCTGCTGGCGAGGGTGTGGAGAAAGGGGAACCCTAGTACACTGCTGGTGGGAATGCAGACTGGTGCACCCACTATGGAAAACAGTATGGAGGTTCCTCAAAAAATTAGAAATGGAGCTGCCGTTTGACCCAGTGATTCCACTCCTAGGAATGTATCCTAAGAATCCTGAAACATTCATCAGAAAGGATATATGTACCCCGATGTTCATAGCAGCACAGTTTACAATAGCCAAGATCTGGAAACAGCCCAAGTGCCCATCAGTAGATGAGTGGATAAAAAAGCTGTGGGACATTTACACCATGGAATGCTAAGCAGCTGTAAAGAAGAATAATCTCCTACCCTTTGGGACAGTATGGATGGACCTGGAGAAAATTATGCTAACTGCAATAAGCCAGGCAGAGAAAGACAAACATCCCATGATCTCGCTTATACATGGAATCTAAAGAACTTAATAAACTGATGAACAGAATAGATTCAATGACATGGAAGCATAGATGAAACTGATGAATGTCAGAGGGATGGAGGAGGGTGGGTGGGTGGAGGGGGAGAGAGCAACCAAAGAATTTATATGCATATATGCACAACCCAAGGACATGGACAATGCTGGGTAGAGGGACTGGGGAGGGGTAAGGGATGGGGTGGAATGGGTCATTGGGGAGAAAAAGGGACATCTGTAATATTTTAAACAAAAATAAAATTAAAAAATAAATAAATAAATAAAAATGAAAAAAAAAAAAAAGAAATTAAGATTGACTCTGGAAGCCAATAAAAGCCCTTGGAAAAACAGCCTGGTACCTTCCTTATTTAAATGGTTAATGGCAGTCTTTCCAGGTAAGGAACAAAGGTTGCTTTCCTGGGAGATGGCACAGAAAGAACTTCAAGATATTTTTGGTGTCCTCGAGAACTCAAATTTTCCCAAATCTATGATTATTCCAGGCAAAGCCTGATGACAACTATGTGGCTTGGCTTCTTTGTCCCAAAAGGCTAATAAGGTTCAATCTGAAGATTCCTTGTGGGATTACAGCAAAGCAGATTTAAGAGAGGCTGTATAATCATTTGCTATTCTTGTGTTTTTGCAAATAATTGGGCCAAATCAAATGTAGACTTACTGTAGTAAATAATCTTAATTTAGCTGTCTTTGATAAAAATGAAGATAGCCATGGCTGGGTAGCTCAGTTGGTTAGAGTGTTGTCCCAATATGCCAAGGTTGTGGGTTCGATCCTGAGTTAGAGCACAGACAAGAAGCAATCAATGAATGCATAAATAAGTGGAACAACAAATCTCTCCCCACCCCCTCTTTCTGTCTCTCTCTCATCAATAAATTTTTTAATAAAATGTTTAATGAGGGTGATTTTAGGGAAAGAAATTATGTTTCCATAGAATCTATAATACACAGTTGTGGATATTAGACTAGTTCAGTTAATTGTCTTTCAAATTTTATCTTTTACTTATAAACTAAACTGGATCCTGAATTTTTCTAGTTTCTTTAAATATTTGGCTACAACCCTCCAAAATAATGGTTCATTTTCCCCCCATCCTTTGACTTGGAATTAATGAGAACTAAAACTTTTTCTCTGAGCTTTGCAATTGCAAATTGCAGCCAAAAGACTTGATATAAACTTGAGAAATTGCTACAATAGCTTAAACAACTTCAGTGACTGATGCTGTGAAAGCCATGCAGAATTGACCTGAGCACCTGATGACATCACCAGGGACATTTAAACTGCAGATAAGGAAAATCTATCAAATTGTCACTGTTTGCTTTCATTCCAGCAAAAACAAACAAACAAACAAAAAACTCCAACAACTTTGAGTCTTACATCTAGAAGTCATCTCAACTGACAGCCTTACAGACTCAGAAACTGGTTTGTAATTTACCCTGATCATTAAACTTTGTTTTTTCCTTCTGTTTTCATAGGCATACCCATTAGTAAATACCTGATTGCTTGTTTATACGATTGTAAAGTGAGACTAAACAATTTAACTGAACTGACTTATTTTCAGGACTAAATAACTGAGTCAAGGAAATATAGAATAATCTACGAACTTTGCTTCTAGAATGTAAAATGAGGGACATATGTAATACTGTCAACAATGAAAAATAAGCTAAAAAGTAAAACTTTATTATTTAAAAGATGGGACTAAAGGGACCAAAGTTCCACCACCTTGAAACTGCTTTTTTTCTTATAAATCCTCACCTGAAGATATGTTTATTGATTTGAGAGAGAGAGGAAGGGGGGGAGAGAGGGAGAGAGAAATATCAATGTGAGAGAGAAGCATTAGTCAGCTGCCTCCTGCATGTGCCCTGACCGGGTATCAAACCTCCAAACTAGGTATGTGCCCCAACCAGTCATAGAACCTGAAACATTTTGGTGCATGGGATGATGCTCCAACAAAATGAGCCACCTGGCCAAGGCTTGAAACTGCTTTTCTGGGATATTGTTATTAAGGTATTTATTACAAAGGACAAAAAAATATCCTACCAAAAAACCTTTGACCACACCTCTCCACCGTTTCCTGCCCAAGAGATTCAGACAGAGAAACCTGCCTTAGGAAGAAAAGATCTTAGAATGTTCTCCTTAGCTTAATTTGAATTAAGTATGGTAAACAGAGGGGCTTCAGGCAGGTTCCTGTTAGCTAGATACCCTGTGTCCGGTTGTTTCTGAGTTGCCTAGCAAGGATTTGCCTACCATGAGGCTATGCTATGGGGCTATGAGTACCAACAACACGAGTGACTCAGGGATACCACAGACTCTCTGGGTGCAATACACATTTCTCTGACACTACTCTGGCAAATGTAGTGCTTGACAATAGACTAGCATTAGACTATGTGGTAGCCAAACAAGAAGGTCTCTTCTTTTCATAGCTGCACTCTGTGAGACTTGCAACCAGGGAGCAGTGCTGCTGCAGTTTGTGGTTCCCTCCTTGATCCTGTCTCCAGGAACTCCTGACTGGGTCGGTCTCTCTCTCAGACTCCTTCTCAAGGCCCCCTCCTATGCAACCAAGAGCCTCAGACCCACACCCTGGAGGAGTAAGTTTTCTGCCCCCAGTTACTAGTAAGTTTGCCCACATGGATTTGCCTTGTTTCACCTCTGCCTTTCACAAACACACCTTTTATTGAATTTCTCTCCTTTTCTGGGAGTGAGACATCTGCACTTTCTTCAGAATCCCCACGTGCCTCAGTTTTACCTGGTCCAAGTACAAATTGAAACTCTTACAGAATATTCTATGGTCTCATGACCATTATGGCCTTTCCCCTGGCATTTCAGACTTAATAATTGGTCATGGCCTTATTGCCTTGAAAAGAGCAGGCAGTGTCTCAGACATCACAGACCTGCGCCCTCCCTAGATCATCAATCTAGGACAGATTCAACGCGAAGGTCTTTCCTTCCCTAAGTGGCCTCCCAGTGCCTGGATAAGTAAACAAATCCTCACCAGGGAGGGGAGCCATGGGCCCATGGTAGGCAGGACTGCAGTGGTCCATCCTGGGAATGCCTGGGACAGGTCTGCTGAACTTAAGGGCAGGGGACACCTGGCCCCCTAAGGTTGGACCCTCTTAGCCGGCCCTCAATGGGCAGGAGGGTTCTCAGTCCACCCATCACTGAGAGGACTAGCTGGGATGCCTAGCCTCCAGACATTTTGGAAAACTCTTCTATTCCTGAGGACCCACTGCTAGGCTACATTCTAGCCAACTGGAAGGACTTCAAATTGGATGGTTTAAAACAAGCAAAAAAGCCTCTTTCTTCTGCAATACAGCATGGCCCCAAATTAAGTTAGGGAACAGAGAAACATGGCTTAAAAAAATGGAACCTTAAATTACAATACTATTCTTCGATTAGAGCTCTTCTGCAAATGTCAGGAAAAATGGACAGAAATCCCTTACCTTCCACCCCACCTATAAACTTTCCTTAAAGAGATCATAATGAGGTTTGAACTGCCTCAAAACCTCCAAAGTGACAATGGCCCTTCCTTCATGGCCAAAATTATCCAACAAAGAGCCCATACCCTAGACATTAACTATTATTTACATAGTGCATGAAGGCCTCAGTCTTCAGGGAACATAGAAAAGGCTAATCAAACCTTAAAGGAAATCTTAGCAAAGTTATGCCAGGAGACCTCCAGCTCCTGCCCATAGCCCTCCTAAGGTACAGAGGGACTACCAAATCAAACTTAGAAATAAGTTTTAAAAAAAAAAATTTTTATTGATTTTTTTTAGAAAGAGGAATGGAGAGGAAGAGATAGAAACACTGATGAGAGAGAAACATTGATCAGTGGCCTCCTGCATGCTCCCTACTGGAGACTGAACCCACAACCTGGGTATGTACCTCAACCAAGAATTGAAGGAGCAACCCTTCCATGCACGGTATGACACCCAACCAACTGAGCCATACCAGTCAGAGTATAACTAAGTTTTTTGAGATTTTATATGGGAGGCCCTTCCTAACCTCTGACATATATTTTCACACAGAGGTCCAGAAAAAACTTAAATATATCATCAATCTAGGACAGATTCAACAGGCTCTTCCTTTTTACACCAGGCCCTTTCCACTCCTTGGTCCATTAATAACTATTATTCTTCTTTTACTATTTGGTCCATGCTTTTTTAATCTTCTTGTTAAGTTTATATCTTCTAGGTTACAATAGTTTTATGTAAAGCTGATGACACTCCAAGGATTCCAGCTCATACCTCAACAACCAGGGGATATAGAGCCTTGGATCTAGATCAGACAGAAGGAAATATTTGATCCCAGGCTAGGCAGTCCCTGCTCAATCTCAGCCTGAAGCAACTACAGAAGACTGAACACCAACCCTTTATCTTCCCATATAATTATGAGATAGAAATATCTCAGGGGGCATTTGTGAGGCAAGAAAGTTAGAAAAGGGATCAAAGGCCTCAAGCTCTACACCTCCCCTTCTCTGGGGACATTACAGGTGTGACCTTCACTGACCTGTTCACTGCTTCCCCCTCCTCAATTGCCTCAAATTGGAAAGACCAAAAAGAAATCATTTTCTGGAGAGGAGAGACAAGGACAAGCCACAATGGCAGTCACCCCACCAGCGTCAGAAGCAGAGGACCATCCTATCCCCTCCTTGCTCATGTTTAATAAAAACTTTCCACCCAGACCGCATAGTCATGTCTCATTCTCCCAGGTCATCCGCTCTCACTTTTTGAATGCACACTATGGCTTTCATAAATTTACTGTGCTTTGCTAAATCTTTCTGTCATGCTCTTGAATTCCTTCTTGTTCTGTGACAAGACCCTGGATCAGGTTGAGGCCTCCCTTGGCCTCCCTGGGTACCGCCCGGCATCAACATACAGTAGTTCTCCCCTCTCCACAGTGGGGATACATTCCAAGCCCCCAGTGGATGCCTGAAAAATGTTTCCAAAAAAACATAATATATAGGTTTCCTATGATAAAGTAACTTATAAATTAGGTACAATAAGAGATTAACAGCAATAACTAATAATAAAATTGAACAAGTATAACCATATATGCAATTCAAATCCCAATCTGTCTGATTTCAAAATCTATGCCCTTTCTACCACACTGCCTCCAATATCTTACATTCTATATTTGTATTATAATTGTGAGGATTATAATTGAGAATTACATGAGATATCAATGCCTGGCATATAATAAGTGCTCAATAATTGTCAATATTATGTATCTAGCCTCATTTCCTGCATTCAAGTTTATGTTTTAGTAATATTGCACTGTATATAATTCCCTAAAAGTGTCATGCTGTTTCACAGCTGTGTGCCTTCTTTCTATTGCTCTCTTTTACCTCCTACACTTTCACATACTTATATGCCTGGCTAATACTCAGCTCAGTCCTTGGCCCGGGACTCATCTTCAGGATACCATCCATGACCCCCACGTCCTGGCCCTAGTCAGACTAACTGTGTTCTGTGACTTTATAGACCTTATGCATGCCTCTAACTTAGCACTTAACACAGCCAATTGAAGTTGTCTGTTTATGTTTGTCTCAGCTGCTAAGCTTTAATCTTGTTGAGCAAAGGGACATGTTTTTTACTTCTTTGTACTCTTAGCACTTCACATCATGCCCAGCATACAGTAGGTGCTTAATAAATCTTAGGTGAACAAAATAGCTTCCCTTTTCACTGAATAACAGGTATCCACATTTGTGGTTCACTTGACCAGGAAAAGAATGTCTCTCATTTTTACCAAGCTGGTTTTCCCATTTCAATAAATCCCATTAATGTCTACCTAAATGTTCAAGTAGACACCTTGATTCCTCCATTTCCCTCACCCTCTACATCTAATTCATTAGCATATTATGTCAATTATATCTCCAAATATGTCATTTTTTCCATCTCCTCTGCTACCACCATCATCTCTCAACTGGCATTGGCTTCCTATTTGTCTCTATACTTCCATTCTTGATACCCACCCCCTACTCCACACAACAGCCAGAGTAGTTTTAAAATGTGCATCAAATCATGATGCCTCTAGAGGTTAAAGCCTTCAGTGCCTTCCCAGTCTAGTAAGAATGAGATCCAACTCCTTACCACGGCCTACAGGGCCCTGCAGGGGCTGGCCCTTGCCTATTCCGCCTCACACTCCTTGCCCATTATTCACTAGCACTGGTTACAGTGGCCTTCTTTCAGTGCCCAGAACACACCAAGCTCAGGGTCTTCACACATGGCTGCCTACTCTGCCTGGGACACTTGCCCACTAGGTTTTTTTGTTTGTTTGTTTTTTTAACCTGGCTGTTTTCTTCTCATCCTCCTAGTTCTAGCGTTAAATATCACATCTTCAGAGAGGCTTTTTCTAGAGATCCTATCTAAATCCATTTGTTAGTCTCAACCTATGTACTCTGTGTGCTTCTATCATGATACTTATCATAGTTTAGAATTATTTTCACTTTATTTTTATGTAGTCTGTCTTTCTTACTGGACTGCACATTCCATGATGCAGGGACCACATCTACACTGTTCACCATTGTAGTCCCAGCACTTTGTACAGTGTCTGGCACATTATTAACATTCAATAAATATTCTTTGAATGATTGATTGACTTGAAAAAAGTCAATCACTTAATAAAGCAGGGGAGGGAGCTATATGAACTTTCTTTTTGGTCTCCTACATAAAAAAAAACTTTACAACTTCAGCTAGCAATTTAATTGTTGAGATGAATCATCTTGTTCAACACAGTTGAGAAGTATTGTAGGAGACCTTAATCAAGCAAGAAAAGGATATCTTTTTAAAAAAGTCTGGTTCTTTGGCCCTTTATGCTGTGAGTTACTCAGGAGTGATGACTGCCCTTACAATCAGTGGTTTCCTATTTTACCTCCCTCTAGGAAACACTCATCAATGTCTGGGTAAATTCTTGGTTGTCAAAACAGGAAGAGGCACAGGAAGTGTGCTACTGGGATCTAGTAAGTAGAGGGCAGAGATGCTGCTCAGCATCCTATAAAACATAGGATAGTCCCCAACAACAACGAATTATACCACCAGGAAAGTTAACAGTGCCAAGGCTAAAAAAAACAAAACCAAGAGAAACATAATAGACTATCCAAATACAGATTTTTGTATTTTAAAGGATTTGTAAAACTCAATAATTGAAGAATTAACAAGCTTTCTTGTTTCCTAAGATTTATTTTTGTTCTTTAGAGGTTTCTGTTTGCTTGTTTTAAACAAAGAGTCCACCGAATAGCTTTAGGAAATTGCTGAATGCTCTGAAGCTGTATCCAAAATTGTGTAATTCTAGCATTTATCTGGAAGGAATGGCCATTAGATTCTCAAAAGGGTCCATGACCACCCAAAATATTAAAAAGCCACTGGTATGGAGAGTCCTTTGGTTGTGTGGACCGTTCTTTAAAAAGTCATGTTTTGTGAAGTGGATGTTCTGCAAGATGCTTAGAAATATGTATCTAGGAGTGGTGTTCCTTAGAGCTGTTTTGAGAGTTAGGCAAATGTGGTGGAAGCTCAGCTCGGTTTCTTTCTAACTGTGGGGAAAACAGGTTTCACTGGGCTGTTAGAAGATCATATGAAATAATTTATATAAGCCCCATGGAAGTGTTAGGCACACAGCTGGATCTTAACAAATATTAGTTTTCTTCCTTCTCATGGGGTAATTGTGTGGATTTAAATGCTTTGAGAACCAAATGCAATAATGCATGTGACACATTGTCTGTCTGGCCAGTGGTAGATGCTTAACAAATGGTTATTTTCTCCTATGCAGTCTTTATACTAAAACTCTGGGTCTTACCACTGAAAGTAGGAAAAAAAGGATAAGCTTAGAAATCTGAAAAATTTGAGTTTCAGTCTTGGTGCTGCTATTTTACTGGATCTGCTATTTTAATCCTGGCCAAGTTACCTTCTGAGTCTTACTTTTCTTATAGGTAAACAGAGGTAATGCCTACCTCTCAGGGTTGCTAAGAAACATAAATGAGATAATACATATAAAGAATTTAGCAGATGTATATACTTGCATGGGGTATAAATGGTACTTAATGAGTGTTAAGTTCTTTTCTCATTCAAACAGTTCCTAAATCCTACCTAAATGATGTCTTTCTATAATAGGATGATAGTTTGCCAAATGCCTGGTACTATGACCTTATATAAACATAAAATTCAAATATAAAATTTCTAGTATTTGTCTTCACTCATACTCACATTTGTTCATATAAAATGATAATACTTCATTTAGATATGTTTTCAATATTTTGTTCTGTGAGCTCTCAGTGTCAGCAAGGGCTATTAGGCTAAATTCACATAACATCCATTATAGCAGCACTATGTTTGTTTGTTTTAAAATTTATTTGGCCCTTGCTGGGCACCAAATTCTCAACATTTAGGGATTAAATAGAAACAGGTCTGTGATTATGAGGAATTTTACCAATATTTCTGATACTACTACTAATAATATCTAAAATTTAATTTACTCTCCTATATATTAATATTAGCAATATATTTATATATATATAATTTATACATTTTAGCTACTGTTCTAAGCATGTTACCTAGACCTATATATTTAATCCTTATAATAATACCCATTTTATAGTGAGGGATCTTAGGCACAGACTGGTTAAATAATTTGGTCAACTTGTCTAGTATATATTGTTATTATGATCACTCCCTGGAGCTGGTCAATGAAAGTAAGTCTGTCTGATAAATATATTTATTAATTTTTTAAATTTTAATTTCAAAAATGTATTTACATTTTAAAGGAAGTCATACATACATGTATGTGTCAAAAGGTATAAAATGAAAAGTAAATCCTGACTTTTGGATATGGTAATGACAGAAAAGCTTCTATCAGAATAACGACCATGATAAATGGAAGGTATTAGAGAGCATCCCAAAACAGGCAGAACTAGAGGAAATTCAGTCTTTGAAAGAAGAGCTACAGTGGGTGTCACAGTTATATATATTTTGGGTAGTGTGTGGTAGAGATCAAGAAGAAATCTGCAGGCTAATTAGCCTGAGGATTCAGAGCACAGAGTAGCCAGAGTCTCATAATATAAGATCCAAAATCTCCAGGTTCAAATACAAATTCACTCATCATACCAAGAATCAGGAACATCTCAACTTGAATGAGAAAAGACAACAAAGAGATGTTAACACCAAGATGACACATATGCTAGAATTATCTGACAAGAATTTTAAGGCAGCCATCATAAAAATATTTCAAGAAGCAATTACAAGCATGCTATAAACAAAATGAAAAAATTAGAAACTATCAACAAAGAAATAGAAAACATAAAGACTGGAATTTTTAGAACTGAAAAGTATAATAACGAAAATAAAAAACTTGCTGAATGGGCTTAATACAAGAATGGAGGTGACAGAGAAAAGAATCCGTGAAAAAACAACAGCCAACTAATAAATATCTTTTAAAAAGAATCAGTGAATTTGAAAAATAGAACAATAAAATTTACCTAATCTGAACAAAAACAAAATGACTGAAAAATAATGAACAGAGACTTAGGGTCCTGTGGGACAAGAACAAAAGATCATACATTTGTGTCATCGGAGTCCCAGAAAGAGAAGATAAAGAAGGTGGCATTTAAAAAATATTTTAAAAAATTATGGCTGAAATTTCCCCTAATTTGGTGAAGGACATAATACTACAGATTCAAGAGCCTTAATGAATTCAAACAGGATAAACCCAAAGAAATCCACTACAAGTCACATCATAATCAAATATTTGAAAAATAAAGACAAAAAATAAAAATCCTAAAAGCAGGTAGAGAGAACCCTGGACAGTGTGGCTCAGTTGGTTTAGAGCATTGTCCCATACACTAAAAAGTGGCAGGTTCAACTCCCAGTTGGGGTGCATGTGGGAGGGAACCAACTGATGTCTCTCTCCCTCTCCCTCCCTCTCCCTCTCCCTCTCCCCCTCCCTCTCCTTCTCCCCCTCCCCCTCCCCCTCCCTCTCTCTCTCCCCCCCCCCTCTCTCCCCCTTTCTCTCTCTAAGATCAATTTTAAAAAGCTGGTAGAGAGAAATGATGCATCATTTTACATTTGCACCTATATGGGAACAATGATTCGAATAACAGAAACCATGGAGGCCAGAAGGTAAAGAGAAATCAAGAAGTAAAGAGAAATGAAAGCAGAAAGAAAATGAGAATTTTTCTTCTTCAGACCTCCCCTAAAAGAACTGTCAAAGGAAATTCTCCAAACAGAAAGAAAATGATAAAAGAAATCTTAGAGCATCAAGAAGGAAAAAAGGATAACAGAAAGAGTAAAAATTTGGGTAAATACAGAAGACTCTCCTATTCCTTTTGAATTTTAAAAATTATATTTGATGGTTGAAGTAAAAACTCAACACTGTTTGATATGATTCTTAATGTATATAGAGGAAATTTTAAGATGTTATTTTAGAGAGAAAGGTAAAAAGACATAAAGATAGGTAAGGTTTCTATAGTTCACTCAAAGTGGAAAAATGTTGATAGCAACAGACTGTGATAAGAGATATATTCAAATACATAAAGCAACCACTAAAAAAATCTATACAAAGTGATACACTAAAAAATACTACAGATAAATAAAAGTGGATTCATAAAAAATGTCGAAGAAATCCACAGGAAGGCAGGAGGGGGAAAAAGAGAACAGGAAAAAGGCAGACGTAAGCCCTAACATATCAATAACTACATTAAAGGCAAATGGTTTAAAAGACAGAGATTGGCAGAATGGATTAAAAAAATGCAACCCAACTATATTTTATCTACAAGAAAGTCACTTTAAATATGACAATATAGAGAAATTGAAATAAAAATGATAGATAAGGATATACTATGAAAAGATACATTATTATCATACTATTAATAAAAATAAAGCATAAGTAGCAGTTTCTTTAAAAAGTAAACCTATATTTACCATATGATCCACGCAATTGCATTACTGGGCATTGACTCCAGAGATATGAAAACTTATATCCACACAAAACACAAAAACTATATATGAATGTTTAATTTTAGTAGCCCAAAATTGGAAATTACCCAAATGTTCTTCAGTGGATAATGGTTAAACAAATTATGTTACATCTATACCATGGAATACTATTTGGCAACAAAAAGAAATGAACTACTGATGCACTGAACAACTTGCACAGATCTCAAGGTAATTAAACTGCGTGAAAAAGTGAATCTCAAAAGGTCACACACTGCCCGATTCCATTTATATGACATACTCTAAATAAAAAGAAAACAACTATAGAATGAAGAACAGATTAGTGGCTGAAGTGATTAGACATGGGGTGGGGGAAGAGAAGAAGGCAGGTGTGATTATAAAAGAGTAGCACAAGAGAGGTCTTTGTGGTGATAGAACAGTTTGTAATCCTGACTGTGGTAGTGATTACATCAATATATACACGTGATAAAATTGCATAGGATTAAATACAAACACACATACACACGAATGAATGTTTGTAAAACTGGTGAAATATGAATAAGGTCTGTGGATTGTACCATTGTTAATTTCCTGGTTTTGATATTATATTATAGTTATATAACATGTTAATACTGGGGGAAACTGAGTGAAGGGTATCTGGATCCTCTCTGTACATTTCTGAAATTGTCTGTGGATCTAAAAACCGTTTCAAAATGAAGAAGTTTAAAAAATGATTGGATGGGATAAAAAATTTGTTGAATGGGATTAACATCAGATTGATACTAAAGAAAAAAGAATTAGTAAACTTGAAGATAGGTCAATGGAAACGAAGCAAACTGAAGCATGGGGAAAAAATATTGGAAAAAAATGATGAGTGAGAGCTTCAGTGACTTGTAGGACAATGTTAATCCATCTAACACATGTGTAATTGAAGTCCCAAAAATATATGAGAGAAAAAATAGGGCAAAAAATTAATGTGAAGAAATTCCAGCTGATAATTTTCCAAATTATATCCAAAACTTCAACTCACAGATTCAGGAATTCAGGGAATCCCAAGCAGGATAAATACAAGGAAAGTACACTGAGGTACTTCATGGTTAAAGTTCTGAAAACCAAACATAAGTTTGTAAAGGCAGCCAGAGAGAAAATTAAAACATATTATATAGAACGAAACAATGATTAAAAATAAGACCAACTTTCCATCAGAAATAATGGAGATGGCCTTGCTGGGTAGCTCAATTGGTTAGAGCATCATCCTTATATACCAAGGTTGTGGGTTCAATCCCTGGTCAGGGCACATACAAGAATCAACCAACGAATGCATAAACAAGGGGAAAAAGAAATCGATTTCTTTTCTCTCTCTCTCCCTTCCTTTCTCTCTAGAATCAATTAATAAATTAAAAAAAAAAAAGGAATTATGGAAACAAAGAAGATAAGAAAAGTCAAAATAGAATTTTATCCAGTAAGAATATCTTTCAAAAATGTAGGCAGAAAAAAAATTAAAAGCAGATAAGTAAAAGGCTTCTGCTTCTGGCTACAAGGGAAAAGAGGATGTGGAATTATTTTTTCTTTAGAAACAACTGGAGCCCGGCTGGGTGTGGCTCAGCGGTTGAGCGTCGACCCAGGATCCAGGCGATCAGGGTTTGATTCCGGGTCAGGGCACATGCCCGGGTTGTGGGCTGGATCCCCAGTCAGGGGTGTGTAGGAGGCAGCCGATCAATGACTCTCTCATCATTGGTGTTTCTATCTCTCTCTCCCTCTCCTTTCATCTGTATGAAATCAATAAAGATATATTAACAAAAAAAAAAAAGAAACAACTGGAAAATTGAGAAAAATATAGCAAACACATCTTCAGACATTGTACAATATGCAACACAATGTAGTGATCTGAGAGCAAAGGAATACAAATAGTGTGAATGCTATTATCACCCCAGCTTTCTACCTGGAGGTAATACCTGGACCATGGAGCAGGGGTGGGGGGATCCAAACAGAGCCTGGCAATCTCTGAGCAGAGGAGACAGAGAATGGAGTTCAGAAAGGCGAAAGTAGTTAGAAATTGTGGGGTGTAAGCCAAAAAGAGTTCTAGAAATATGCATACAGGTCCCCTTGAGTTTTTTTTTTATGAATACCGATCTGAACATGTATCAGGTGAAACTTTACAAAGATAAGTCTGTAAACAGTTTTTGAGGAGTTATAAGATGTACACTTCCTAGAGTTCACATAGGGCCAAAGTGGAGAGACCTCATTGAATATATGGGGCATCAGTAGAGAGCTACTACAGAGGGGCAGTGGCTTCTAAATGGGCTCAATTAGCTCAAGAGTAAATACTACTCAAGGCCTACTCTAAATGAGCTTAAAAACAAACATTAAAAGGATCAAACTGATCCACAATAACTTGCCTATCAGAAAAAGTACATTACTCTCTAAATTACTACAAAGAAATACAGCACTCAAGATGAAATTCACAGTTAGATATCCAATTTAAAAAATTACTAAACATACAAGGAAGCAGGAAAATGTGATCTATAACCTGGAGAAAAACCAGTCAACAGAAACAGATTCAGAAATGACAGAGATACTATTATCTCTGTTAGTAGACAAGAACCGTATAACAACTATTATAAATATTCACAATATGCTCAAGGATGAAAGAAAATATGAACACAATGATCAGAGAAATGGAAGATTTTTTCCTGGTTATCTTGTTTTAAAAATTTTATTTTATTGAAAAATATGTTTTAAAATAGAAATTTTAGATATGAAAAATAAAACTTTTCAAAGGAAAATTTCACTGGATGGGATTAATAGCAGTTATAAACTGCAGAAGAATAGATCAATGAACTTGGAAGCAAAGCACAGAAACTCTCCAAAATAAATCAGAGAGAAATAAAAGACTAAAAAAATTTAGTGTTGCAGTGAGCTATGGGAAAAGAAAACTGGTCTAACATAAGTTTAACTGGAATTAGAAGTAGAGAAAAGGACATTAAAGCAATAATAGCTGAAATACTTACAAATTTAATGAAAACTATGAACCCTCAGATCCTATAAGCTCAATAAACCACAAACAGGATAAACAAACAAACAAACAAAAAACACACCAGAGGAAACTGTAATCAAACTGTTGAAACCTAGTCACAAAGAGAAAAGTTAAAAGCAGACAAAAAGGGGGGGGGGGCATGTATTATACAAAGGAACAAAGATAAGATTGTTAACAGACTTCTCATGAGGAAAATATGTAAGCAAGAAAACAATGGAATATCTTTAAAGTTCTGAAAGGAAAAAAATGATCAACCTCAGAACTTTATATATAAACAGTGAAAATATCCTTCAAACATTAAGACAAAATACTTTTCAAACAAAAGCTGAATTTGTTGTTTGCAGACCAACATTATAAGAAAATTATCTGAAGTTCTTTAGGCAGAATGTAACTTTTACCAGATAGAAACATGGATCTACACAAAGGATTGAAAAATGCTGGAAAAGGTAAATATATGGGTAAATGTAAAAGATATTTTCTTACTCATCTTTAAATTTTTTAAATGATCATTTCGGGCCATGTTGGGAACAGCAGGTCCCTTGGTGGCTGACTGCAAAGAAATGCCATGGAAAGCCATGGAGGAGTGAGGCAGGCTATCAGGCTGGTGGAGTAAGTGGAGCAATGCATTCCAGCCAAAAGGTGGCACAGCTCAGCTGGGGACACAGAGGGTGTGGTCCAGAACTGGTCAAAGCTGGTGCATTCTAGCCTGAGCAATGTATCACTTGACTGCTATGGGTAGCTGTCTAGCCTACCTGCACACCCTGCTGGGGCTCCTACAGCAGATGCCCCTACTATGAGACCTCTTGCCTGGTTGGGTTCTAAATCTTATCTTTCATCCCTTCTTTTAAGCTTCTTAGTTCTCTCCTCCAAAGTACTGGCACCATGACTTGTGCCTGGACACCCCACACACAATAAGGACATGGAAAAGGTATCCTTAGTTATACCTGATTTAATCTCTGGAACTTTATTATTTTTGAAATCCAAGAATTTTACCTCCACCTAGATAGAAACATAAAAAGAATGGATCATTCACTTAATAAAGGGAGATTAGAAGACTTGCTTTCTCAAACCAGAGCTGCAACATCTATGTTTAAAGAAGCTAAAAAAGATGGAACTGAAGTATCAGTGAGCACTCTGACTAATGAAAGGAAGACATTTACTTCAAAGACATAGGGTGAAATTGTAAGTAAGACACAAAAATAAGATTAAAACTATCTTTATATATGTCATTAATTTACCTTTTAGTGTCTTATGAAAAGGACATTTTCAGTTTCAAAATAGTTTGCTATTTAGATGGTGGCATCATTTTCAGACCATTGATAGTTAAAGGGAAATTGAATATTTTAAATGTGGACATGATGAGCTTATCAAAACTCTGAAATTGGTAGAGCTTTTCAAACTAGAAATGAAAAATCACTGAAGCATCTTATGCATAAGTTATGACACTGCATGGGCTGGAGAAATGCACATAATAGCTTAGAGACCAACAAAGACTTGGAGAGTTGACATTGTTCAATGTCTACTGGAAGAAAAGTTAGTAAAATTCCATAGTACTGTCTCTTTTCAATGGCAAAGTAACTTGTTTATTTAAACCTTTAGCTCTAAACATGAAGACTTAGTTGTTATTTCATTTGCAGAATTGTACTTTCACTTTATACACAGACAAGTCTACAAATGTGGAGGGACTTGCTGTTTTGCTTTGTAGTTATGTGGTATCAGCATTAACTAATCTTTGAAGAAGACCCCTTTCATGTAAATGTTTGGCAACAAACACAAGTAGTACTAAAATATTGAAAATGCTGAATAAGTTGTTTGAATTTCATGGTTTATCCTGGAGCAACTTGTTTTAGATTTACACGGAGGTACAAAAGCAATGGCGGATAAAACTGTTGGAACCACGGTACAAATGAAGGCAGTAGCACCAAAGTATACCAGCAGTTATTTTATTCTTTACTGTCATGTACTCACAGTAAAAAAATAAAAATAAAAAAATCCAATTTTATTTAAAAATGTCCTTGGTGAAGCACTAAAAATTATTGACTCTTGATCCTGGATTTAATATTGTGTGACAGAATAGGAGGTATGCAGAAGTTGTTTCTGTTATAAACTATATTGTGGTGGTTGTCTTGAGGAATAGCACATCTGTGATTAAGCTGTGGCTTAAGTAGCCACTTTTCCCGGAACACCATTTTTGTTTGAAAGAATTGATGAAGAAATCGTGATTAAATACTTGGGTACGTGGTAGGTATTTTCTCAAAAATGAAGTAAGCCTATCACTTTAGGATAAACATTGACATTATTTGTTGCCAATGATAATATTCATAATTTTTAGTGAAAATTAAAATTTTGAAAAACATTCTGCCACTGTAAGCTTGACAGCTTCCCAAAACTTAAGCTTTGTTCCAATGAGATTAATGGTGATACCTGTTAATGCGATTTTTTTCAGTACTGTATAAAATGTTTCAATATTTGTAATATTTGCATAACTTAGTGGACCAATATTTTCCAAAAAATCAATATGTATAAGATGAGTGAGGTATCCATTCAAAGTACAAAATGACTGAATTTTAATGTAATGGAATATAAAAAGTTTATTGGTATGGTTTCAGATTCTACCAGCACTAACCTTTAAGAAACTACCACATGTAGAATTTTTGTGTAGCATCAAAGAAGGATACCCATAATTATTGGAAAAGGTTATTAAAATACTCCAACCTTTTCTAACTATATATCCATGTGAGGCTGAATTTTTTTCATATACTTTAACAAAAACAACACCAAAACATGTCGAATGTAGAAACAGGTATGAGAATTCAACTGTGATCTATTAAGCCAGATGTTACAGATATGCACAAATGTACAGCACTGTTATTCTTCTCATGAAATTAATTTTTGCCTTAGAAAATAAAGTTATTTTTTATCACAACATATAACTTGTGCTAATGTGTACTGGATTTATCACTTTAAATAAATTAATAAACACTTTAAAAATTAAAAAAAAACAAGACAGTAACAACATATCATGGAGTTTATAACATAAGCAAAAGTAAAATATCTGACTACAATAGCACAAAGGAAGAAAAGGGGGAAAATGGAAGAACATTGTCATTAAGGGTGCTGTATTATACATAAAGTAGTGTAATAGTATTTGAAAGTATACCATGATAAGTTAAAAATGCATACTGTAAACCCCAGAGCAACCACACAAAAAACAAAAGAGAAAAGTTATAGCTAATAGGGAAATAAAGGAGATAAATGAAATCCTAAAAAAAATTTACTTAATTCAAAAGAAGGCAGGAAAATAGAAAGGAACAAATGGGACAAATAAAAGAACAGATGGGACAAATAGAAAGAAAAGAACAGATGGGACAAATAGAAAACAAATAGAAAGATGGATTTAAACCCAAACATATAAATAATTTACTTAAAGGTAAGTGGTCTAGGTACCCCAACAAAAAGGCAAAGATTGTCAAAATGGATAAAAAATCAGGACTCAACCATATACTGTCTATAAGAAAAACAATTTAAATCTGAAGCTACAAATAGGTTAAAAGAAAGGACAGAAAAAGATATACCCCACAAATAATAATCATAAGAAACAGGTGAGACAATATTAAAATCAAACAAAGTAGACTTCATTACAAGGAATATTACTAGAGATAAAGAGGTATATTTCATAATAATAAAGGATCACGTCATCAAGAACATATAACAATCTTAAATATGTACACATCTAACAACAAAGCTTCAAAACTACATGAAGTTCAAACCAATACAACTAAAAAGAAAAATAGCCAAATCCAAAATCATGATTAGAGATTTTAATTCTCTCAGTAATTGGCAGAATAAGCACATAGAAAATCAGGTATATAGAAGACATAAACAACAGTCTTAACCATCCTGACCTAATTGATTTGCTCTCCAATAACAGCAAAACACACATTCTTTGCAAATCACACATGAAACATTCAACAACACAAACCATATATTGGGTGGTAAAACAAATTTCAATAAACATAAAAGTACTGAAATCATGCAAAGTATGTTACCTGAGCACAACAAAATTGAATTAAAATGAATATAAATAGAAAAATATCTGGAAAATCCTCAAATATTTGAAATAATTTAGAAAACCAATGCTTCTAAATAACTCATCAGTCAAAGAAGAAAATTAGAAAATATTTTGAACAAAATTAAAATAACAGCACATCAAAATTTGTGGGATGCAGCTAAAGCTGTGCTTAGATGAAAATTCATAGCATAAAATGTTTATATTGGAAAAGAGGAAATGTTTAAAATCAATGAACTTAATTTATATCATAAACTAGAAGAAGAACTAAAAATCAATACAAAGTAGAAGGAAATAAATAAAGATATGAGAGAAAATAATGGAATATAAAAGAGAAAAATAAAGTCAATGAAACTAAAAGCTGGTTCTTTGAGAAAAAACACAACAAACTACAGTTCAATAAAACTGATAAACCACAAGCTAAACTGATCAAGAAAAAAAGGACAGAAATTAACAATACTAGGAACGAAAGGGTGGATATCACTATAGCTCCTACAGACATTAAAAGAATAATAAGGGAATATTATGAGTGAATTGGCAAATTCCTTGAAAACAAATAATCAACATGGAAGCAAGAAGAAACAGAAAATATGAATAGCCATATAACTATTAAATAAAATTCATAATTAAAAACCTTCCCATAAAGAAAATTCCAGGCTTGATGTTTTCACTGGTGAATTCTTTCAAACATTTAAGTAAGACAGTAGAAATTTTACATAAAGTCTTTCAGAAAATAGAGGAGGCAGGGATATTTCCCAAGTCATTTTATAAGAACAGCATTGCCCTGATATTAAAACCAGACAAAGACATTACAAGAAAAGAAAACAACAGGTTAACATCCCTTGCCAACATAGACACAAAATTCCTTGACCAAAATTTCAGCAAACTAAATCCAGCAATATATAAGAGGATAATATACTATGGCCAAGGAGGGTTTAACCCAGGAATGCAAGGTCAGTTTAACATCAAAATAAAGCAGCAATTAATGCAATTTACTATATTAACACAATAAGAGGACACTATAAGATCATTTCAATAGATGAAGAAAAAGCATTTGACAAAATCCAATACTCATTTGTGAGAATAATTCTCAGTAAATTAGGAATAATTTCTCAACCTAATAAAGGACATTAAAAAAAAACAAAAACAAAAACCCTGCAGCTAACATCACACTTCATAGTGAAAGATTAAGTGCTTTTGTCCTTTGATTGGAAACAAGAAAAGGATGTTCACTCTCATCACTTCTATTCAACATTGCATTGGAGGTCTCACTCGTGTAATACGGCAAGAAAAAGAAATAAAAGGCACGAAGATTATAAAAGAATAAGTAAAACTCTCTTTATTCACAGATAACATGTTTGTATACATGGAACATGCTAAGAAATCTACAAAAAAGCTACTAGTGCTAACGAGTTTAGCAAAGTTGCATTATTCAAGATCAATATAAAAAATCAATTGCACTTCTATATTCTAGCAACAAACAAATGGAAACTGAGACTTAGAATACCATTTATAATGCCACCAAAATCATGAAATACTTAGGGATAAATTTAACAAAATTTGTACATGACCTATTTGCTGAAAAAAATAAATAAAAAATTGAAATTAAACAATTAAATGAAAAGATATAGCAAATTCATAGGTTGAAATATTAAATATTGTTAAAATGTTATTTCTCCCCAAATCAAGCTATAGATTCAGTGTAATCTACAGATTGCACTGTAGGGCTATTTTACATTAGCAACATGTATTTGTATATACATCAACTTAATTCTTTTCAATGGCTACATATATTCCCTTATATGAATGAGGCATAGTTTATCTAACAGTCCATCAAAAGTGGCTAAGTAAATATTTTTTTCTTCACTAAATTTTATTTATAAACCTATGTGACGATTCAGGTATATATATATAGCTGATATATCTGTATATATGTATAAATATACATACATATGAGTAAACAATATAATATAATTGCCTTATTTTAGATCGTAGGATCCAAATAGTATTACTGGATTACAGAAGATTCTGATATATAATAGCCCATAAGCCTTATTACATGGAGTGGATGATTTGCTAAATTAGCCATGCACTGGTGATTTTATATGGGACCCCATGCCACTTTTTGGATTTCCCTATGGTAAAGACACCTGGGCCAGTCATATGGGCAGGCTCTATTCCTCTCAGCTTTCCTAGCTGGGCCCAATGCTTCTTCCAGCAGGGACTGCTTCCTTATTCCATGCCTAGCTGGCCAACCTGGCTCCCCAATTCTTGGGCTGGGACTAACTCCCTGACCACTGGCTTTATGGCATCACTAGTTTTGTATCTCATGAGGGTTATGATTAAAATCTCACCACTAATCATTTCTAATATTTGTGCTGGGCTTGCCTTCCCAAGTCCCTTCCCTTCATTTGGCAATCTAGCATTTTACAATGGACACATCTGTTTCCTACAGCTGGTATCGACCTGGAATTCTTGCAAAGAATAGGTAGCTGCTACTAGGGTTAAACTGTTCCCAGAAAAAGGCTAGATTATGTACCCAATTCTTCCACCTTAAAAATAGAAGTTTTTCATTGTGAATGCTGAGACACGTATTACACTCACTCACTCACTCACTCACTCACTCACTCACTCACTCACTCACTCACTCATTTATTCAGTTGTTCATTCAATGAATGAATGAATGAACTAGGTGGGTGGTTAACACTCTGCTAGTCATTGAGGGGGAACGCAATCAAAGCACGAATGACCAAATGAATGGTGTAGACTACATGTTTTAGGAGTGTACCTGAACCTCTTAGCAGATTTGCCTTTCTCAAGTCTCTCCCTTTGCAATCTATCTTCCTCGCTCTACCAAGTGAGCTTTCTAAAAACCAATGCTCATCTGCTTTCACAGAAAAAAGTGAAGTACTTTAATGTAGCATTCATGGGTCTTCATTATCTGTCTCCAATTTCCACTCAAGCCTTTATCTTTCCCATTCTTTCTCATAGGACCCATGTTCTACTATTATATCAAACTTCTCAGTGGTCCCATGAGGCGCCAGGTTCTTTCCAATCTCTGTTCCCTTTGCCTAGAATGCCTTTCCCACTTCTTTACCTGGAAAACTCCCAGTCAATCATCTCCAGCCTTCAGTTCAAAGTTTTTTGTTGGTTTTTTCAAAGTTTTGATGAAACATTTCATCTATGCTTCTCATCTGTCCTGGATTTGAGCACATTATTCTGTTGCCTTTATTGGATGATGAGATTTTTGAGGGCATTGCTTCTATCTTGTTAGTCTCTGTATCTCTGAATCTAGGTCTGAATAGGGCCTGGCAGGTAGTAGGCACCCAAGGTATATTTGTTAAATGAATGAAGAAACATGGAACAAATAAATGCAAAGGAAGAGCTGAAAGGGTTTTGGTATATTTAGGTAAGGGATTATTAAAGGCATAAGGCTTGAAGCTGGATCTAGGAAGACAGTAGAGAGGTAGGGGAAAGGCATTTGGAAGAGGATGAGGATTATTACCCCAGGAGACAGAACAAAAGCCCAAGACTGAGAGTGAAGATAATGAAGGAGTCAGCCAGACTGTGGTTGAGTGATGCATTGTCTTGACCTTGTTAGTGACTATATCTCTCAAATATATTTTCAGCTTCTGGAGGGCAGGGTATTTTGTACACTCCTTTGTGTCCTATTTATATTTGAAGCACATCTCCATAACCATTGTTCCTACTGTCTTGTGGTTCTTATCTGCTCTGTAATATAATTATTTGTGTATCTACATATTCCCCCAGCACTTATACTGTCCACCTTCCTTGCTGCTTGAAGTAGGGGACGAGGTCTTGGTGTTTTTGTATCTTCCAAGATACTTAGCATGATGCCTGGCACACAATGGGTGCTCAATAAATATTTTTTGATCTACCATTTGTTGATCTGATTACAGAGGACCACAAGCGTATTTGTGTGCAACTGTGTATTGTGGCACAAAACTTATATATATGCCTTCACACTGTGTAGTCTATGTTTGGCAATTTTCATGAAAATATTATCTTATTAAACTTGGAAGACTGTCACTTCAATTTTTTTATTTGTTCCTTCTTGGATGACTCACATCTCTAATACCAGAAAGATATGAGAGAAGGAATTCAAAGAAGGTTTGAACAAATTTATAAATGGCAAAGTCATAAATGTCTGATTATAAGAAGTTGTTAGGAACATGCAAAGGGGAAGGAGAAATTTTAGATTTCAAAGGTGCCTATCATGTGCCAAGAACTGTGTTAGGCACTTGACATACATTGTACCTCATTTAATCTGGCAGAATATGTCAAAGTAAAGATGAGCCTGTCTGTCTATATGGCCAAACCTACACTTACTGAGGCACATTGCTTCCCCAGGTACCAGAGGCAGTGTTCATTTTTATTAAAATTTTATCAACCTTTTAAGACAGAGGAATCTATGGATTTGCATTGTTTCCTAGGAACAGAACACATTCTCAATTCAGGCTCCTATATGCTTAAAAATCTTTTTTGACAAAACTTGATCAATTTTTAAAGTCTCAGTGCTTTAAATTATAACGTAATCTGAGATATTCCCACAGCAATAACAATAATTACATTTGTTCACAAATTTGTTTGCTTACCTTTATTTTTCATAAAGCTTCCAAGTACTGAATAAAGGTAAGTCAAGTCAAGGAAAGAAACTTCTATTAACCCTGACACCAGCAAATTGTCTCAAATTATAGTTTGCCTTCTAATTTGTATTCTAGAGACACTGAGTGTTTTTTCTGAGATACATATTATACCTCATCTGTGGTTAGAAGAAAATTTTAAGGAAACTAGTTTAAGTTGTTTCTAATTAAAAAAAAAATAATAGTAACTTTCAAAAACATAATGCTCCTAAGTGGACAGCTTCTGCATCTGGGAAGAATCAAAACATTATAACCAAAGTACCATCTCTGCACCTTGGGAATTGGCTTGAGAAAGTTGGGAGGCAGGTATTGGTTCATTATTATAAAGTCACACAGTCTAAGGCCTGCTGCTATACATCCCGATCTGTGATAACATGCTTCCTGCTAGGTGTGGAGGTAAGGTGGGAAGAGAAGGGATACACCTTTGGGTAAAGGATTGTCAGCACACTCACAGGTCCCAGATAGCTTTCTATTAACCTGTTTTGGGAAAACTAGAACAGGTATCTTTGCTTTGGAAAACATAAAGCACATCTCATATGATTAAAGAAAATGGTGAGGGTTCAAACGGTATGGTTCACATTTTGAATGGTCCTGCCACTATCACTGAAAAACACCAGACCTGTCTTTTTGGTGATTATGTGTTTCTTAAATTTCACAATAGCCAAAGGAAATTGAGAGACCAAGACTACCACCAAAGAACATAGGTGTGACATACTGCCTATGGGACTTTTTAAAGATAGATAAAAACCCAGCTTATACATATAGAAAAGTGCCCCTTATTTTTCAAGGTAGGGGATGAAAATATGCACATATTCCAAAGAGTTCTTTGTGTGAATAGGTGACCCCTTCCCACAGTCTCTGTAATTAATTGAGAAATTAAAGTTGGTTGGCCTTTGAGATCTCTTGTAAGAAAGGCAGAAGGTCTTGGATATTTTGGAACAAGAGTCCACTATTCTGCCAAGACAGTGTGTTATTGTTATTGGAGTGTCTCTCAACAAAACGGTATTGAGTAGTGAGGACATGATTTTGATTAGGTGGAATGACTCAGCTCTTCCTCTTAAAGAAGAGAGGACTTGTCAGAGCCTTACTTACCTCATGATCTGGGATCTCAGAGGATAGTGTTTTTCCTAGGATGACCCCGGTCAAGTATGTCCAGCATCGAGCTGTGTTGGCAAGGTTATAGCCTCCTGTCTCCACCAAGAATTGTGAAGTTAGGAAAGAATAGTCACAAAACAGCAGGAGAGGGAAGGGGGGTAAGGAGAGAAAAATGTTTTAATAAAAGGGCTAAAAGACAACTTCAACTTGCAGAATTTCAACCAAGTATCTCCTTATATTTTTAAACCACCTAGTAGTCGGACTTCAGTGGACCAGCCAGACCATGCACAGTGTGAAACTAGGAAGTTCAAGGCCTATGAAGATGAAAAAGGTTCTAGTCTCAGAACAAATATGCACCTGAGCTCTCAATTGACTCTAAGCTCCTCAATTCCATCAAGAGTCATCGGCAGGAATGAGATCCCTGGAACCTGGATCTCTTGAAGTGACCTACCTAACGTAAAGGTTTCTGTGATAAATTTTGCAACAATTCTATAAAATGACTGCTGGATGTGGTTTGCATGTTAAATCTATTGGCAGATGTAGCCCTACATACATCCAGGAAAGAGAAAAGAAAAATGCTAAAGAAACAGACTTCCTTCTTTTATTATCAGCATTCCTTTTCTCCACAAAATGCAGGCCTAGTAGCAGAGATCAAAGAAAACGAGATAAGGAAGGGACTGTTGATTCATACTTTGATCTATCTCATCAGGTCCTGTCATGGTCACCCAGAAGCCATATTATACTGGCTAATAATCAGCATCTTTTTGTTCTGAATAGATGTGTTCTGCCATGCAAGCATCAGAACATTAGCCTTTAACTAAATTCCAAAAGTGTAAGGATAAAATGGAATGATTTCCTAACCTCAATGCAGCCCGAGGGAAATCAAATTTAGTCTATTTTAGGTAGGGTAACCATGACATTTATCATCCAAAATGGTACAGTTTTAAAGGTAAAAGGGGACACTATTTGTAATTACACTGGGATAACACGTATAAATTGGGACATATGGTCACCCATTTCTTGAGTCTTTCTATTCCTTGAAAGGTCAGGGAGGCTGGGGCTTCTGGACTATGTCTTTTAGGCCTCAATAAGGTCCACAGAAGCTTGGGCTGTGGCCACCTCCACAAATTGTTTATGTGTTATTGGCAGTTGAAAATTTAAGTGAAATAGTATAGGTATTACTTTAAACAGTCTTGATGTGGAAAATCTAAATTTCTAAGGTTGACTTATTGGGTGTGATTATTTGATTTCAAAAAAAATCACTATAGGTTGTTTTTTTTTTTTACACTCTGAAGTTTAAGATACTTGATGATGGAATTACCAGATACTCAGTATGGACTACCTCAGTCTCACTATAGGTTTTAAGTAATAGTTCTCACTAGTGTACATACAATATGATTTCCAAAAATTCCATTTATGCACAGGCATTTTCAGGAATACACATATTTCAAAAGCCAAAACTTTGGACTGAGGAAGCTAAGAGGCTTTAAAAATGGTAAATAAAGGCTGTAGCCTCAAACAAAAGTTGAATTCGCACAGATATATGTTGTGGAAAGGCCTTTGTTTTCTTCTCTCCTAACTGTACTTGTATCATAATCACCATTCTTTGTGCCATTAAGGAAAGTAGTATGTCACACAACACTTATCAATTTTATCTTTTCCCTGAGTTGAAGTTAATACATCTTTTTCTGGCTTTTTATAAGAGGTTGTCTCTTGTAAGCACCTTTAATTTTGAGTCCTCTAGAGTTTGAGGCTGCCAAAGGACCAGGCTTGTGTATTTGCATGGATGCTCACTCATATTCATAAGACCTTCCCACGATCTCCTCTAATTTTGTTTTTTACAACAGGTTGGCAGAACAACAAATTATTAGCTGTTCCATAATACACACTTTTTAAGCTCAGTCTAACTTGACCATGTTATTTTAACACATTGACACATTCATCCAATAAAATAAAGATTGTGCCAAACAGATAGAAGATTCTAAGCAAGGATTCTTCAAAGGTAGTTGAGGTTGTGAAAGGTGCCTTTCACAGATGTGTAAATGCTTCTATTGAACAGACTCAGCTTTCTGTTGGCTAAGTAATACAAAACATCAGTACACACTGAGGGCAAAGATGTCCAAAAGACCCTACCTCTCTCCATTTTACTTCACTGTAACAAATCCATGCTTTTTCAGGGGGGTGGGAGACAGAAGTAATTCCTGATTTCAGCTTAGGCTTAATGAATTCACATGTTTACAACATATATTTGAGTAGGGTTATAATTTTAGTGGTATGTTTCTATATTATTATTATTAGAACTGGGAATCAAAGACTACACTGAGAAAAGATGGATCAAAGTCCACTATCAACATTCTCTATTCTTAATAAGATCTGGTGTCACCTTTAACCCAAAGACCTAAGCTTCAGGAACTGAACATTTACTTCAGAGTGCCAAGGAGTGGATGCATATGCCAAACTGATCAGAAGTGTGTCAGAGCACTTACTTATACTGAACTGTGAAGGTGGCAGAATTCACTGACTCAGGCTTCTGGACCACAGGCAGGTTGATATTATCTAATCTAATTAAGTCAAGTTTTCCTCAGTGTCAATAAATTAAATGTAGAGGAAGGTCAACAAATTCTCCTGGTGACCTTCCTTTGTACTCACCTCCTCCCAAAATGAGCGTTGCCAATTGCCACTGGAGGATGTACTTAAGACACCTGCCAATTCCCACTGGAGTCATGTTAAAGGAGCACATGGGATCCCCAGCTATTGTATCAGCGCCCAGCTGTAAGACCACCGCTTTGGGATTAAAGGCTATGTATACCTCCTTTAATACACTGTAGAAAAGAGAAAGAATACAAAATGTCAGAATATGATAGGTCAGTTTGCTCTTACCTATCACTGCTCTAGGGGTGGTGATGGTGGTAGAGCCAATGGGAGGTATAGTTGAATCAGGAAATACTGAAGGAAAAAAAAAAATCCAACTTATCAAACTCATCAAACTTTCCACCTAAAAAGGGTGAATCACACTGTATGTAAATTATACCACAGTAAACCAACTTATATAAAAATTCTATCCACTTCCATCCTCAAGGACCAAATTTGTCCTGAGTTTCAGAATTCAGACTTCCTTGACACTTTCATATTAATTTAACTTCAACAGCCATAGTACACAGTGTACACATTTACTCCATTTTACAATCTGGGAAAATAAGTCATATATATTGACTAGTTACTAAGGATTACTTCTCATAATTAAGACTGTCAACATACTTTGAGCTTATCACCTAGTTATTACTGGAGGCTGGTGAAGAGAATATATGCTTTGAAAGCATAAACATTATCAGCTTACTTTTTATTATGCTAAAGGACTACTGGGTTACGAAATGCAGCCCTCTCCAAGAGTATTATAGGGAAGGGAACTACAACAACTGATCCAAAATTATAAATCTGAAAGCAGCCTAAAGAACAAATTGTAGTGGGTAGGAATGAGCATAATTTTGGGTAGAATCATTCAATGCTATCAAGTCAACCTAACAGCTTTTTATCAAGTTAGAAAAGGAAGTTGTTAATGTGACAAATGACCTTAGTCAGGTTTCCAGTATTCTCATTAATTGAACACTGACAATGTCCAGAATGCATTCCTAGGAGTTATAAGGTCCCTGCTCTCAAGGGGCTTACAATCTAGTTCCTAGACAAAACATATACCCGTACTCAAGGGCCTGAGTAACTCTCACAGAGACATATAAACATGTGCAAATTAACATACTTCAGAGTTGAGAAAAAGCAGAGTCAAAAAGTGATTAAAAATGCTGGGGTTAATATCCTTTCATAGTCAACATGTCAAATTATACCAGTGCAGCAAAAACAGAAAAATCCAAGATCCTTCTGAAACTGCAAAAAGAATTCAGGGATATAAAACGCCGATCTCTCAAACTCATATGTAATGAGGGCATTGAAACTATTGAAAAGTGCTCAGTTGCACAGACATTCTTTGACTCAAAGGACAGTTTTGTTTTGATTTCTCATCTATGCAGGCAAATATTGAGTGATTGTGGAGATTATAAGAATATTATAAAACTTAAGACATACGATACTCAATATAGGAATACTCAGGTCTATCCTCTTTTTCATGTGCTTATCTCCTGGGTGCAGAGGAATGATATGCCACCAAGAAGGCATACCATTTTTGGCCTTACATACAACAACAAAAATCAAATTTCCTAAGCATTATTTTTCAGCAACACCAATACTTATCTCATACTTTTCCAATGGCTCCCATTTTAGCAAAAAGAGTATTGGGGAGGTAAGAAAGACTAATACTTTCTCATTCATTCTTTCCCTCAGTTTGCACACATTAACTGAGTGTCCTCTGTATGTTCAGCATAAAACTGTGCCAGAAGTTGCAGGAACAAAGATGAATGTGGCACAGTTCTTATCTTCATGTGCCTCAGAACAGAAGGGAAGACTCAGACTATGTCAATAAATAAAAATACAATGATAAATGAAGTATCAGAGATGGCACAGAGGAGAGAGTAATAAACTTTTCCAGATGATGTCAGAAAAGGCTTTACAGGAGTACTTCTTGACTTAGGTCTTAAAAGATGAGAAAAACTATCATGAGTCACCTATCAAAATGGCTAAAATGAAAAATAGTAATAACATCAATTGCTGGTGAGGATGTGGAAAAAACAATATCACACATACATTGTGGGTGGGAATATAAAATCATATACATAGCCACTCTGGAAAGTCCTTTGGCTTTTCCCATCAAAACTAAAAGTAGACTTACCATATGATCCAGCAATTGCATTCTTGGGCGTTTATTCAAAAGAAATTAAGACTTATTGTCATATAGGAACTTGTACATAAATGTTCATAGCAGCTTTATTTGTAACAATCCAAACTTGAAACAACTAAGATATACTTCAACAAGTGAATAGTTAAACTGTGGTACATCCATACTATTGGAATATTGCTCATCAATAAAAAGAAACAAACTGATACACGTAAAACAACTTGGATGGATCTCAAGGGAATTATGCTGGGTGAACAAGGCCAATTCCCAAATCTATAATGCATGATTACACTTATATACCATTTGTGAAATAATAATTAGAGGGATGGAGAACAGATTAGTGGTTTCTAGGAGTTAGGGATGGGTGTAGTTGCATGACAGAGCCTTGTGGTGATGGTACAGTTTTGTATCTTTTTTAAAAAAATTATTATATCTTTATTGGTTTCAGAGAGAGGAAGGGAGAGGGAGAGAGAGAAACATCAATGATGAGAGAGTCATTGATAGGCTGCCTCCTGCACGCCCCCTACTGGGGACCGAGACTGCAACCTGGGCACATGCCCTGACCAGAAATTGAACTGGTATCTCCTGGATCATAGGTCGATGGCTCAATGGCTGAGCCATGCTGGCCAGGCTACAGTTCTGTATCTTGGTATGGAAGTAGTTTTGGTTATACAAAGCCACATAGACACACACACAGACACACACAGACACACACAGACACACACACACCAGTACATGTATAACTGGTGAAAAGTGAATGAGCTCTATGGATTGTACCAATGTCAACTTCTTGATTTTGATATTGTGCTATAATTGTGCATGATGTCAACATTGGAGGAGGGTTGAAGAAGGGTGCAAGGGACTTCCCTCTACATTTCTTTGCAACCTCCTGTTAATCAATGATTATCTAGAAATAAAAGTAAATAAAAGATTAGGATGGGTAGAGAAAAGGATAATTAGAAACTTTGAAAAAGGTAGGGTATTTTGTATACAGTACACATGTCAAAGCAACTAGAAATGAGGACAGCTTACAGAGTGCTATATGGTGGGCATTTTTAAATTCAAGACTGGAAGTTTTGATTTGGTTTGATGGTCAAATGGGAGCCACTGGAAAAGTATGAGATAAGTAGTGGTGTTGCTGAAAAATAATGCTTAGGAAATTTGATTTTTGTTATTGCATGTAAGGCAAAAGAGAGAGTCTGGAGACAGGGGGATTAACAAAAAGGGTATCGAAATATTCTAGGCACAAGAGCAACAGGAAGCAAGGTAAGGCCAATTGGGAAAAACCTGAGAGGGCTCAGTGACAGATTGGGTGGAGGGTGTCAAAGGGGAAAACACACCATGCGCATTCCTCCTGAATTCACAGGAAGAGGAAAGAGAAATTGAAATATTCCTTTCCCCACTGCTACTTCCAAATCCAATATTCTTACTTGTCATCTACCTCTTCTTTGAGGTCAATGTCACTTGCTTACACTACTCAAATATTATGAAATTTCTTACCTATATACCTATAATGTACTCTTTCACCTCCCTAGAGGATTTTAGCACCTAGTTCACAATTTTTCTGTCTCTCCCTTTCCTTCCCATCATTCTCTGCAGTTCATTATCTATCCACTCACTAAAACCTTTTTTCTCCCTGCATTGTTTTTAATTAAATTTATTGTGGTGACAGTGGTTAACAAAATCAAATAGGTTTAGTGTGTACAATTCTATAATACATCATCTGTATATTGTATGTTCACCACCCCAGGTTAAGTCCTCCCTTTACCCTCTTCTCCCTCCCGCCACCCTTTTCCTTCTGGTTATCACCATACTATTGTCTGTCTATGAGGGTTTTTCCCTTAATCCCTTTACCTTTGTCACTCAGTCCCCCCAACCCCCCTCCCCTCTGACAGCTGTCAGTCTGTTCTCTGTACCTATGAGTCTGTTTCTATTTTGTTTGTTAGTTTATTTTGTTCCTTAGATTTCACATATAAGTGAAACCATATGGTACTTGTCTTTCTCTGACTTGCTTATTTCACTCAGAATAATGCTTTCCAGGTCTATCCATGCTGTCATAAAAGGTAAGATGGCCTTCTTTTCCAAGTCCCTCACTCACTGAAACCGTGATTCAAGCGCCTACTTTCCCTATGCTAGGCACTAGAGATATAGAAACAAGTAAGACCCAAGGAGCTTATGGTCCATTAGGGGAAGAAGACAGGAAAACAAATAACTATGATGTTATAATACTAACTCTTTTTCCTTCCTTCCTTCCTTCCTTCCTTCCTTCCTTCCTTCCTTCCTTCCTTCCTTCCTTCCTTCCTTCCTTCCTTCCTTCCTCCCTCCCTCCCTCCCTTCAACAAACATTGAATGAACGCCTATTATATATCAGGCACTAGGTTGGACAATGGGTTTACGTTATTGAATAAGTGAGATTCACCTTGCTAATTCTCTGACATTACAGTTTCTTCACTTCTTTTAAAAAAATATCTTTATTGATTTCAGAGAGAGGAAGAGATAGGAAGAGAGAGATAGAAACATCAGTGATGAGAGAGTCATTGATCGGCTGCCTCCTGCAAGCCCCCGACTAGGGATCGAACCCGCAACCCGGGAATGTGCCCTGACAGGGAATCGAACCCCAATCGCCCGGATCCCAGGTCAACGCTCAACCGCTGAGCTACGCATGGCTGGGCCAGTTTCTTCACTTTTTGAACAGTGCTGTCCAAGTGAACTCTGCTTTGGTTATCCCTAGGCATAGCCATACTGTGAGGCCTGGTAAGAAAGCAGTTGGAATTGTTTCATTTCTAGGACCGTGAACTCTGAGCTACATTTTCTGTACACAATGTTCTATCCTTTCATGTTTCCCTCATTGATTTTTCTCTTTATTCTAATTATGACTCTTTTTTTCTAGTCTTCCTGCTATTTTCAAAGACTACAGGCCTATCTTTTGACCTTGCTTCACTACTCATTTTGGAGAAAATGGTTAATCATTTCAAAAACTCCTACTAGCATACTTAATTCCCTCACACCTTTGTCATTTTTGCCTTGTCAATCCTTAAGCCCTTGGATAAACCACACTGTCAGAATTTTCTGCTCTCTTCTGCTGAAGGAAGCTGAGAAATCAAATCAATTGCCTCCTCTACAGTTTGTGCTTATAACTTCAACAAATTCCATAAACATTTACTGAGTGACTGATATGTGCCATTCACTCTTGGCAATCCTTAGCTTCACCTCCAATTGGTAAACAATTTCTTGCAATATCTAGTCTATTTTTAAAAAAATACAAATATAATGAATATATTCTTCATGCTAAAAATAAAATATGAAAGTCTATCAAATAAAAGTGAAAAATTGCCCCTTCTCCATTACCACTCCCTCTCCAAAGGTAACTGCTGACCAGCTCAGTCAGGTATGAGGCAGAATGTCAGATGTTTAATTTTCTAGATCAAATTTTTTCTGCCTCATACTTGACTGAGTTGGTTGAAAGAATGTGCAATAAATGGCTTCCTCTGCCTCTTTTCTTTACTTGAAAATGTCTTCTCTCATAGTCCTCCTCTTCCTTGAGGCTAAATTCTCCACCTGAGTACTAGATCCTCTTTCCTGTCCCTCTAAGGGCCATCTATCACTGAAGAGCTCTTTATTACATCATTAGTTTCTGCCTTTCTATTGATTCTGTTCTTTTAGGTCACAAGCTGCCCATTTCTTCCTCCCCTTTTTAGCTCTGCCAAATTTACCCACTTTCTGGCCACCTATACGTACTTCTTGCAAACCAGTTTCGGATCTTACTGCTCTCCTGAAACTGTGCTCTTGAAGGGAAAGAGACCTTTGGGTCATGAAATCCAAACACCTTTTCTCTGTTACCGTTTCATCTTCTCAGAAGGAACTGATCCTTGATACTAAGAAATCTGCAGTTGACTATCAGTGGCTAAAGCTCAATTAAGAAATAAGTTTTAAAAATACTTTTTTAGCCTGGCCAGTGTTGCTTAGTGGTTGAGTGTTGACCCATGAACCAGGCTGTCATGGTTTGATTCCTGGTCAGGGCACATGCCTGGGTTGCAGGCTCAATCCCCAGTAGGGGGTGTGCAGGAGGCAGCCTATTGATGATTATCTCTCATCATTGATGTTTCTCTCTCTCCCTCTCCCTTCCTCTCTCTGAAATCAATAAAAACATATTTAAAAATAAAAAATATATATTTTTAAAAAACAACTTTATTGATGTTCACATACCATACAATTCCCTCCTTTAAAGTGTACAATTCAACAGCTTTAAGTATATACAGAGTTGTGCAACCATCATCACAATGAATTTTAGAACATTTTCATCACCCCCAAAAGAAACCTTATACCCATTAGAAACTACTAACCATTCCCACCATTCTTCGATCCTCCAGCCCATGGCAACCACTAATCTACTTTCTATCTATTTGTCTAATCTAACTTTTATATAAACGTGGCCTTTTCTGATTTGCTTCTTTCACTTATAATGTTTTCAAGGTTTATCCATGTTGTAGCATGTATCAGTACTTCATTCCCTTTTCTGGCTAAATAATATTCCATTGTTTGTACATACCACATTTTCTTGATCAGTAAAAGGACATTTGGGTTATTTCTACTATTGGGCACATATGAAAAATGCTGCTATGGATATTTGTGTACAAGTTTTTGTCTGGACAAATTTTCGTATCTCTTGGGTATATACCTACGAGTAGAATTGCTGGGTCATATGGTAATTCTATGGTTAATCTTTTGAGGAACTACCAGACTGTTTTCCACAGCAGCTGTACCATCTTACTTTCCCACCAGCAGTGTATGAGGGTTCCAATTCTTCCATATCTTTGCCAACATTTTTTATTTTCTGGTTTATAAAAATTATTATTATAGCTATCCTAGGGGATGTAAGGTGGTATCTTACTGTAGTTTTGATTTGCATTTAACTGGTGACTAATGATGTTGATTATGCTTTCATGTGTTTTTTGGCCATTTGTTTATCTTTTGTAGAGCAATGTCTATGCAAGTCCTTTGCCCATTTTAAAATTGGGTCATTTGTCTTTTTAATATTGTTTTGTTTATATGTTCTAAATATAAGTCCCTTATCAGATACATGATTTGCAAAAATTTTTCTCACATTCTATAGGTTGTCTTTCACTTTCTTGATAGTGTCCTTTGAAGCATAAAATTTTTAAATTTTGATGAAATCCAATTTATCTATTTTTTCTATTGTTGCTTGTGCTTTTGGTGTCATATCTAAGGTAATGAAGATCTACATCTATGTTTTCTTCTAAGAGTTTTATCTCTTATATTTAGAGTATATAGACTTAATTTTAGTATATTGTATGAGGTACAGGTCCAAATTCATTCTTTTGCATGCTGATATCCAGTTGTCCCAGCACCATTTGTTGAAAAGATTTCCCCATTTAATTGTATTAATACCCTTTGTGTAAAATCAATTGATTGTACATATTTCTGGATTCTGAACTCTATTCCATTATTCTATATGTCTATCCTTATGCCAGCAACACAATGTCTTGATTATAGTAGCTTTGTTGTAAGTTTTGAAGGTGGGAAGTGTGAGTCTTACAACCTTGCTCTTTCTTTTCAAGTTTGTTTTGGCTATTTTGGATTGGAGTTCCATATAAATTTTGGGATCAGCTTGTCAATTTCTACAAAGTAGGCTGTAACTTAAAGCTCCATTTTGACCATGCTGAACTTGTCACCTTACCTTCTCCTCTATACCTCATCTCTGCTAATGATACCCCATCCTTTCAATCATCCACGTTCAAAACTTTGAGGCTCTTTCTGATTCCTCCCTTTCCCTCTTCTTCTGCAGTTGCCAGTCTTGTACCAATGTCTCGCCCATTCCCCCTTCTTCACTCCCACTGCAGTACTCTAACTTAGCCCTTATGGTCTCTTTTGCGGATTCCAACAGCTTCCTAATTAATTTGCTGCCTCAAGCCTCTTACCTCTCCAATGCATCACATACACACTATCATTAGATTAATTTTCCTTAGGGGTGATTATGATCAAGTCACTTCTTTAATGAAAAACCTTCAATATTCCCCCATTTTCTTTAGATAATGCTTAAAATTCTTAGCCTATGATTCAAAGTCCTTCAAGATCGGACTCCAGCCTACCTTTGTATCGTATTATTTAATAACTGCTTAACCCATATTATTCTGTAGGCGAACTGAACTGTCCATGGTTCACCTCACTCACCTTGCACTTGTTTTAAAATTTTTTTAATCCTCATCTGAGAATATTTTTTCATTGCTTTTCAGAGAAAGTGGAAGGGAGGAGGGAGGGAGAGAGGGAAGGAGGGGGACAGAGAGGGGGAAAGGGAGAGGGAGAGGGAGAAGGAGAGGGAGAGGGAGAGGGAAAGGGAGAGGGAGAGGGAGAGAGAGAGAGAGAGAGAGAGAGAGAGAGAGAGAGAGAGAGAGAGAGAGAGAAATCAATGTGAGAGACACATCGACTGGTTGCCTCCTGCACATGCCCTGACCAGGAGCGGGGAGCGAACCTGCAAGCCAGGTACGTGCCCTTGACCAGGAATTGAATCTGTGACCCTTCGATGCGTGAGCTGACACTCTAACCTCTGAGCCACACCAGCCAGCCAGGGTATTTTTTTTTTTTTAATCTTTACCCAAGGATATATTTTTATTGATTTTAGAGAGAAGGGAAGGGAGAGAGAGAGAGAAACATTGATTAGACTGACTCTCATACGTGCCCTGACCTGGAATTAAACTTGAAACCTAGGTATGTACCCTGACCAGGAATCAAACCTACAACCTTTTGGTGTACAGGATGATGCTCCAACCAACTGAGTCATCCGGCCAGGGTGCACTTTCTTATAAGTATGTTTTTTTCTCGTGTACTTCCTTGTATCTGAAAGTCACCTTTTTGCATGTCTACATCATATCTATTCTTTAATGGCTAGCTCATGTTCCATCTCTTTCATGAATAAAAATTGATAATAATGATAACTAGCATTTATTGAGCACTTTATTCAAAACAGCATTGTTTTATGCACTTTACATGTATTAGCTCACTTGACTCTCATATCAATTTATAAATAGGTATTATTACTAATTCTATCTTACAGGTGGAGAAACAGCAGCACAGAGAGCTTGAGAAATCCGTAGGAGATCACACAGCCATTGAGTGGCAGAGCTAGTATTTGAACATAGGCAGCCTGGCACCAGAATCATGCTCTGAACCACTCCAATATACCTGCTTCCATGACTTACTGAGTTACTATGCATGAGGTGCTTGTGTCAGCCACTTTACACATATTATTTTGTATTACAGCTGTAGCAGCCACAGTGTTATTATTTTTTGAGTGTTTATCTTTCAGGGCAAGCTCTGATCATATTATTCCCTCATTCTAAAACCTTCAGAGCTCCCCAAATGCTTATAGAATATAGTACAAATTTTCATAGCTAAGCATTCCAGCTCCTGCATGATATGATTCCCACCCACTTTTCTAATCTTCTTTGCAACTTGTCCCTCTCATGCACTTTACAGTCCAGCCAAAATAAGCCACAGCTCTTCTTTGTACATAGCTCATCCTCTCCTTCTCTAAACTCTCTGTATATTTAAACTTGACCCAGATTTTATAAACACATACACATTCACACACTTTGTAAAGATAACTACCTTTTAGAAACCAGATCAAATATCATCTCTCAATTAAGCTTTTTTTCTGAAATATTTTCTTCCTTTGAGTGCCCACAGCATTTTACCTCTTATGGTTCTTATAACTTTCCACATTTTATTTTATTCAAATGCATGTGAATATGAATATAAATGTATATCTCTCTATGTATCTGTAATTTCAATATCTCCACTGACTTCCTTGAGGGTGGAATCAATACTTTATACATAGTAGGCATTCAATAAATAATCATTAAATAAATAAATGAATAAAATAGCACTCCAGATTGCTTTTTGGAAAGTTTCCCTACCATTGTTACAGTTTTCTACACTGCAAATCATTGATTTTAGGTTGTGATCAAGTATAAAATCTCTTACCCAGAAAGGAGGGGGAGGACAAGCATCTCATTACACTACATTGGTAACTTCCCTATAAACACACAAGATATTAATTCGAAATGCAGTTTTTCTTGATGAGAAACCTGATCTCTTAGTATTCAGCTGCCTGGTTTTCAGACAAGGCTATGCAAATGAGGAACAGAGGCTGTGGCAGCTGTTTCTATAGTCCTTACTTTGGGGGAAGGTGGTTAGGATAAAAGCCAGGGGTGATGACATTAATGATGCTTTTAGATAAAAGGAAAAGCCCAAGAACCAAATTATAGAGTTAACCTTCTTTCTTTTATTCCATTGGGGTCGACGACAGCTTCCACTGTGTGTCTTGAGATGATTCACTGTTGCCACTTTACCTCTAATACCAGGGCAATGGGATGCCAGAGATGGCGTTACAGTTATCCTTAATCAGTGCTGGTGGCAGGATGTGGTAATGCAAACTTGTCCCTCTAGCTAGATCTTTGATCTGTGTAAGCTCCCAGCAGGTTCTGTCTCCTGACTTCGGGCTTGCAAACCAGCTTAGACCAGCCTTATCATCTTTGTTTTCCAACAAGCCTCTCAGCATCCTCTAGAGACTTCATCAACAGAGATTAAATAAATGAGGAATTCAAAGTTGAAAAACTAAGAAGGATAGGAAATAGAAGGAGAATAGAGAGAAATATGTGTTACTAATGCTGTGACCTCCCAAGGTCAGCCTGAGAAAAGTTATTGCCAACAGCAAAGCCTTTACTACAATATAAATTTTAAACCTACTGTATTGGATGGGACTCAGAGGGAGATTCTGTTAAGGACCCAAAGTATCACCTATCAGTCCTAAATAGGAGCTCTTCAACTTTTCGTAGGTGTTTTCTCAAAATTCTCTCAATTTTATCTCGACCTAGGGACTGCTGACTTATTCTGCAAAAACTCAACCTGCCAGGGGATGCAGCATATGGTAAATGCCTCAGTGATTCCCGAGTGTCTATTACAAATGGTTCAGGGACGCAGGAAATTCAAGGGCGGTCACTGTGGTAAGGATGATGTTTCATTTTGTGTGGGGCCAGGGGTGTCTCTTGGACATATCCAGAAGACATCTTATTTCCTATAAGTTTGTGTTTCTATTTTTAGCATAAACAAGCTGTACTGGTCCCATTAACATCTTTAGTATAAGAAACAAAAACAAAACAAAAACCCAATAGACACACACAAAACCCCCCTCAAACTCCTAAACCCCCAAACAATCTTCACATTGCTTTTGCTGTTTTAATTTTCGAGATGTAGTTACTTAACATTTTATAGGAGCATCTTTTCCCTCATTGCTGAGTCCATTATATGAAAACATAGATTCTAATTGGCATCTCTTTGTAACATGCCTTGTAGTAAGTAATTCTACTCATCAATTATATATCACCTTGGCAACAAAAAGGGCTGTATACTATTTTTAGTTTGTTATTACTTATCTCTTTACCTCTTTGAAGTAAACTATTCTCATTTACACAGGAGAAAGTGAGTCATCCAGAATTAAAGGACCTTACCAGTGGCCTAGACTGAATCATCAGAGCTGGAATTGGAACACTAATTCTAATTCCAATCCAGTGCTCTTTTCACTAAACCTCACTGCTCTTTGGATTTTATCATTCTGAAAGGCCAGAGGCCCTAGCAAGCAGAGTGTATATTATTTGGACAGGGCTTAGGGCAGGCCGAGAGGCAGGCTGGTTTGGAGAAATAAGCTTAAAAAAACAACAAACAAAATAAAAGAAGACTTAAAGAATATGCATCCTAAGGCCAGCTGCATTAATGACTCTTTGATTGGTGGTAGGTCATTTCACTGTTCTGAAACCACTAGGACCACTCCCCATAGCGCAGATCACATTCTACTCTGTGTCACATTATTTGGGTATGTGTCTCACGCATCCCCTTTGCAGCTTCCACAACATGGAGTTCAGGGAAAACACTGCACTTGGGGTCAGACAAAGTTAGATGCAGTGCTTGAGCAACTTGGACAAATAATTTCACTTCTCTGAACCTTGGTTTCCTTCTCTGTAAAACAAGAATATTCTCTCCCTCACAGGGTTATTGTGAGGATTAACTGATACAACATTTGCAAAAGTCTTCTCCCAACACCAGTCACATAGCAAGCACTTCCTTAATGTTGAATGAATAAATGGCCATAAGAAGTCAGGTCCTTGGAGTGCTATGTTAATTCTTTTAAATTTTTTTTGAAGGGCATGATAGTTTATTTTAAAAAACTGTACCATGCTGACCTTAATGACCAGCATATACTTTACGATGGCTTTTCTCTTAGACAGTAACATCACAGTCTTCTATACACTGAAATGTTTCAATAGGAGCAAGAACATTAAAGAAGGGAAGATCTCAGATGCGAATGAGCACTAATAATTCTGGTGTCCAACCCCCGAGAATTAATTTAAACCTCCCATGACGTGGTGGCATTATAACACTGTTGTCATGAAGAACGAAAGTCCTCTTTAAGTTGGCAGCATGAACCTGCACTTCCTCTATAATTTAACCTGCATAATTTAGTTGTATAATCTAACCAATGTCCACTGTGGCCTGAGCACAATCAGGCCGGACACCTCAGGTCATTTCCAGGCTACCACAGCACAAGTTTAGTCATTTTACTTAAAAAAAAAAAAAAATCAATCAAATCAAACCACCATCAAAATAAAGAGGCAAAGAAAACTCTCATTTTCAAATCATTTGAAAAGCATGTGTCCAATACAGACCGGAACGTAAATGCTGTCATTATAATCTCCCAACTTCTGCCATAAAATTAACATTTACACATATATGGGTTTTGCTTATTAAAGTGTATTTTGCAATCAATGAGAGGAAGTTACTTTTTAGAAAACAATGGATTTGGTTATAGTCCCACACATCTGCAGTAGAGATAACACTGTGTGATGTTAAATCCGGCTCTACGTTACCTAAGGTGTAAAATTTTGATCAAAATTAAGATGCTCTGACCTTAAAAACTCAACCCATATGAGATTATTTTCAAGAGAAATTGTGCTGTTGAGTAACTGTTTCAATAGTCACCCTCTTCTTTAATCGATGGGACTCACCAACATTTCACACTGACCTCTGACCTCTCACTTACAGGTCACCATTCCAATGCCCAGGGGTTTCTGAGTCAGCTTAGGTCTCACTTCACAAAAACAGTAGATACGTTAACCTCTCAGTGACAAGTTTTACATCTGTAAATGCAAGGATCACATTATTCAGCTCAATGACTGAAAAACATTGAGATTCTGCCATTTCGAACCAGAACCCCTTTGTGCTTTTTAAATGCAGCTACTTTGGAATCTTTTTGGTATTTCTTAGCCATTTGTATTTCCCTTATAATAAAAGAATATATTTAAGATGATTTTTAATGTGAAATATCCTAGGGGCTTATCAGTACTTAAAAAACAAAGTTACTTCTTGCTTTTAGCATCTGGAATAGTAGAAAGTATTTCTGGTCCCTCCTTAGATCAATGCTACTTTTCGCCACGTGTAACACTGAATTTTACAGACATTTCTGAAAAGTGTTTGATTAAGTAAATGAGTGAATCACAGTGGAGTCTCAAGCAGTTAACAGTGTAGATCCATTAAAAAAAATCACACTGAATAGAAGAAAATCTTCAAGCTAAAAAGACAAGAGAAGAAAAGCCTCCTAAGAAGTACAGCCGAGTGTATCCTCACTGATTCTGGGCTGTGTCCTCGACTGACTAGCCTCCTCTTCTGTGTTGTGAGACGTGACCACGTGAATCTCCATACCAGGTTCCCAGGACACTGGGGTGGAGGCCACACAGCTGGAGCATCTAAGGGAACTGAGTGGCACTATCTCCTCCCCTAAAGAACTTCAGGTTCCAGGTGAGCACTGAGTCTCTCTGCTATGCTCACATTATTAGGAGACAAAACCCTCAAGCAGGTGACAGTTGACCATCCCGCCAGCCCCAGCACCAATGTGAAGCCACCAGCAGTGGGTCACTGTATGCACTGGCCTTTCACTCTCTCAATGAGAAAAGTTGCAGTTACTTAAAAAAGGGGAGGGAGAGAAATGAAGAACCAAGAGTCTAAAGTTGCATAGCTGCTCTAGTTGGACTTTGTAAACAGAGGATAGGCTGAGTTTTGGGAACCCCAATCTGTGAGAGGAAAAAGCTTTGGGAGCAGGCTGCACCCGGCTGGCTCCCTGAGACCCTGCGTGGGGTCCAAGGTCTACTGAGTACACACTGAAATACCCATCCTTCAGAAAGCAATAAGGCAAATAGCACACTCATTATCCCCAAAGTTACAATGGTAGTGTAGGCATACATAGTATAACATAGTTACAATGTGCAGTACTGTTGCTATTATATGGCCATATTAGCTGTCTCTTCCCTACGTCATTATACATTCAGCCCAGTTTTAGTCGACACAAAACCAGCCTTGTACCACCAGTGAGAGTTGGCAATAGCTTTTTGATAGCAGTTTTTATGCTGCTGCAGAAATTATTCTTGAACTGGAAAAAGTCTGCCATCCGACATCCAATTGTTAAACACTGTCATATTTGTGAAGAGCTTCTTCCAACTTCTGCATCACTTTTTGGAAAAATATTATTTGGTGTTGTAAATGTTGCACCTGTGATTTGAAGTCTCTGACTAAAATCTGGTGGAAGTGGTGAATCTCCAAGGTGGAGAAGGAGATGGTGTTGCAGTGGTCCTGGATGCTGTCTGCCTTCTGCACCTCCATCTTCCCCTCCTCCACCTGTCACTGACTCTCCTTCACTTTGGTAAGAGCTCCTTTCTGCATATGGATGATGTTGGGGAAGTTGGCCAGGTGGCCCTGGTACAGCGCTAACAGGATCTTGATGGAATCTAGGTCCTGCCTGAGCTGCTCCGGGAACAGCTTGCCGATGGCGTCGTAGGCATCTCTGGCGAAGGCGATGGCCTGATTCAGGCTGGCGGAGAAGGCCTGCTGGTCCAGACTGAAGGGCTGGCTGAAGCCACGAAGGGACTGGCCTACCTTCTGGTACTCTGTCGTTTTAAATTTTATTTTTTTACTTTAAATTTATCTTTATTGTTTAAAGTATTACATGTGTCCTTATTTTCCCCCCATTGATCCCCTCCCCCCTGTACTCCTCCCCCGAGGTCTTCGCCCCATTATTGTCTGCATCCATGAGTTATGCATACATGCATATAAATTCTTAGGTTAATCTCTCCCCCCCCCCACCTTCCCTTTGAAATTCATCAGTCCGTTCCATGCTTCTGTGTCTCTGGATCTATTTTGTTCATCCATTTATTTTGTTCATTAGATTCCACATATGAGTAAGATCATGTGACACTTGTGTTTCTCTGACTGGCTTATTTCACTTAGCATAATACTCTCCAGGTCCCACCATACTATCTCAAAGGGTAAAGGACCCTTCATTTTTACAGCTGCATAGTATTCCATTGTGTAAATGTCTGAGAAGATGCTTGATATGACTTCAATTTTCTTGAATTTCTAGAGACTTTTTTTGTGTCCTAACATGTGGTCTATCTTTGAGAATGTCCCATGTGCACTTGAGAAAAATGCCTATTCTGCAGCTTTGGAGTGGAATGTTCTGTAAATGTCAATTAAATTCATCTGATCTAGTGTGTCATTTAGAGTCACTGTTTCCTTCTTGATTTTTTTGTCTGGAAGACATATCCAGTAAAGTCAGTGGCATGTTAAAGTCCCCTACTATGACTGTATTGCTGTCCATCTCTCCTTTAAAGTCCTCCTGAAGTTTTTTCTTCTCCCAGTCTCTTTTGTTCTGAGGTGGGTTTCTCGTAGATAGCATATAATTGGGTCTTGTTTTCTTATCTATTCAGCTACCCTGTGTCTTTTGATTGCAGCATTTAATTAATTTATATTCAAGGTTAATTATTGATAGGTACTTATCTATGGCATTTTATTTCCTTATGCCTATGTTTCTCATTCTATTTCAACTTCTTATTATAGCAGTCTCTTTAACATTTCTTGTAATGCTGGTTTGGTAGTGATAAATTCCTTTAGCTTTTTTTTTTTTTTTTTTTTTTTTTGGTCTGGAAAGCTCTTTATTTCACTATTTATTTTGAATGATAGCCTTGCTAGATAGAGTAGTCTTGGTTTCAGATCCTTGCTTTTCATTACCTTGCATACTTCATGCCATTCCCTTCTGGCCTGTAGAGTTTCTAATGAGAAATCAGCTGACAGCCTTATGGGAGCTCCTTTGTAGGTAACAGATTGCTTTATTCTTGCTGCCTTTAAGATCCTCTCTTTGTCTTGGATTTTTGGCATTTTAATTATGACGTGTCTGGGAGTGGGCTTCTTTGGGTTCTTCTTGCTTGGGATTCTCTGTACCTCCTGAACTTGTGTGACTTTTTCCTTCACCAGGTTAGGGAATTTTTCTGCCATTATTTCTTTAAACAGGTTCTCTACCCCTTGCTTACTTTCTAGATCACGTGGCACTCCTATAATGCAAATATTGTTACATTTCATGCTGTCCCACAGCTCCCTTGAACTGTCCTCCTGTTTTTCAACTGTTTTTCCTTTTTGGTTCTCTGAGTGATATTTTTCTACCCTGTCTTCTAATTCAGTGATCTGATCCTCAATTTCCCCTAATCTGCTGTTTATTCCTTCCAATGTGTGTGTGTGTGTTTTTTTTTTTTTTTAAATTCCTATTATGCCGTTCTTAATTTCTTTCATAGTTTCTATATCTTTTTTCATGCTGTTAAGCATCTTTATGATTAGTATCCTGAACTCTCTATCTGATAGATTGCTATTCTTCATTTAATTTAGTTCTTCTTCTGGAGAATTCTTTTATTCTTTTATTTAGGGCTTGTTTTTTTGTCTCCCCATTTTGGGTGCCTGTTTGGACCTGTTTCTATGTATTAGACAGACCTGCTAAGACTCCCAGTCCTTCAGATGACCTCTGGTGCAGGCCAATGTCAGACGCTGTTTATGACTGGCCTTGAGTACCCTGTTTTAAGTTTTCCATACTCCACAGCTTCTGGTTTCCTCTGCTGGGGCTGGGTGTGTTTGGACAGGACCAAGATGTACACCAAGGTCTGCTTTTCCAAGCCCTGGGTCCAGAAGCAAATCAGGCAAAGGCTCAAAGCACCCAGGGGCTATTATTGAGCCTCTTAATGAGCCTCTGGCTGTAGAAACTCCATGGGGTGGGGCCAGAGGTTTTCCAACAGGGTGGGGCAATTGCTTTCCACTCAGGCAAAAGCTGCTTGGAAGGTTAATGTCTGCCTGAGAAAGATTTCCTTTGCAGTATAGGGGAATGAGTCAGCACCAGGGTCCAGATGGATGCCCTCTGAAATCTATTTCCCCAGCCAGCCCCCTGGGTTCTTCTTACACTGCTCTGGTCTACTCTGCCCTCTTTTTCCCAGAGCCCAAGGTGAGTGGCTGCACATGAAACTGTGTGTTGGCTCCTTATGAGGGTGCCTGCATTTTTAGCCATCTCTCCCTGGCAGACAGAAATCCAGCTGCTTTTCACAGCCAGATGTTATTTGGGTACCTTTCTCAGTTCTGGTGCTCTTGTCTGGGAAGCCCAGCTTGGGGTTTAGGCCCCAGAGTCCTCAGTGGGAACCCCCCATAGCTGAGACATCCCTCCAGACCTTCAGCTGCTGCCTGTGGGAGCCCAGCCAGCCCTCTCATGCTTCTACACTTCCTACCAGTCTCTATGTGGTCTCCACTTTTCCTCCTTGGTTAAGAGGGTGCTCCTTAGACAGTCTTCAGTTGCAGTTGATTATTCAGTATTCAGGATGGTTTTTCTCTGTTTTAGTTGTAATTCCATTTTGGCCCTGGGAGAGTGTCAGTGTAGCTTCCACTCAATCTGCTGCCATCCTTGGTAGTCCTTCTTAAAGCCCGTCACCTGTTTGCGCAAATTCCGTGGCTGTGTGGTTGGGCTGCAGTATGCTGTTGTCTATCTTGGTGAAGCTCTTCAAGATCTTCAAGCCCACGATGCAGCTCTCTACCATTGCCTGCAGTGCGCTCAACGTCAGGGAGAGGTTGGCGCCCACCATCTCTCCCTCTCACCCTTCCTTTTGCTCTGTTTCCAAGCCTTCTTGTCCATGCCACCAGGGCAGGTCAGGAAGTGCTGGAAGACGTGGTGCTGTGCCAGCACCAGGTGGCTGGCCATGTGGTTCATCCACAAGAGGAGGCCCTTCTTGCACTTGGAGATGAAGTCCTTCTCCAAGCACCTGGTGGCCTGCTTCTCAGGCACCTCTGGCAGCAAGATGACCGGGAACTTCACGGCCAGGCACACGTACAGCCAGTGGAAGTGCTCGTAGCTCCGATGCACCAGCATCTGTGTGTGCATGGGCACCAGCTTGTAAGAGTAGCTCTTCATACCCTTGAACTTGGTCTGCTTGGTGGGATCGTCAATGGTGCACTGGAAGGGGCAGGGGTTCTCCTTCAACTAGGGGCCATAGGGCCCCTCTGCGGCTAGAGCCCAGCGACAGATTGGAGCAAGTGGACAGGCGGTAGCACACTCCCCATGGGGGATGAGCCGTCCAAGTCAGTGTACGTGCCACTGCCCAGTGCCCCTGGCTCATCCGCCAAGGAAGAGCTGTCATCCAACTTATCGTTCAGGTCATTGTCACTACCCTGGCTGGCCGGGTAGCCGCTGTCCTAGAGCAGCTGGGGTAACGGCTGCTGGACAACCCTCCCCCCCCTCCCCCGTGTACTGGATGCCAGCACCTGGCAGCTGGAGGAGCCTGGTGGTTGGAAGGAGCCTGGAGGCCGGAAGTTGTTTGGTGGCTGGAAGGCGGCGGGTGGCTGCGTGGGCAAGGGCTGGAGGCTGCTGGGTGGTACATTGACATAGTACGTGGGGGCACCGGGACTGCTGTCCACCATGGGGCCGGGCTCCGGCACGCAGATCACCTGCACAGAGGAGGCCGGGAAGAGGCCCCGGTCGCAGCAGCTGTTGACACCCTCGAGCTAGCCCTTGATATCCTGCTCAATGCACAGGCTCAGCACCTCCGGCTCCCGCAGTGAGATCCTGCCAGGGTTCTCTGACCTGAAGCCTTACAGTGTCCCGCGTGTGCACAGCGCCATGGTCAAGGCCAGAGCCCGAGAGCCTGGGGACCGGGGAGAGAGACCACCGAGGGAGCCCCAGGCCACGCACAGTGCCCGGCATTCCGCTAGCACCCGCCTCCTATGTTAATTCTTTCAGCCCACTAGGATACTGTTGAGTTCAGCACAGTGCACCATAGCCATGACTTCCTGAATAGTACTCTAATGTTCCCCAAAGGCAGAGAGAAATTTCATAGTGTCACTGCACGATTATACCCATTCTGGGAGTACAGTAATTCCTTTTCCAGCACTGCCAATCTATTACCTTTTACTAAACACAAAATTCACTTTAAGAAGGGACAGAAATACTAGTGCCTTTCTGTTAAATAGAGGTTGGGAGAATATATTATTAAAACTGAAACCTACTTCTCTGATTTCTTAGGCAAAAAATCAGATTGGAAGCCAAACAACTATTTGGCTTTTGCAGACCCTGGATAGTGATGCCTTTGGGGCTAGGGGGAGAGCTGAAGTCATTCCAAACTGTAGTTAGAACATTTGTGTATATATTTACTTCTTCTGCTTATGTTCTCTGCACTTAGTTTTTACTCTCTAGGCCTTGAAGAAGCCACAATATACCTAGAACACAGTTTAATACATATGGGTAGAGATACAGGCCTCTATCTCTGTTTCTCATTCCTTAATCATATTTTCTACACTCCCTATATAATGATATATCTTCTTTTTCAATTCAATTGCTCTCATTTTCGAACTTAGGAAGACAATAATTATTTGTTAACAATAAACATGCCCCTAGACCTTCCCTCACCCTTACCCAGAAGGGTCCCCCTAAGATTCAAAGCTGAAATCCTGCCACATAGTTAGCACCTGGTGCAGCTCATCAAAATATAATATCCTCTCCCAGATGATTGGAAATCTCTGCAATGCCGTCACACAATGAGGTGTGCAAGAGTTTGAGGATAGATTTTCATCATTAACTTGATATTGCATGGTTTTTGTGGGACTTAAAAAGAAATGCATTTTTATTACTCTTAAGTACTGCACATAGAGTAACTCCAACTCATCATATTTTAACAGTTATTTCTTCTGGGGCAGGATGTATTTTAAACATGCCTACGTTAAAGTGTCTGGTGGATCATTTAGGATCAGTGTCCTGTTGCTTGATGAAGTCCAGATCACTTCAATGAAATCCAGATGGGGAAACTGGGTCTCTGGCAATGGCTGCCAGATCTTCTCCATATGAAATCTCTCTGGCCTGTATGCAAATTCAAAACTCCATATCCTGGAAATCCCAAACCAATCAAGTGGTGCTCCACTTTTTAGTTACTGGACTAAACACAGGGAAACGATTCATTCTTCCCTGAGGAAATAAGCATTTCTTACATACATCTATCTTGGCACAAAAAGGGCTGGCTAAGCAAATTAATAGTGTAAACAGGATTGCACTGGGGAATGTCTGTCTTACTTAAGAGAATAAACTCTTTATGCACTTTATGCACATCCACTTATATACAAATAATTGACGTGCTAATTACAAATGATTCTTAAAATGCCTTCCTTGAGGTGCTGTTAATCTAGTTTGAATTACTAGTATGCCCAGTGCTTGAAAGTAACACAAATGCATTTTAAAATATTCCATGATTCAGACTTGCTTACCTCTAATTGAGCCAAGTTAGTGAGGCTTTCCTATATTTAAATAGGATAGATATTTTTTTACTTTTATCACACAATATATTTAACACTTCACCTTCCTCTTCAGGATTTTTGCACCTGGAGCAGGCACACACACACTCCTTCACCTCCAGCTGGCTCCTCAGCTGCACTTTCATGGTCTTTAGGCAAATGTAGCACCTGGAGTACATTGCTTTAGTGCCTGGCACACATAGAGACCCTTTTACTTGTTAACTTGTTAGTTGGTTATTTGATATGGTTGTTTTTGAATAGTCTTTCCTTTGGTCCTTCTTTAAGGACCAATGGGTATGGATCCAGCAAAACTTAGCTTTGGGCCTTTTTGTCAGGTAAGGGATTCCGAATTTAATTTAATCTCTGTAAAGTCTGTGTCAACAGGACATAACAAGGCAGCTCATCAGTGCTAGCAGCTGCCGAGTGAACAGCAGCGTCAGAAGCAGTTATTCAAAGCTGCAACGTGTGAAAAACAGAGCCCAGAGGGTAGTTTTTCTAGGCTAGACTGAAGGAACCGAGCAGCCCTATGTTAAAGGGGGCAATTCTCAAAATTTCCATTTTTGAGCAAGGTCTTCCTGTCTCTGGAGAGTTTCAGAGCATGATCTAGCATCAGAACCTATTAAACTGCTGTGGAAGAATCAGGTCACTTTCTCCAGGGGGCAGGGATCATTCAGCACTAAGAAGAGAGCAGAGAGGTGCAAATCAAAATGACAGAACAAACCCACAGAATTTCAGGAGATTGTTCTCCTTGACTCCAAAGGGAAAAAAAAAACCACCTATGAAGACTCTTTGCTGGGGGAAGGGTCTGTCATAGTGTCAGGGCTACTTGGTACAGGGGTTTAGGAATTTGTCATGAAAGACACTGGCTAAGAGGGAGAGAAAATATATAAGAACTGTCTCTCTAACCACATGGATTTAAAGCGCAAAGGATTAGGTAAGAAAAAAAAACCCCACCACAGTTCTCCACTGCAACCCTAACCAAGTACTGGAAACAGGCAGTGTGAGCTCACCGACAGAGAGTTCAGGACAAGTCAGATAATTAAGCACAGTATCTCTTCTCCAAATTATCCTATATTCTTAGTCAATGTTTTCTGAATTTAATATTTTAAAAGGCACATCAAACTAGGAACAATAAATGAACATCCCACTTTGGACTCATTTCTACCTGTGAATTTAATTCGTGTCTGAGTCATCAATTTTTCCAGAAACAATAGGGAATTTCATATTTGCCATACTATGTAGAAGCAGGATAAAAGTTTATCAAATAGAACAAAAGCACTTGATACAAATACAAAGTGCAAGGCTTAAAAAATGAATTAGCAGCTTCTGTTACCTTTATCACTGGGCCAAAGTGATGATCAAGGTGGTACAGCTGTGACCTGAAGACAGCTAGAATAACTTTGTAAAGAATTTTCACCAGCTCTTAGACTGTGATGAAAATGGGGATGAAGATACAGGTAAGGCTATATAATTATTTGCTCTCAAATGCAAATGTCTAGAGAGTTCTTCCCTTCTCATCAAATGAAAGTGAATTTTAAAGAATTGTATTGCTTAAAATATTTATGTATAAATATGTGTTTGTGTTGCTTTTGCCATTTCACCAGGCTCCGAGGAACAGGTTATAATTGCCAGATTCTCTTTCACTGAGGATCTATTTACCTGCTTCTAAAATTGAATGATAAGAAGTCTGGATTCCCAAGTGGAAGATAAATTCTAGATGACTTATCATTATAATGAAAGAAAAACCTATTATCATTAAAACATCTCTTCTTTAAATATTAACATTAAAAGTCAATAGTGCAAAAGAGACATTTCACTTAAATGTCCTTTAGAGATGTCCCTTGGTTTTCATTTTACTCCATTGGTATTGGATGAACAACTCATAGCATGGATGGAAAAATCTCAATACTCTACATAGATATGGCCTTCTGCCAGAATCAAGAGATGATATAAATTATGTCTACAGTTGCAAAAATGCATAATGTCAAAAATCTTTATCAATACTAGTCTAAAAGCACATTTACAGAATCTCCATGATTCCAAACTTTAAAAACTAAGATGTAAAATCTGGCAATATTTATTCTTGGTTTCTACCCATAAAATTACAAATTAAGCCCTCAGGATTAAGATATTCTTTTTGGAGCAAAAATACTAGGTTGTTTGTTTTTTGTACTTCTAGGATCTCTGAATTTTCCTTTAGGTCAGTGGTCTTTGATGGGGCAAGAAGGTTTCTCTTTATTTTAATTATAGAATATAAGCTATAGGACTCAATGTAAAGAATCAAGGACAAAACACAGGTAGGTTCTTATTTTAATAACTACCATTATGAACCCTAGTTCCCTAGAATAAGATTATTCCTTTGGTAAGGTTGATAGCTCTTACAAGCAAAGTTTTGCATATGTGGATATAAAGACTGCTATTGAATGGGAAGTCCTGTTTAATAGAGCCTTTCATAAGTCTATTCATTGAGAAGTCTGCTTAACAATGTGTTTTCATTTTGGTGAAATATTTATACAGTGTCTGCACTTAATTACTTCACAAAGTTGAATAGTTGAATATTCTTAATAAAATGTGAGGTGTTTTTTGTTTTCAAAATGTTGAACTGCCCACTTCAGTGTATTTTGAATCCATACATATTATAAGACCCACATATATAGCTTTCCTATGAGGTGTATACTAATAATTGGACACTGAGTAAAGAATTGCTTTCTGGCTGTTAGGGCTGTAAAATTATAGGTAGGATACAAACTAACAAGTTTAAGCACAACTCTGATTTTCTTCTTCAAACAACGCATATACCATGACAGTTCACAGTGGGTGAATAGTTTGGCCATCCTGCAAGATTTGAGGTTCAGAGTGGTATCCTACTATTTATCAAAACCTTTCTTGAACCAACAGCAAGGAAGTACTTGTCATTGTCCTTTTTGTCCACAGTCCTTAATTATAAACACTTCCAAAGTCATCAACACAGGAATTTGGGTAATAGCTTAAACATTATTAAGACTATCTTACATTGCATTCAAAGACAATTAGAGAGCAAACAGGTTCAACATAGGCAAAGTAGTATTTCCTCTTTCAGTTTGGGAACTAGCTAACCCTCCCTTTGGCAAAATAGCCTTCCTCTTCCATCAAATTTTTTGTGTATATGTGCATGTGGCTGAGGACAGGTGTGAACTTCCGTGTAAATCAAGAATATAATTAATATACCTCTATCATCTCTATACTGGGGCTATAGCTTCTATCTGAAGGAGGAGGTGTACTTTCAAGAACAATGTTGATGTTCCTTTATGCTAGTTAAAACAGGGCTCTACTTGTAATCCCAACTCTAGTAGCTCACATGGAAATTATGGGAAGTTTAGGGGAATCAGTGACCCTTACCCTTTTAAATTAGTATTGAATGACATAGGAAGCTCTGACTGTGAAATTCTCTTTTACATAAAATGGAACTCAAGGTTTTTTGGTATTAAAAACATTCATGTAAAGATTCCATATCTTGCCTATTAAAAAACACACACACTCTAAACCATTTTTTAAATAAAGGGGTATGATCAACTTTAAGATGAAACCACTAAGTCCTGCCTAACTAGCTAGCAAACTCAAAAAGGCTACAGCAGAGGAAAAAACTTTAAAGGAAGAAAGGGAGACAGGGAGGGAGGGAAGGAGAGAAGGAGAGAAGGAGGGAGGGGGGAGGGAGGGAAGGAAAGGGGAAGGAAGGAAGGAAGGAAGGAAGGAAGGAAGGAAGGAAGGAAGGAAGGAAGGAAGGAAGGAGGGAGGGAAGGAAGGGAGAGAAAAAGGGCTCATGAATCCCACAGGGAGAAACAGTTATCAGAAGCAAACTAAGAATTGAGTGGCAAATAAAAATTACAGCATCTTGTAAGTGAACCAGCAATAAAGAGGTCCTTTATTTATCTTAGGTAAGGAGTGATGCAGAAAACCAGTGAGCTCAAGGAACAAAAAGGATGAAAAGGAGATAGCAGATATAACAAATGACATTTTTATGTGAGTAAACCATTCCTATGTCTACTATATCTTTTGAAGTAGGCAGATGGGTCAGAGGTCATAATGGCAAATGTGCAAGAGACTCTGGTTCCAAGCAACAAACTCAAAGTAGTCACAAACATAATGACAGGAACTAAGTGATATAGTTACCAGGATTCACCCTCTGCAAAACTATTTAGTTTGTAAAGATTGTTTTGTTTTTGTTTCCCTCTCCCTCCACTGCTCTGTTACCCAATTCCTGCTCCTCTGAATGCTCAGGGTGCTCACACTCTAACCCTTTCAAAATCTGCAGTCAGGAAAAGCACTGTGAGAACCATACACCTAATGGCAGAATGTGGGTAAGGAGGAGAGGTTGTGCCAAAATTCCATTTTAAGGCCTATTTCTAATTGTAGAATTAAAGTATGTTTCCTGTTAAAGGAATTTCAGATTATTAGTCCAACAGATGGGAGAGATGCTGGGTCAGGAAGGCTCCCTGGCACCCTTGGAATCAGAGGTGCCTTCACATAACACCCTGACAAGACTTGACTTCTGAAAGAAATCAAAGGGAAAAATTATTGTACCTCTAATGAAAACCTAGAACCTGTTATCCTGGATGATCATTGTGCAAAAGGGGCCCTGGGAACTATACACTGATGAGTGTCTGGTACTTTAGTAGGCAAGCTGGAAGACTCTTAAATAAATACTGGCCTCCTATACACTGGGGTGGGAGTGGTAACAGCGTCTCAGTAAAGAGAAATCATGTGTGATCTGCCATGGATCTTTTCCTTGGGGCTAAACTCACTTTTAAAATGCTTCTAATTAATTTTCATACCAAGACTATTTTTAAACATGAATTATGTAATTTAAAATACTTTTTCCTTATCATATAGTAGGAACAAGTTTAGAGAGAAAAAGAAAATATAGGGGAGAAACAGACATTTTTGTGACTGAAGAAGGGTAAACAGTAGACTTCCTTGGGGGTAGGCACTGGGAGATACTCAAGTCTGCAGATGATACTTGGCATTTCCAGGCAGTGAAGTGCCAAGCTGATGGGGACTGAAGGAAGGTCTCAGGAGGTTTTATGATTGGCAGATGAGCTTCAATAAGGGAACAAATGTGTAAGGTAGTCCATTTAGGGAGGGCCAGATATTATAAATTACTCTTGCAGGATGATGGGTGCTGACCTTTCAATGAAGACCTGGGAAAGAAATCTAAGAAACTCTGTTTACAGAGCACTGAAGAGAACAACCTAGTTTCCTCTTACGGCATAAAAAAAGGGTAACAAAATGTTGGGCACTGTCAAGGGGATTAAGAGAAAAACAAAATAATTCTCCTTTTACACAGAACCACAGTACATCTTCATTGGTGAAGTTACACAAGCAGCTCTGATCTGCACATGTCAAGGACAGAACAGAGCCTAAGGCAAACAAAGAAGGGCAATTAAAACCATCAATGGCAGGCTCCAAAAAAAAAAAAAAAAAAAAAAAGGCCTTTTCAGTCTGACACTATAGAGGTCACCAGAGGACATGATCAAAATCCTGAAGAGGCCAGAACTGCTGCATGATGACTTAGCCTGACAAGTGCCTTCAGGTAAGAGACATCTTTGAAACATTAAGTTCTTTATTCCTTTTTTAAAAAATTTTATTTATCTTTATTGTTGAAAGTATTACAGATGTTTTTTATTTTTTAATACTTCTACTTTGTTTATATAACTGCCAGTGATGATGACCAATGCAGGTTCTTTTGGGAAATCTGTTTCTATCAGAGGTTGGGAAAAGCCAAGTGGGGGAAGGATAAAAAGCACCTCAATACCCATTACTTATCTTAAGTGATGATGACTTCTGACTTCTAGTCAGACTCACTTTCTCTACTGCCAATGCTAGCAGTGAATTTATACTTGACCAATATCAATTTTTAAAAAAATTGATTTTAGAGAGGGAGGAAGGGAGAGAGGGAGAGGAAGAGAGAGAGATGGAGGGAGAGGGGAGGGAGGGAGAGAGACACATAGATCGGTTGCCTACCATCACACCCTGACCATGGATTGAACCCACTACCTAGGTATGTGCCCTGACCAGAAATCAAACCTGTGACCTTCCAGTGCATAAGACGATGCTCCAACCAACTGAGCCATGCCAACTAGGGCCAACCTCAATTTTTATTAATACAAGTATAGTTCCTGCCCCCTCCATTCTCTAAGGCTTTTTAGCCCCAATGATCTACATATTGGCAACAAACTATTTGCCTACAAGTGGCTATAATTTAATACAATAACCATAATGTAAAAGAACAGATTTCTGACCCCAATTTTAATACAATGAATAGAACTCAAGATCTCATAATAAAGAACTACCTAACATTCACACTAGAGGACAAAACCAGATTTCTATAACAGCAAACCAAAAAGGACCCTCCTAGGCTAATGAGATTACACACATGCAAGTTTTAGCTAAGAAAGTAGTAGACAAGGGACTTCAAAGGCAGCCTAAAAGCTCTGCTTTTGGGGTGGTCTTAGTCATACAGATAGCTAATAAGATCAAACCAGAGTGTGGCTCTGGTCTGAACACAGCTCTCCCAAACAGGGGAGGGTTACCTGATCCATTTAGCATAATGAACAATGTACAAAAGCTATGTAAGTATACAGTACCTTTTCCCCCCACAAATTATTTTTTGAAAACAAGAATTCTGTAAGATTGGGGCCATTTCATCTTACAGAAATGTAATCTACCTGTTACTGGCTTAGCATTAGTGCCATACCTTTCATAGATGTGGTAATACTTCTCATCCTGTATGCCATCTTGAATGGGCACATTCACACTGTAGTACCGTCCCTTCCCTAGGCCAACATCAGATACATCACCTGTTCCTGTAAAAGAGAGAGGCACCATGAACAGTTTTAAGAACATGAGAATTAGAAAAGTTGAAGGATTCTCTGATAGAAATTCAGAAGACCAAAAGGTAGTTAGGAGCACCATCCTGTGATGGTTTTTCTAAGGGAATGAAATTAAAATAATACAGAGAAGTAACTGTTGGAAACAATGTTGGGGAAGTAGAAATATTATAAGAAAATGGAAAAACCTTAGATTCCATCTGGCTAGAAAAAAAAAAGATTAACTCCTGTGCTTGGCTTTCCATATGTCTGAGTGTGACATAATATTAATTAATTCCAATTATCAGGCTCTTGAGAGTTACATGGGGTATCTGATAGTACAGTAAGTATAAGTGAGCTGTCCAGTGGCATTCTATAAAAGTCATCTGGAGTAAGAAATGGCATCACATTCCTCTTCATTGTCACCTGAAATTACCTATGTTAAAATTTTACATAAAGTAGCACCAATAAGGTATTAATACCATTGAACTATCCAAATATAAAAGAAATGTATAGAAGAACTGTAGTATTTATTCCTCAAATGTAATACTGAGCACACAGATCACTTGCCTGGGAAAAATCCCGGGGAGAATTTGTGCAGGGACACCGTCATGACTTTAGAGGTGAAACTGAAGGCATCTTCTACACCTACCAGAGAAAGAAACAGAAGAATCACTTCATATATGCAACACCTGTATCCAACAACTGAAATTCTAGAAAGCAGCTGTGGAAAGGAAGAGAGACAAGAAGGTAACAATAATAAAGCTAACAAGCTGAGGAATAATGTAACAAAATCCTCTGGTCTTTGATCTCTGCCATTATAGGATGAGGTTCCTTTTCAAATTCATGGCAAATTATAACAGGTCTTCCCATTTCCAAGCAATGGGAAGTCCACGCTCTCTTTGACAACCTGTTCAAAAAGGTGGGGTAGGGCTTAAGCTCAGAATTGAGGCATTATCAACAGAGCTGAACAGAGGAAACTGGCACCATTTGGAAGTTTCACGTTTTGTTTTGCTTCAGTGGTTCTAGTTAGAGTATTAGGATTCAGTACAAAATAAGCACAATGCAGCAACCCTTTTAAAAATGCCACCAGTACAAACATTAGGCATTATATAGTGAAAATCTAATTGTAAACTGCCTCTCTATGATTCAGATTGAATTACAAATGAGGTTCTCCCAAAGTGTGTACTAGGTAACTTACAGTACATCTTTCTGGCTAAAACACAGAAGGCTAAAAGTAGCCCTCACCTTGTCTCTTAATAGCAGCTTGGAAATAGATGGGAAAATTTTTCTAAAAAGGAGTCCCCTTTCCATTTAAACAGAGTAAGAAAATGAATAGAGGGCTGGGAGATAGATGATGTAACTGTTATAAGCCACTATTTATTCAAATAAATACACTGCCCACCTCCACACCTTTCCTCCCTAAATCACATATTGTCAGATAATCTCTCTGTAAAATGGACTATTATTAGCAAATTCCTGCACTATACTCTTTCAAACTTCAAATAAATTGTCCCCATGTTTACTTAATGTGCTCAGTCTTCATTAGAGGTAGACAGTGACCTTAAAAAAAAAAAGAACTGTATTTGTATATCACAAGTATGTTTGAATTTCCCAGGCCTTATGTTTTGCCCTAGGGAAGCAGTTAAAACCAGTTAAAGGCTCTAGGTACAAAGCATTCAGTAAACAAAACAAAACAAAACAAAAATTAAAATAGCGTTTTAACTTAGAAATTGATATATAATTATTTATACTTCTAGAAAATTCTGATTATTTATCCACCCAGAAAGGTGGTACCAATTTACACTTCTGTCAGTGGGGTCAGAGAGTTCCCATTTTCACACTCTGACTAGCACTGGATGTTATTATTCTTTTTAATCTTAGGCAGAAACAATGGTCTTGTTCTAATTTGCATTTCTCTGAGTATTAGGGTCTTGAGCACCTTTTCTTATGTTTAGTACCCATTTGTATCTCTTCTCACAGGAAATGCCATTAGGAATTGTAAGAAAATTCTACTTTGCATAGACAGATATGTGGAGAGTATGGGGTTTGGTGTGAATAAGGAGTGGTAGGTAATAGTAAAAAGACGGCGAGGACAGGTATGAGTGCTAGTGAAGCCATCACATAATGTTAGTTATGGAATCATGGGAGATTTAAAATAAACTGAATGTGTAAGAATTTGGAGGTGGGGCAGGGGTCACTGAAAGGGAGGTGCTGAAGAGGGGAAATAAACTGAAATGAAACACACCATAAAAGTTGGCTAAAACAGGAAACTCTAAATGGTGGAGAAATAACACTGCAAATGGAAAAAACGGTTTCAGGTGACAGTCTTATTTCATTCTTATGTGGTTCAAGAGAGTTGATGCTATTCTTAAACTTTGATACTAATAGTTTGAATTTCATAATCATTCATTCATTCAACAAATATTTTACTGAACCTCTACTCTAACATACACATGGTTCTGTTTGTTCAAGCCATTGTTCAGGACAGAAAGAAGTAAACAACTTGATCTGTATTTTGGATAAACTAAAAGTTTCTATAGGAGGAGAAGACATAGGCAGACTAAAGAATTAACAATATAAGGCAATATATAATTAAATATCAAATCAGTAATATAAACAATTTGGTTGAGCAGGGGAGAGGGCACTTGGGCTGGAGTGGTAAGGGCAAATCTGCTACTGTTGGAATTTGAGCTTCTGGGTAGAACTTGGAGATGCAACAGGGGAGGAGAAAACAAAACTAAGTTAAAAAGAGTGATGCCAAATCAGGGAGGTAGGCACAGTGAGACATGTTTGGTGATCATTGAGTAGAGAAGCCTGCACAGCAAGTTGTAAGAGAGAAGGCTGGAGAGAAGAGGTGAGGTCTCTTTGAGGTAGGCCTCCAAAGACAGGGTAAAGAATGTGGACTTACCAAGAAGACTACTGTTTTTCAAAGTGTGGCCTGTGGAACAACTAGGGTGTTGTTAAAATGTGGATTCCAGGGTTCCATACCAGACCTATTAAATCTGAGTATCTGCTGGATATGGCCCAGGAACCTGCATTTTAACACAAGCTTCCCCAGGTCATCTTGATATACATTTGAATTTGAGAATCATTGCTATAGGCCAAGGGTTAGCAAACCAAGTGGCTACTGGGTAAATAAATACTTTAGGCTTTCCAAACTACATGGTCTCTATTGCATTTTTTCTCTTTACAGCCTTGTAAAACTATAAAAAATCATTCTTGCTAGCCATACAAAAACAAGCCATGGGCCAAATGTTACCCTTGTTACAGGTGATAAGGAGCCTCAAGGTTTTTGAGCAAGGCTGTGTTTTGCATTGGTGGAGTATTCAGATATTCAGTAAACATTGCTCTCAAAGTAGTATGCTGAGTGTTTTAACCCTTCTCTCTTTTCTCAGTTACCTTTAATTTTCTGTCATCATAGCAAGGTAGCATCTATCTAGGTGAACTCCCTAGGGAGGTTTCTCCCCACAATTTCTTTCTTCTTTATCTGTTTTGGCAGCAGAGCTGAACCTAGTCTCTGTCATATACTGTTTTTTTCTTCTCTTGCTTTGATTAGGTAAGTATGTCTCCAAAAATCCCTAGAAACAGGGAAGTAGCAATCCCTGATATGGGGGTGGGGAGGAAATACCCTTAACTAATTTTACTGGGTCAGTGTTCCTAGAACAGTGGAAATATGTGCCACCCACAGAATTTGTTAAAGAAACAGATTGTGGGTAACTGTCACTGAAGCTCTACATTGTAGATGGAAAGTACACAGAAGGCCTGGATGCATCCTTTCAGTGAAGTCTTCTAAGAAGAAATTAATGAAGTTAAGGCAAATTGTTAATGACTCTGCTGCTATTAAAAGTTAGAGAAGATGTCCTAGGCTTGTTTGTGCAGACGAAATATTTAAGCAATACAAAGAAAGTGGAACAGATTTCGATCACTATGTGAGTTGGTATCCCTATTGGTGAAAAAATTCAGACTGTTTTTTCATCATTTGCCCATTCTGATCTTGAGAGAAGCATCAAAGCTGTCAGCTCTAACTACAGATTTCACTAAGAACATGTGAAAGTGACTTGAGGGAGGTTACTAAACAATGGAGTAAACACTAGGTAAGATTTCCACTTCTTACTGTTCTCTACTAGAGAGCTTTGCTACTGGAGGAGAGAAGAGGGGAAATTACAGGAACCTGGTATTTTAAAGCAGCAGTTTCATCAGGAAAGGAGGAATTGCATCAGTTAGAATCTCTACCTATTTTAGGATTCTCAATTAGGAAACTTTCAATCGCAACAGGCATTTCTCCTTTGACCAGCCTCCTAGAAGCAACTTTACTGATAAAAAACGGTTGTCCTAGCAGCGAAGCACCCTTGAAAGTGAAGGGCTTACCATCTCCATGGTGCAGATCCAAATCCACATAGAGAATACGGTCAAATTTCCGTCGCAATCGTAATATTCCCAGGACAACATCATTGAGATAACAAAAACCAGATGCTTCATCTCTGCAAGAAAATAAGTTGCTACAGCCAACAGCCAAAAGCAATCCAAGGGAGTCTTTACAGCCAAGGATCTAACCCTTGAGATCTATTCCCTTACAATTCCCCCTTCTTTTTAGAAAAAAAAAAATCTACCTACAAAGATTGTACAGTAAATGCCTCAGAATGATCAGGGAATGAAGAGTTTTGGTAAACTAAGTATTCAGGTTGATTGGTAACATTTTACATTCAGAATCCCAGATTTTCAAAGAATTAGAATGTTATAACTATATTAAAAAAAAAAACCAGAACATTTTTCCAATTATTCAGGAATCATTAAAAAGTTGTAGTACCCTGGAGTCATCATAATGAACACTGGCTATCACTTATAGGACTTTAAGAAAGCTAGAATCTAGAGGGGGCTTTAAAGACAATCTTGCTCAGCCAGATGTAGGAGATGTTGGAGATTGGATTCTCTGTACTGACCCTATGACATAACCTAAAGTTTTATTTTTAGTAAGTCTTGGCACTTGTTGATCATAAAAGCTAAGTATAGAATGTACAAATGTATAATCTCCTGGGCAGCATAATGTGGTTACCTTTCTGTAAATGTAATTATTACAATGAAGACTGAAGCAGCCTCTTCTAAAGTTATTTTGTTTCCTTCACTAAAACTGTCTTCATTGACAATACTGGTGTCCTTTGACTTTTTTGCTATTGGTGATACTGTGTTATTTTAACCTCTTGTAAACATTAACCTACTCATTTATTATGCTTCCATCAAGCCTTGTTGAGTAGATACAAAAGAACATTTTTTATCATCAAAAGTATATTATAATTTATTTTCAGGGCCTCATCCTAAATGCTTCAGTTTATTTTGCTTCCACTGACTTCAAATATCCAGACCATTTTTTTTTTTCTAATTTCTCCCTGATATTTTACTTGAAATGGAATTCTAGGTATGAGCATCATTTAAAATGGTATCTTTACTATTATGAGATTGTAAGATCTTTCTAGTGCTTACACAATGTAAAAACTTCATTAAATCTCTTCTAGTATAATGTTTTATATTCTGAACAATGCCCTGGTTCACAGGCTGAATCAATGAGACAGGTATATTGGTGAGCAGGAAGTTAGTAAAAATATCATTAGACATTGATTTTGCACATAAAGATGAACTCAGTGATCATCTACTAAAAGAATAGCTTCGCCTTAGGTGTGCAACCAGGAAGAAGCCAATTAGAGAAAATGATGTATTCATCTGTGAATTTTCTGTAAATAAGCGTTATATATGTGACTTTGAAAGTTCTTAGATGCTGTTTTCTAATTCTGAAAAGCTTATATCTTGTAAGTCTACTGTCTTAGCACATTAAAAAAGAAATAATTTGTGTTCCTACTGAACATGAGTAACTTTTGGGTAGGTAGAATAGAATATTAAGTGTTAGGCAAAAAGAGGAGGGAGATGAGGAGGAGGAGAAATAGAAATCAATACAAGATATACTTCCGTCCCTCAGAGAACCTATAATTAAGTTGTGGAGATAAGTCATAAGCATGGAAAAACAAGAAACAAAAAGGCAAGCAGAAGTAATATGGCATATAAAGAAGAATACAGAGAAATTCTATAGACAAAATTGACAAAGCAGTCATCTCATTATAGTATTAAACTTTTATGAGCCTTCTAGAAATCATGCAACTAGAAATCAGCAGTGGTTAAGAACCCCCACCCCCTTGCTTTAGTGTTCTGAGAAATGGTTAACTGCAAAGGACCACACTGCTCTGGCATATTCCAAGGGAAGAACCATTGTCATGCTTCCTCATGACTCCTGTAAGACTCTTGGTTGACTTCCTAGTTTACCTGCCTCTATAAAGCTCCTGGATCCTTTCCTTTTCTTTGAGATGTTCCTCATTAATAAACATTCTCCTTTTGGCAATAGCCTGAATAATAATGATGATGATGTGTGGAATTCAGAAAGGTCATTGTGTGTAATAATATCCTAATATTTTCCTAAATTAATGGAGCTCAATTCTCATTGATTTATAGAAATAAATGCTTAGATAATCAGAATATTCCAATTCCCAGAAAATAACAAAACTGAATTTTCAAGACTTTTAATGTGCTAAAAAAGTACTTCTATAAAAGCAAACTCAGAGAGTGATGTCAGAGAAATGGTAGTGTGAGAGGTTCCCCTTATAGTTACAATCTGAACAGCTATAATTCAACAAAGGATTCCCTGCTCTATACTCCAACACATCTGAGAGATGTGTGCATTAAAACACCTGAGGGTGGGTGAGTCAGCATGAGCATGGGAGAAGGGAAGGGAGAAGAGCAGAGACAGGTGCCACAGATGTAGCAGGGAGCTTGCTGCGGGTCTTGGGAGAGGGGAGGAGTCAGGTTGCCACTGGCACTCTCTTCAGTCCAGAGGAGCAGAGAGATACAGTGAGCATTCTTGCAGGAGTGGGCAGTAGGTGCTATGGATGAACCCAGTGGCCTGGGCACAGACAGAGCGCAGGAGTGAGGTCACAACTGTCTGGCAGCTATCATTTCCAGGCACAGAAACAAAACCATGGAGCCTGGCTCCCTTGCCTCACCTTCCCACAGCTCCCTTCTCCCTACACTCCCAGAGCTAGCAGCAGACCTCAGAAGAAGCGGTAACAGTCATTGTAGGCCTACAGAGCACATTATCTGCAGCCCTGAAAGCTGAAGAGGCAGAAGTATTTTTCCCTGAGTGTCAGGGAGGCACACTGTAGCTAATCCAAGTGAAGGGTGAAGATAGAGAGGTGCGGCAGCTGAGGTCTGGCAGTTGCCACTACTAGGAGAACAAAGCTACAAAGGAACCAGCTGGCCTGTCCCAGCTCATCCCACCCCCACCCATCATGGCTGTACTGCTGGAAGAGTCTGGTTGCAGACGACAGTGCTGGGATTTCACAGGCTCAGAACCCCATCACCCACAACCCCCCCCCCCAGGAGTGGTGCTGAGACTGCAGTGACCTGGTCACAGAGGAGACACCTATCTCCCTAAAGAATACAGATATTTTCTACCACTCCACAAAGATCCAGAGCCAAAGTAGTGTAAGAGAAACTAGGAAACTTGCACTTCAGAGCCACCTACTGGAAAAACAAAAGAAAGACTTTTAAAAAATATATATGTTTTTATTGATTTCAGAGAGAGGAAGGGAGAGGGAGAGAGAGAGAGGAAGAGAGAGAGAGAAAGAGAGAGAGAGAAATGTGAATGATGAGAGAGAGTCATTGATCGGCTGCAAGCCTGTGACCCAGGCATGTGCCCTGACCAGGAATTGAACTGTGACCTCCTGGTTCATAGGTTGACACTCAATCACTGAGCCATGCTGGCCAGGTAAGAAAGACTTCTTACCAAATAGAGAAATGCCACTCTTTAAATGAAAAAAAATAAAAAAAATAAAAAAAATAATAAATAAAAGCAGGTTTCATTTTCATATATGCTTAGCAGAGAAATAATCCATCAAATTCCATGAATAAGCATGGTAATGAGGCAGCTCAAAAAGAAAATTTAAAATCTCCAGAAAAATAAACTTAAAGACATGGAAATAGGTGATTGACATGATAGAGAATTCAAGATTACAGTTGTGAAAACTCAACAAGGTACAAGAAAACACAAATAGGCAGTTTAATGAACTCAGAAATAAACATCAATGAAGAAAAGGAGAACTTTACCAAAGAGACTGAAACCTTAAAAAATGAACCAAACAGGAGTTCTGGAGGTGAAGAACTCAAGAAAAGAAACGAAGAGTAAAGTAGCGAGCTTAGGAAGTAAACCTGACCAGATGAAGGAAAGAATTAGTGATATTGAAGATACAAACCTAAAAATAATACAGAGGGAAGAAAAGACTTGAGAGTTTAAAAAAACAACAACGAAGAACTCTATGAAAACTATCTGACTAACAAATAGCTGATGAGAACTTCCTAAACCTATGGAAAGAACTAAATCTTTGAATCCAAGAAGCAAATAGAACACCTGATTATCTCAATCCAAAAAGCCCTCCTCCAAGACACATTATATTAAAACTGTAAAAAATAAATGACAGAAAAAAATTTCTCAAGGCAGCCCAGGAGAAGAAGATAGTAACATATAAAAAAATCTCATTATATTATCATCAAATTTTTCGGCAGAAACTCTACAAGCTAGGAGACAGTGGAATCAAATATTCAAACTATTAAAAGAGAAATTACAAGCCAAGAATAATATATCCAGCAAAGTCATACTTTAGATATGAAAGAGAAATAAAGGCTTTTCCAGACATACAGAAGCTGAGGGAATTTACCAACACAAGACCTCCATTACAGAAAATACTCAAGGGGGTTAGTATGCCTGAAACAAAAAAACAAAAGGATACAAAACTATGAGTAAAATGACTAACAGACAGATAGAAGCAGACTATTGCAACTCTTTTTTCAGAACAGGGTATTATAAATTAAAATATACATAAAGGTATAAGGAGGTAAAAAACATTAAAAAGAGATGACAATAGCTACTGCAATTTGGAAATGAACTCACAGCATAAATAGGAATAATTTGTGACTACAAAAACATAAAAGGAGGGGCAGGGGGTCTAAACTTGCAAAGGTGAATGGAGATAAGATGCATTCAGAAGAAAAAGTACTACTGTATATATAAAATATTCTTTTGCATATACCTAATGGTAACCACACACACACAAAACAAAACAAAAATAGACTAAATTACAGAATCATCATCCTGAACAAACAACTGAATGCTAACTGAAGAGAAGTCTAATAACCAAGGATTTACAAAAGCCACATCAAGACTGGTTGCCGAGGGCCAGTCACAGGCAGCGTCTTACACTGGCCTGCATTAGAGTCGCTCCCAAGAGGCCCAGAACCAACACACCCAGTGGCCAGCTTCAAACAGCATCAGAGCAGGATCCAATAAGCTTCATAAGCAGCATATGCAAAGGGAGATCTCAGCTGCTGAGGTGAATTCTGTTTTGTGTCGTCAGCACCCGCAAAGCAGCTCACAAGCCATGGTCTGGGTTGAGCCTCACAGTCAGCCAGCCTGAGGGTCAAGTTCACACATGAACAGGCCAATAGGAATCAAGAATCAATTACAACAGGGAGGCCCAAATAACCCACACAGGGACATTCCTGGAGCATCCAACTCAGGTGATCAAGGAGACTGCACCATTGGAACCCACAAGACACCTACTACATAAGGCCACCCCAGAAAGTTATAGCAGAGGGAGTTATAGCAGATCAATCTAATATGTAGAAACAAACACAAAAAGCCAGCCAAAATGAGGAGACAAAGAAACAGACCCCACAGGAAAGAACAAAATAAATTTCTAGAAAAGGTGCTGAATGAAAAGGTAAGCAATTTATCAGATATAGAGTTCAAAGTAATGGTTATACAGATGCTCAATAGCATGAAAAAGACATGGAAACCATAAAAAAGGATGAGTCAAAAATGAATACAATATTTGAAATTAAGATATTGAAAAAAATAAACAGTAGGTTGGATGAAGAAATGGATCAAATCAAAGATTTGGAAGACAAGGTAGAAAAACACCCATTCAGAGCAGCAAATATATATATATATATATATATATATATATATATATATATATAAATGAGGGTAGTTTAAGGGATCTTTGGGACAACATGAAGTGTAAGAACATAAGCATCATAAAGGCACCAGAAGAAGAGAAAGCAAGGGATGGAGAACTTATTTGACAAAATGAAGAATGAAACTTCCCTAAGCTGGTGAAGGAAAAAGACACACAAGTTCAGGAAGTACAGAGAATCCCAAACAAGAAAAACCCAAAGAGCCCCACACCAAGATACTTTATAATTAAAATGGCAAATGTTAAAGAAAAAGAGAGAATCTTAAAAGCAGCAAGAGAGCTCTCATAAAACTGATAGCTGATTTCTCAAGAGAAACATTTCAGGCCTGAAGAGATTGGCAAGGACATACAGCCAAGACAATTTCACCCAGCAAAGCTATCATTTAAAATGAAAGGAGAAATGAAGAGCTTCCCAGACAAGAAAAAGCTAAAGGAGTTCATTACCACCAAACCAGTATTACAAGAAATGTTAAGGGGCCTTATTTAAGAAGGGGAAGAGGAAGAAGGAGGAGGAGGAAAAGCAGGAGGAGGATGAGTATACAGACGAGGAGGAGTTGAAAGACAAGGGGAAGCAGGAGAAGAAGAACAAGGAGAAGAAAAGAAACATAGTTAAGCCCTGGCCAGTGTGGCTCACTTGGTTGGAGCGTCGGTCCATACACCAAAAGGTGGCAGGCTCGATTCCCAGTCAGGGCACATATCCAGGTTGCAAGTTTGATCCCTGGTTGGGGTGTGTGCATGGGTGAGGCAACTGATTGATGCTTCTTTCTACACCAATGTTTCTCTCTCTCCCTCTCTCTCTCCAAAAAATAAATAAATAAATCAATAATTAAAAAAAGAAGAGGTTTGCTAAAAAAATAGTTAAAAGAATAAAATGGCAATAAATATGCACCTATCACCAATCACTTTAAATGTAAATGGCTTAAATGCTTCAATGAAAAGACATAGAGTAGCTGAATGAGTGAAAAAAACCAAGACCTATACTTATATATACATACACTGTCTACAAGAGACGCACCTCAGAACAAAAAGTAAACAAAGACTACAAATAAAGGGATGGAAAAAGATATTTCATGCAAATGGAAAGGGAAAAAAAGCTGGGGCAACAATACTTATATCTGAAAAAATAGACTTTAAAACAGACTATAGTAAGAGAAAAAGGAGGACAGTACATAATGATAAAGGGAGCGGTCCAATAAGAGGATATAACCCTTGTAAACATCTATGCACCTAAGATAGGACGACCTTAATATGTAAAGCAAATCTTGGTGGTCATAAAGGGAGAGATTGACAGTAATATTGTCAATGGGGGGTTTATTTATTGACATCAATAAATAAATCTTCTAGACAAAAAAATCAACAAAAAATGGTAACCTTAAGTGATATACTAGATCATATGGATTTAATTGATATCTTCAGAGCATTTCACACCAAAGCAGCAGAAAATACATTCTTTTCAAGTGCACATGGAACATTTTGTAGGACAGATCACATGTTGGGAAACAAAAGAAGCCTTAATAAATAAGAAGATTGAAACATATCAAGCATATTATCTGACCATAATGCTATGAAACTAGAAATCAATCACAAGAAAAATGCATACAGAAAAACACTCAAAGACATGGTGGCTAAATAACATGCTACTAAATAATGAATGGGGTAACAATGAGATCAAAGATACTCAAGATACTTTGAAATAAATGAAAATGAGAACACAACAACCCAAGACCTATGGAACACAGTGGAAGCAGTCCTAAGAGGGAAATTCATAGCATTACAGGCCTACTTCAAGGAATAAGAAAACTCTCAAATGGACATCTAAATTTACTCTTAAAAGACCGTGAAAACCAACAACAAACAAAGACTAAAGTAGAATGAAGGAAATAATAAAGATCAGAGCTGAAATAAATGAAATAGAGTCTAAGAAAAACAATACAAAATATCAATGAAAGCAAGAGCTGGTTGTTTGAAAAGATAAACAACAATGACAAACTTTTAACCAAACTCATCAAGAAAAAAAAAGAGAAAACCCAGGTAAATAAAATCAGAAATGAAAGAGGAGAAGTAACTAATACCACAGAAATACAAAGGATTGTAAAGAAGATATTATGAACAACTATATGCCAACAAATTGGACAATCTGGAAGAAATGGATAAATTCCTAGAAACATACAGTCTTCCAAAAGTACATCTGAAAGAATAAGAGAATCTGGATAGACAGATTACAACTCATGAAATTGAAGTAGTAATCATAACACTCCCAATGACCCTGGCTGGTATGGCTGAATTGGTTGGAATGTTGTCCCATACACCAAAAGGTCCTGGATTCGATTCTTAACCAGGGCACATACTCAGGTTGTGGGTTTGATCCCCAGTCTGGGTGCATACAGGAGGCAACTCATTGGTGTTTCTCTCTTGCATCAATATTCCTATCTCTCTCTCTCCCTCTCCCTTCCTCTCTCTCTAAAAGTCAATAAAAACATGTCCTTGGGTAACGATAAAAATAAATAAATAAATAAGCAAGTAAGTAAGTAAATAAGTAAATAAATAAATAAATAAAAATAATCCTTTCTTGGAAAAACAAAAGACAACAAACCAAAAAATACCCAACGAACAAAAGTCCTGGGCCAAATGGCTTTACAGGTGAATTTTACCAAACATTCAAAGAAGAACTAGCACCTATCCATCTCAACAAATCAGATTTGGCAATACATGAAAAAGATCATACACCAGGATCAGTTGGGATTTATTCTGGGGATGGAAGGTTAGTACAATATTTGCAAATCAAAAGACGTGATACACCACATAAACCAAATGAAGAATAAAAATCACATGATCATATCAACAGATGCAGAAAAAGCAATTGATAAAATCCTGCACCCATTTATGAAAAAACTCTTAACAAAGTGGGAATAGAGAGAACATACCTCAATGTAATAAAGGCCATATATGACAAACCCACAGCCAATATCATACTCAATGGGTAAAAATTAAGAGTTTATCTTAAGATCATGAACATGACAGGCATGGCCCTTCTCACTATTCTTACTCAACATAGTACTAGAAGTCGTAGCCAGAGCACTAAGAGAAAAAGAAGAAATAAAAGGCATCCATATTGGAAAAAAAAGTAAAACTGTCATTATCTGCAGTTGACATGATACTGTAATAGAGAATCCTAAAGATTCCACCAAAAAACTAAAAACTAATATTCAAGTGATCAATGAATTCAGTAAAGTAGCAGAATACAAAATAAATATCCAGAAATCAGATGCCTATTTATATACCAACACTGAACTATTCAGAAAGGGAAACTAAGAAAAAAAAAAAATCACATTCACAATTGATTCAGGAAAAATAAGAAACCTAGGGATAAATTTAACCAAGGAGGTAAAAGACCTGAACTCGGAAATTATAAGACATCGAAGAAAGAAACTGAGGAAGATACAGATAAGTGAAATCATATACTGCATTCTTGGATAGGAAGAATGAGCATCATTAGAATGTCCATACTACCCAAAGCAACCTATAGATTCAATGCAATTGCTATCAAGATACCAATGGCGTATTTCACAGAACTAGAACAAATATTCCAAAAACATATATGGAACCACAGAAGACCATGAATAGCTATAGCAATCTTGAGAAAGAAAAACAAAGTTGGAGGGATCATGGTACCTGATATCAAACTATATTACAAGGCCACAGTAATCAAAACAACATGGTACTGGCATGAAAATAGATATATAGATCTATGGAACAGAATAGAAAGCCCAGAAATAAACCCACGCTGTTATAAGCAATTAATATTTGACAAAGGAGGCAAAAACATACAGTGGACTAAATATAGACTACTCAGAAATGGTATTGGGAAAACTGGACAGATAACATGCAAGAAAATGAACTAGACCACCTTCTTACACTATACAGAAAAATAAACTCAAAATGGATTAAAAACTTAAATGTGAGACTCGAAACCATGAAAATCCTAGAAGAAAGCATAGGCAGTAAACTCTCAGACATTTCTTGAAGAAATATTTTTCCTGATATATCGCCTGGGGCAAGGGAAACAACAAAAAAATAAACAAATGGGACTACGCCAAACTAAAATGCTTTTGTGCAGCAAAGGAAACCATCAACAAAATGAAGACAACCCACTGAATGGGAGAACATATTTTCCTATATATCTCCTAAGAGTTTAATATCCAAAATTTATAATGAACTTGTAAAACTGAACACCAGAAAACCAAGAAATCCAATTAAGAAATGGGCAAAGCCCTAGCCAGTTTTGCACAGTGGTTAGAGAGTTGGTCCACATACTATAAATGGTTACAGGTCCGATTTCGTTCAAGGGCATGTACCTCGGTTGCAGGCTTGATCCCCAGCCCTGGTCAGTCAGGGCATGTTCAGTAGGCAACAAATTGATGTGTCTCTCTCACATTGATGCTTCTCTCTTTTTGTCTTTCCCCCTCCCTTCTACTTTCTCTAAAAAAATCAATGGAAAAAATATCCTGGGGTGAGGATTAACAAAAAAGAAAAGAAAATGGGCAAAGGACCTGAACAGACACTTCTCCAAAGAGGACATACAGATGGCCAATAAGCATAGTAAAAAATGTTCAATGTAATTATCATCAGAGAGATGCAAATTAAAACTACAGTGAGATATACCTCACACCTGTCAGAAGGGCTATCATCAACAAATCAACAAACAAGTGTCGGTGAGGATGTGGAGAATAGCGAACTCTTGTGTACTGTTGGTGGGAATGCAGATTGGTGCAGCCAGTTTAAAGCAGTATAGAGTTCCCTCAAAAAATTAAAAATGGAACTGCCTTATGACCCAACTATTCCTCTTCTGGGAATATATCCAAAGAAACCCGAAACACTAATTCAAAAGAATATATTCACTGCTATGTTCATTGCAGCATTATTTACAATAGCCGAGATTTGGAAGCAGCCCAAGTGCCCATCAACAGATGAGCAGATAAAAAAGCTGTGCTAGAGGGATAGGCAAGATGGCTGTGGCGTAACAGGAAGCTGTGGGCCCTTTGGCCCAGCCACGAACTGGGTTTACAGCTAAAGTACTGTGCGGTCAGCTTGAAAAAACAAGAGAAGTGTGGCTGAGTAGACATAATTGGTCTAAGGAGCATTGAAGAAATAACGCAGAGACTGGTTAAGAGAGGGGGAGTCCAGTAAAGGGGGAGCACCCCTGGAGCTGGTGCTCAGCTGAGATGCCCAAGAGATAATGACTGCAAAGCACCCTCATTGGGAGTGTGAGCTTGCATCCTCATGCAAACCTAGAGCATCAGAGACTAGAAGGAGAGCCCCCACAGCATTGGGCAAAGGGATCCAGGGGAACTCTGTCTGCCTGGGAGGCTGGGTCCCTACCTTTTCAGTGAAAGAATGCACCGAATGTTGGCAGCACCAGTGGGAGAGGTTCACCTTGGGCTCTGACTGTGATGTTTAGCTCCAAAAATGGGGGGCCTGAGGGCTGCACCCTGCAGTGACTTTGAGGGACCCTCTCATTTCCTGCAAGGCAAGGTGCAGAGGCCAAGATAGCAACTAAATTTTGTGGTGTGGGGAAGGGGAATAGGATTCTTCCACCTTGAGTGTGGGGTTGGAATCCCTCCCCTCACCTGTGGAGCTGCACTGACTGCTCCATCCTGTGGAGTTGTCAGCAGCAGATAGGGGATTTTTGACCCGCACTGAGGAGAGTTGGGAGCATGAGGGGAGCTGGGATTCTCAGCCCCAGCTTTACTGTGGAGAGACCAGAGTCTCACATGGGGCTGACTTTGTAACACCTTCTGCTTGGACCTGAGCAACAAGGACACTGGGTCCTTGCAGAGCAGGAATTTTTTGTTGTTGTTGGATGGTGTCCCCTGGGAAGGCTTATATTGGAGAGACAGACAAGCATGAGTTGAGCTTTGTGACTGCATTGTGGGGAGGTGGATCCAAGTGCCCTGTGAGTTCAGCCAGCCAATCCCAGGAAAGAGGGGTGGAGCACAGCTCCCCCTCCTGTAGGCTGAGACCACCACTCCCAACAGAAAGGGTTGGGATGAGTTCCCTGAAACCCCAGGTACACCCTGCTGGGTGCAGTTTAGTGGGAGTCAGGAGAATGCCTCAGAGCAGGACATTCTAAGAGTAAGACCCTCAGGGGCTATTGTCTGGGACAATGCCTAGCCCCCTCCTGTGGGCTGGGGAGACAACATTCTCAATCAGAGACTTTTTTGATCAATCCCACTGAGTCCAGGGCAGTTGAAACTTCTCCAGGAGAAAAGGCGGCAGGCTGTATTCAACCAGAACCTGCACCAGGCCACCTTAGGGGGAACTAGAATTAAGAGGATATGGTACAGACTGAGGAGTTGGATTTGAAGCAGAGGTTAATTTCCTCTCAGTGAGTGCATGATGGTGTGATCTCTAAACAGGGGGCCGACTAGCCCTTGCTATGCTAGCCTGGCTCCACCCTAAAGGCTCTCTTCATAAGACACTGGAGGAAGACCAGGCAACTTTAGGGGGGAGGCTAAGTAGCTGACAGAGGAGGCAGTCCACAGAGAGCCTCACACAGACCACAGCTACAAAAGAATGTTGAGAGCGGAACTTGAACAGCTCCTGACATTGACTGGCACAAAAGTACCTCACGGAAGGCCTGAAATCACCATACTAAACAGTGAGCCTCAGTCAACAAAATCTGCCTGCACGAACCTCACTTGGCTGCCTTTGTATTTTATTCTTTTTTTTTCAATATCTTCTTGGATAATGCTTTGGTATTATTATTATTGTGGTTAATCTTTTGGCTCTTATCTCTTTTTCTTTTATATCTCTTATTAGCTACCTTCCTTTTCTTACTCTGTCTTTTTGTTCTGTTTTTCTTTTCCATTCTTTCTTTCCCTTTACCTCCCTCTTTCTCATTTTTATCTTTACATAACTTTTTTCTTTACATAACTTTACATATCCTTTTTTTTTTTTTTTTACCATTTTCCCTTTCCTACTCTCTACTTATTTTTTGCTCTCTCATTTTTCCTTTCAGAATCTGTTTTCTGCCCCTTTTCTAGTATTCTCTTTATTATTATTTTTAAATTACACTTGACATTTTATTAAGCACTGAGTATGTGTCAGACACTGCTCTGAAAATTCTATGCGTATTTTTTGTTTTGTTTTTTAAAGTGTCAATTTATCTTTATTGTTGAAAGTATTACAAATGTCCCACTTTTCCCCAATTGATCCCCTCCACCCTGCACCCCTCAGGCCTTCACCAAACTATTGTCTGTGTCTCCGGGTTATACAAATACTAATATGAGTTGCTAGGTTAACCTTTCCGCACCCACCCACCCTTGCCTTCTCTCTGAGATTCGTCAGTCTGTTCCACGCTTCTATGTCTCTGGATCTATTTTGTTCATCCACTTATTTTGTTCATTATATTCCACATATAAGTGAGATCATGTGATACTTGTCTTTCTCTTCCTGGCTTATTTAACTTAACATGATACTCTCCAGGTCTCAAAGGATAAGAGATCCTTCTTTCTTACAGCTGCATCGTAATCAATGGTGTGACTCTCTGAGAAGATGCTTAATATGTTTTCAGCCTTCTTGAAATTGTGGAGACTTGTTTTGTGTCCTAACATGTGGTCTGTCTTTGAGAATGTCCCATATGCACTTGAGGAGAATGTGTGTTCTGCACCTCTGGAGTGGAATGTTCTGTAAATGTAAATTAAATCCATTTGATCTACAGTGTCACTTGGAGTCACTGTTTCCTTGTTGATTTTTTGTCTGGAAGAACTACTCATTAAAGTCAGTGGGATGTTAACATCCCCAATAATTACTGTATTGCTGTCAATCTCTCCTTTAAAAACTCCAGAAGATTTTTTGGTTCAGCCTGCGTGAGTCTTTTGTTTTGAGGTGGGTCTCTTGTAGACAGCATATATTTGGGTCATGTTTTCTTATTGATTCAGCTACTCTATGTCTTTGGGTTGGAGCATTTAATCCCATTATATCTAAGGTTATTATTCTTAGGTACTTATCTATTGCCATTTTATTTCCTTATGCCTATGTCTCTGTCTCTGTCTCTCTCTCTCCCTTTCTATTTCTACTTTGCATTATTACACCAGTCCCTTTAATATTTCTTGCAATACTGGTTTGGTGGTGATAAACTCCTTTACCCTTTTTTTCCCTTTTGGGGAAGCTCTTTATTTCACCATCTATTTTGAATGATAGCCTTGCTGCATAGAGTAGTCTTGATTTCAGATCCTTGCTTTCCATTACCTTGAATACTTCATGCCATTCCCTTCTGGCCTGTAGAATTTATGATGAGAAATCAGCTGACAGCATTATGGGAGATACTTTGTAAGTAACAGCTTGCTTTTCTCTTGCTGCCTTTGAGATTTTCTCTTTGTCTTGAATTTTTGGCATTTCAATTCTGATGTGTCTGGAAGTGGGCCTCTTTGGGTTCTTCTTGCTTGGGACTCTCTGTGCCTCCTGAACTTGTGTGACTTTTTCTTCCACCAAGTTAGGAAAGTTTTCTTCCATTATTTCTTCAAACAGGTTCTATAACACCCGCTTACTTTCTAGATTGTCTGGCACTCCTATAATGTGAATATTGTTGCATTTCATGTTGCCCCACAGCTTCCTTAAACAGTCCTCCTGTTTTTTAATTGTTTTTTCTTTTTGGATCTCTGATTGGGTGATTTTTTTCCTACCTTGTCTTCTAATTCGCTGATCTGATCCTCAGCTTCCCCTATTCTGCTGTTTATTCCTTCCAATGTTTTGGGTGTTTTTTTCCCCCTCTTTCTTTTTTTAAATTTCTACTATGTCATTCTTAATTTTGTTAATAGTTTCCACTTCTTTCCTCATGCTGTTGAACATCCTTATGATCAGTATTCTGAACTCTATATCTCATAGATTGCTTAGACCCATTTCATTTAGTTCTTGTGGAGAATTCTCTTGTTCTTTCATCTGTAGCATGTTTTTTGTCTCCCCATTTTGGCTGCCTGTTTGGATTTGATCTCTGGTGCAGGCCAGTGTCAGACAGACGCTGTTTGTGACTTGTTTTGAGTACCCTCGTTGCATCTCTCTGCACTACACAGCTTGTGGTTTCCTCTGCTGGCTCTGGCTGCATTGGAAAGGACCGAGATGCACACCAAGGTCTGCTTTGCCAATCCCTGGCCCCAGAAGCAAATTAGGCCTCTATTTTTTATTTCACTAGCAATATTATTTTTTCTTTCTTTTTTGTTTATTATTCTTGTTCTATTTTCTCATTACAATTTCTCTTTTGTGGTTGATTTTGCAGTTGTTGTCAGGATCTATTGTATGTTCCAGTTTGTTTTGTATTGTTTTGTTTGGCTTTGCCTTGTCAACATTTGTACAACAGCTCACACAATGTGGTTGTGGCTAAGCCTCACAGTCAGCCAGCCTGAGAGGAGAGGCCACCCATGAATGGGATAACAATGATCAGGACCCAGTTATAGCAAGAGAGCCCAAATAACCTACAAAAGGTTCACTCCTAGAGCATATATCTCAGTAGTACAAGGAGACTGCACCACTGGGTCCCACAGGACATTTACTATAAAAGCCCACCCCACGAAGACTTGGAGTCATAGCAAATATATCTAATACATAGATACAAACACAAAGGGAAAGCTAAAGTAGGGAACAAAAAAAAAAACCCCTCAATTTAAGAAAAGGAGAGGTTGCCAGAAAAAGACATAAAGGAGATGGAGGTAAGCAAGTTATCAGACATAGAATTCAGAATTACAGTTATAAAGATGCTCAAGAAACTTAGTGAGAATTACATCAGCATGAAAAAAGTTATAGAAATCATCAATAAGAACCAGGCAGAATGAAGAATACTATGTCTGACATCAAGAATATTCTGGAAGTAATGAAAAGGAGACTTGATGAAGTACAGGATCAAATAAGTGAATTAGAATACACGATAGAAAAAGCTCACTCAATCAGAGCAGCAAAAAGGAAGAATACTTTAAAAGGATGAGGACAGCCCTGGCTGGTGTTGCTCAGTGGTTAGAGTGTCAACCCATGGACTGAAGCGTTGTGGGATTGATTCCCAGTCAAGGGCATGTACCTGGGTTTCAAGTTCACTCCCTGCCCTGGTGAGGGTGTGTGCGGGAGGAAAACTGTTGATGTGTCTGTTTCACATCAATGTTACTCTCTCTCTCCCGGCCCCGCTCCCTTCTGCTCTCTCTAGAAAGTCAGTGGAGAAATATCCTGAGGTGAGGATTAAAAAAAAAAGCGTGAGAACCATTTAAGAGAGCTTTGGAACAAGGTGAAATAAAAAAGCATCCAAATCATAGGGATGCCAGAGGGAGAAGAAAGTAAGCAAGCGTTAGAGAACCTGTTTGAAGAAATAATGGCAGAAAACTTCCCTAACCAAGTGAAGGAAACACCACACAAGTTCAGTAAGTCCAGAGAGTACCAAGCAAGAACTCGAAGAGGCCCACACCCAGGCACATCACAATTGAAATGCCAAAAATTCAAGACAAAGAGAGAATCTCAAAGGCAGCAAGAGAAAAGCAAGCTGTTACCTACAAAGTATCTCCCATAATGCTGTCAGCTGATTTCTCATCATAAATTCTACAGGCCAGAAGGGAATGGCATGAAGTATTCAAGGTAATGGAAAGCAAGGATCTGAAATCAAGACTACTCTATGCAGCAAGACTATAATTCAAAATAGGTGGTAAAATAAAGAGCTTCCCCAAAAGGGAAAAAAAGGTTAAAGGTGTTTATCACTATCAAACCAGCATTGCAAGGAATGTTAAAGGGACTACTGTAATAAGAAGCTGAAATAGATAGAGAGGGAAACAAAGGCATAAAGGATTAAAATGGCAATAGATACCTGCGAATAACCTTAAATATAATGGGATTAAGTGCTCCAATAAAAAGGCATAAGGTAGCTGAATCAATAAGAAAACATAACCCAAATATATGCTGTCTACAAGAGACCCACCTCAGAACAAAAGAATCACACAGGATGAGAGTGAAGGGATGGAAAAAATGTTCCATGCAAATGGTAATGAAAAGAACAAAAAGGCTGGGGTAGCAGTACTTCAAAAAGAAGGCCATAATAAGAGATAAGAAAGGTCACTACATGATACTAAAAGGATCAATTCAACAAGAGGATATAACCCTGATAAACATATATGCACCCAATATAGGAGCACATAAATATATTTTAAAAACTTCCATAGGACTTTAATGTAGAGATAGACAGCAATACAATCAAGTATTGGACTTTAACACCCTGACTTCACTGGATGGATCTTCAAGACAAAAAGTCAACAAGGAAACAGTGACCCTAAATGATACACTAGATCAGATGGATTTAATTGACATGTGTAGAACATTTCACCCAAAAGCTGCAGAATATACATTCTTTGCAAGTGCACACAGGACATTCTCAAAGATAGACCACATGTTACGACACAAAACAGGTCTCTACAAGTTCAGGAAGACTGAAATCATATCAACCATCTTCTCGGATCACAATGGCAGGAAATTAGGAATCAACAACAGTAAAAACACTCAAAAACATTAAAACATATGGAGGATAAATTGCATGTTATTAAACAATGAATAAACTAACAATGAAATCAAGGAAGAAATAAAAAAAATCCCAGAAACAAAACAAAAAAAGAACATACCAGTACCCAAAATCTAAGGGACATGGCAAAAGCAGTCTAGAGAGGGAAGTTCACAGCATCACATGCCTACCTCAAGAAACAAGAAAAATCTCTAATAAACTAACCCTCCAACTAAAAGAATTAGGAAGAGTACTAAAAGTAAAAAATAAAAAGCCCAGAAGCAGCAGAAGGAAGGAAATAATAAAGATCAGTGGGGAAATAAATGACATAGAGAATAAAAAAACAATACAAAAATCAATGAAACCAAGAACTGGTTGTTTGAAAATATAAACAAGATAGATAAACTTTTAGCCAGGCTTATCAATAAAGAAAGAGAGAGGACCCAAATAAATAAAATCAGAAGTGAAAGAGGTGAAGTAATAAGTGGCACCATAGAAATACAAAGAATTGTAAGACTATACCATGAACAATTACATGCTAACAAATTGGACAAACTAGGAGAAATGGTCAAATTCCAAGTAACTTACAATTTTCCAAAACTCAATCAGGAAGAGTCAGAAAACCTGAGTATACCTATAACAACTAATGAAATATAAGCAGTAATCTAAAAAAACTCCCAGCAAATCAAAGTCCTAGACTGGATGGCTTCACACAGGAGTTTTATCAAACATTCAAAGAAAAACTAACACTTATCCTTCTCAAAATATTTTAAAAAATTAAAGAGAAAGGAAGACTTCCAAGCTCTTTTTACGAGGCCAGCATTAGCCTAATTGCAAAACCTAATGAAGATACTACAAAGAAAAAGAATTGCAGGACAATATCCCTGATCGACATAGATACTAAAATCCTCGACAAAATCTTAGCAAATCAGATCCAGCAATGCTTTAAAAAGATCATACACCATGACCAAGCAGGATTTATTCCAATGATTCAAGGCTGGTACAATATTCTCAGATAAATTAATGTGATACATCACATTAAGAAAATGAAGGATAAAAATTACATGATTATATCAGTAGATGCAGAAAAATCATGACAAAATCCAGTACCCATTTTTGATAAAAGCTCTCAGCAAAGTGCGAATAGAAGAATCAGACCTCAAAATAATAAAGACCAGCCCAGCTGGTGTGGGTCAGTGGTTGAGCTTTTATCCATGAACCAGGAGGTCACCAGTTTGATTCCCAGTCAGGGCTCATTCCTTGGTTGTGGACTCGATCCCCAGTAGGGGCCCTGTAGGAGGCGGCCAACTGATGTTTCACTCTCATTGATGTTTCTATCTCTCTATCCCTCTCCCTTACTCTCTCTCTAAAATCAATAAAAACATATCTTTTAAAAAGAATAATAATAATATTGGTCATATATGAAAAACCTACAGCCAACATCATACTCAATGGTCTAAAACTAAAAGTGTTCCCTTTAAGAACAGGAACAAGACAGGTATGTCCACTTTCACCACTCTTATTCAAAATAGTACTGGAAGTCCTAGCCACAGTGAGCAGACAAGAAATAAATATAAAAGGCACCAAAATTAGAAAGGAGAAAGTAACACTGTCATTTTTTGCAGATGGAATGATATATTGTACATAGAAGGCCCTACAGAATCCACCAAGAAACTACTAGAGTTAATAAATGAATTCAGCAAAGGAGCAGGACACAAAATTAATATCCAGAAATCAATGGCATTTTGATACACCAATAATGATCTCTCTGAAAAGGAAACTAAAGAAACAACCCCTTTTTACCATTGCAACAACAAAAATAAGCTACCTAGGAATAAATTTAACCAAGGAGGTAAAAGACCTGTACTCACAAAATAATAGGACATTGAAAAAAGAAACAGAAGATACAAACAAGTGGAACCATATTCTGTGTTAATGGGTTGGAAGAATTAACATCATTAAAATGTTCATATTACCCAAAGCAATCTATAAATACAATGTAATCCCCAATAAAATAGCAACAACATATTTCACATATCTAGAACAAATAATCCAAAAATTTATACAGAACCAAAAAAAAAAAAAAAAAAAAAAAGAACCGAAATAGCCACAGCAGTAATGGTTAAGAATGCCTCCCCTTTGTTTTCCAGGAAAAGGCTAACTGCAAGGGACCATCCTACCCTGGCATATTACCCATCTCCATCCTTCCAAATGATTCCCTAACACTCATTGATGACTCCCTTGTTTACCAGCCAGCCTCTATAAATTTCCATACCCCCTTCCTTTTCTCTGAGATATTCCCCATTAATAAACGTTCTTCTCATTGCAATAGCTAAATAAAATAATTCCAATTTCCTCTATGGCCAGTGCATTTTGTCCTTAACATCATCATCTCAAATGTATTCAGAGAACTGACTGGGTTTATCAAACATATTTCTGAAAACTTTGAGAAATGTGTCCTCAACTTAGTGGTTACCAGAAACATCTAGCTTCTTAAATACCTTGGTGAACTTTAAACCACAAATTCAATGTTTAAGAAAAAGTGCAGGGCTCAGTCAACTGCATTTACTCACAAGAATTTGCTGTTTTTATGTCCATTAGGCCAGAGATCAGGGATTATTGAATCATGACATCAAAACATTTGTGTAAAACATCACGTGGCTACCTCATGGAGGCAGAGCCAGACACCTGCATTGTTCAACAACTTCATTGTTATTGGCAAAGATTTTGCAACAATTATCCTTTTTTTTTCTTCTTTCTTTTTGAGTCCTGGAATCCAGAGTCAGCATTATAAATTTCCAGTGTTTTCTTATTTAGACCTTCCTAAGACTTGCTCAGATATCTATTTTCTCTTTTAGTGTTAGCATAACTCTTATAATTCTTTAATTATAGTAATTTTGGAAAAAGCTACAGTATGGTTTGGCTTTTCTCTGGATATTACAAAACAATAGCCAATGGTTATTGTTTACTCTGTGCCAGGAACTGTACTAGCTGCTTTCAGTATGTTAACTAAATTAATTTTCAGAACAACCATGCCAGTTAGGTACCACTGTTACTTCCAAAATGGGGAGACAAAGAAACAACCTCCAAACTAAAGAAAAGTAAAAATCGCCAGAAAAAGACCTTGACGAGATGGAGTTAAGCAAGTTATCACAAATAGAGTTCAGAGTAATGGTTATAAAGATGCCAAGGAATTTAATGAGAGCAACAAGAAACTTCATAGAAAGGTTGAGGAACTTAGTGAAAACATGAAAAAAAAGCCAGATATCATAAATAAGAACCAGGCAGAAATGAAGAACACCATACCTGAGATGAAGAATATGCTGGAAGGAATTGAAAGTAGGCTCAATGAAACAGAGGATAGAATAAGTCACTTAGAAGATGAGGGAGAAAAATACACGTAATCAGAACAGCAAAGAGAAAAAACACTTAAAAAGTATGAAGACAGTCTAAGGGATCTTAGAGTAACATTAGCATCATAGGGGATCTAGAGAGGAAGAAAAATCAGCAAGGGATGGAGAACTTGGAGGAGGAAATAATGACAGAAAACTTCCCTATGCTGCCAATGGAGAAAGCCACACAAGTTCAGGAAGCACAGAGGGTTCCAAACAAGAGAAACACAAAGAGTCGCACTCCAAGACACCTCATAATTAAAATGGCAAATGTTAAGGGCCAAGAGATAATATTAAGGACTGCATGGGACAGACAAGCAGTGACCTACAAGGGAACCCCCATAAAGATGACATCAGATCTCTCAACAGAAACACTTTAGGCCAGAAGGAGTGGCATGAAGTTTTCAAAGCAATGAAAAGCAAGAACATGCAACCAAGACTGCTTTATCCAGTAAGGCTATCATTTAATATTGAAAGTGAAATAAAGAGAGTACCGGACAAAAGAAGGCTAAAGGAGCTCAGTACCACCAAACCAGCATTGCAAGAAATGCTAAAAGGATTGCTATAAGAGGGTGAAATTTTGAGAGAAAGGTATATTGGCATAAAGGGGGAAAATGGCATTATTAAGTATATATCAATAGTAACTTTAAATGTAAACAGAATAAATGGTCCAATCAAGAGACACAGAGTAGCTGAATGGATGAGAAAACAGGACCCAAATATATGCTGACTACAAGAGACCCACCTGAAAGCAAAAGATTCACATAGGCTAAAAGTGAAGGGATGGAGTAAAATATTCCATGAAAATGGAAAGGAAAAGAAAGCTGGAGTAGCAATACTTATTTCCAACAAAACAGACTTCAAAATAAAGACCATAACAAGAGACAAATATGGTCACTACATAATACTAAACGGATGAATCCAACAGGAGGAAATAACCCTTATAAACATTTAGGCACCCCATATAGGAGCACCTAAATATATAAAAAAATTCTTGGAGTCTTTAAGGGGGAGGTTGACAGCAACACAATCACAGTGGGGGACTTTAACACCCCACTGTCAGCATTGGACAGATCATCAAGACAAAAAATCAACAGGGAAACACAACCCTTAAGTGACTCACTAGACCTAATGGATTTGACATTTACAGAACATTTCACCCCAAAGCAGCAGAATACACATTCTTCTCAAGTGCACATGGAATGTTCTCAAAAATAGACCACATGTTAGGGCAAGGCAAGTCTCTACAAATTCAAGATGGAAATCATATTAAGCATCTTCTAGGATCACAGTGCCATGAAACTAGAAATCAACCACTATAAAAAAATTCAAAAATATTCAAACATATGGAGGCTAAATAGCATGTTATTAAACAGTGAATGGGTTACCAATGAGATCAAGGAAAAAATGAAACATTTCATGGAAATAAATGAAAATGAACACACAACAACCCCAAGTCTATGGGACACAGTAAAAGCAGTTCTGAGAGGAAAATTCATAGCATTACAGGCCTATCTAAAGAAACAAGAAAAAGCTCTAATGAACCATCTAACACAACAACTAAAAGAACTAGAACAAGAACAGAAAAAAAAGCCCTGAGGAAGCAGAAGGAAGGAAATAATAAAAATCAGAGCAGAAATTAATGGAATAGAGACTAAAAAAAGAATACAAAAAAATCAATGAAACCAAGAGCTGGTTCTTTGAAAAGATAAATAAGATTGATGCATCTTTAGCCAGACTCACTAAGAAACAAAGAGAGAGGACCCAAATAAATGAAATCAGAAATGAAAGAGGCAAAGTAACAAATCACCCAACAGAAGTACAAAGGATTGTAAGAAAATACTAATAGCAACTATATGCCATAAACTGGACAACATAGGTGAAATGGACAAATTCCTAGCAGCATGCAACCTTCCAAAGCTGAATCATGAAGAGGCAGAAAACCTGATTAGGTCGATAACAACTAATGAAATTGAAGCAGTAATCACAAATTTGCAGCAAACAAAAATCCTGGACCAGATGGATTTATAGGCGAGTTTTACCAAACATTCAAAGAAGAATTAACACCTATTCTATTCAAACTATTCCAGAAAGTTCAAGAGGAGGGAAAACTCCCAAATTCTTTTTATGAGGCAAGCATTATCGTAATCCTAAAACCAGATAAGAACACTACAAAGAAAGAAAATTGTAGGCCAATATCCCTGATGAACATAGATGCTAAAATCCTCACTAAAATACTAGCAAACTGGATCCAGCAATACATTAAAAGGATCATACACCATGAGCAAGTGGGATTTATTCCTGGGATGCAAGGATGGCACAACATCTGCAAATCAATAAATGTGATACATCACATAAACAAAATGTAGGACAAAAATCATATGATCATATCAATAGATGCAGAAAAAGCATTCGACAAAATGCAGCACCCATTTCTTATATAAACTCTCAGCAAAGTGGGAATAGAGGGATCATACCTCAACATAATAAAGGCCATATACAACTAACCTACAGCCAACATCATACTCAATGGGCAAAAACTAAAACCATTTCCCTTAAAAACAGGAACAAGACAGGGATGTCCACTTTCACCACTCTTATTTAACATAGTGCTAGAAGTCCTAGCCACAGCCATCGGACAGGAAAAAAACATAAAAGGTATTAAAATTGGAATGGAGGAAGTAAAACTGTCATTATTTGCAGATGACATGATATTGTACAGAGAAAATCCTCAAGACTCCATTGAAGTATTACTAGATTTGATAAACGAATTTGGCAAGGTAGCTGGATACAAAATCAACATTTGGAAATCAGTGGCATTCTTATACAGCAACAATGAAATTTCAGAGAGAGAAACTAATAAAACAATACCATTTACCGTTGCAACTAAAAAAATAAAATACCTAGAAATAGACTTAGCCAAGTGTGTAAAAGGCCTATACTCAGAAAACTATGGGACACTAAAAAGAAATAGAAGAAGATATAAAAAAGTGGAAGAATAAAGCAGGCTCATGGATTAGAAGAATTAATATCATTAAAATGTCCATACCATCCAAAGCAATTTATAGATTCAGTGCAATTCCTACTAAAATACCAACAGCATATTTCACAGATTTAGAACAAACGTTTCAAAAATTTATATAGAACCAAAAAAGACCCCGAATAGCTGCAGCCATCTTGAGAAAAAAGAGCCGAGTGGGAGGGATCACTTTACTGGACATCAAACTGTACTACAAAGCCATTGTAATCAAAACTCCCTGGTATCAGTACAACAACAGACATATAGATCAATGGAACAGAATAGAGACCCCAGAAAGAGACCCAAGCCATTATGGTCAGTTAATATTTGACAAAGGAGGCAAGAGCATCCAGTGGAGTAAAGACAGTCTCTTCAATAAGTGGTGCTGGGAACATTGGACAGATACATGAAAAAAAAAGAAACTAGATCACCAACTTTCACAAAAATAAACTCAAAATGGATAAAAGAATTAAATGTAAGTCACGAAACCATAAAAATCCAGGAAGAAAACATAGGCAGTAAAGTCACAGACATCCCACGTAGTGGAATTTTCACTGATACATCTCCTAGGGCAAGAGAAACAAACAAAATAAACGTATGGGACTACATCAAACTAAAAAGCTTCTGCACAGCAAAAGAAAACAGCCTCAAAATACAAAGGAACCCCATGATCTGGGGAAACATATTTGCCAAGGATGAATCTGATAAGGGGCTAATTTCCAAAGTGTACAAAGAACTCATAGTACTCAGCAAGAGGAAGACAAACAATCCAATTAAAATATGGGCAAAGGACCTGAATAGACACTTCTCCAAAGAAGACATACAGATGGCCAAGAGACACATGAGAAAATGCTCAACGTCCCAAATCATCAGAGAGATGCATATTAAAACCAAAATGAGGTATCACTTCACAGCTGTAAGAATGACTACCATCAACAAATCAACAAATGACATGTGCTGGTGAGGATGCGGAGAAAGGGGAACCCTAGTACACTGCTGGTGGGAATGCAGACTGGTGCAACCACTATGGAAAACAGTATGGAGGTTCCTCAAAAAATTAGAAATGGAGCTTCCTTTTGACCCAGTGATTCCACTCCTAGGAATGTATCCTAAGAATCCTGAAACACTCATCAGAAAGAATATATGCACCCGTATGTTCTTAGCAGCGCAGTTTACAATAGCTAAGATCTGGAAACATCCCAGGTGCCCATCAGTAGATGAGTAGAGAAAAAAGCTGTGGGACATTTACACCATGGAATACTACGCAGTTGTAAAGAAGAATAATCTCGTACCGTTTGGGACAGTATGGATGGACCTGGAGAATATTATGCTAAGTGAAATAAACCAGGCAGAGAACAACAAACATCACATGACCTCACTTATATGTGGAATCTAAAGAACTTAATAAACTGATGAACAGAATAGATTCAATCACATGGAAGCATGGATCAGACTGAGAAATCTCAGAGGGACGGAGGAGGGCAGATGCGAATGGAGAAGGATTAACCAAAGAATTTATATGCATATATGCACAACGAAAGGACACAGACAGTGGTGTGGAGAGGGACTGCGGAGGGGTGTGGGATGGAGTGGAATGGGTCATTTGGGAGAAAAAGGGACATCTATAATATTTTAAACAAAAATAAACCAAAAAAAAAGTACAACGCAGGAAATGGTTTCAGACTTTCTGGCCTTTGTTGATGCAAATCTAGGAAAATTTTTGATATACAAAGAAAAAAAATCTCATGGATGCTCCTCAAACATCCTTTTTATCATAGGATTAAGCCCCTCTACAAAATTTGACCATGTATTACTGAAATTTTTCAATACTTGCATTAAAAACACCTTGGGTGTTGTCATGTTATATCTATATTAATTATAATACCAGAAAGAATATAACATTTTGAACATTCTTTTTACACCTTATCTGCAAACAAGTGACTAGTTAAATCCTGAAATATTATTCACAATTATAATGTGCATGTATTCTACTCAATATCTTTAACCTGGGGTTGTGACTTCCTAGGAAATGGTAATTATTTCTATTTTATACAAAGCGAACTTTAGTGATTTACCGCTTATATTTATAAGGTGTCATGCTTAAGGCAGGAAGTAAAGGGGGCTTTGCTGGCACTCATATATGTGCTTGAACAAGGTTTGGAACATTTTTGGTCACCACTAGAGAATGAGCAATAGTACTGTGGCCCTCCTCTGATACCTCAGTCTCAGGTAGTCTGCCTAAGAGAGGACTCTCTATGGAATCAATCTATAGATAGATGTTGAGGACTCATTCTGTGCTTTTTCTCTGTACTAGGGGTTGTGGACAACACAAGATGTCCCAGATCCTGCCCTTAAGGAGCTTACAGTTGAGTTGAATCAAGCTGTAAGAAAGCAGTAATACACATTTTTTTTAAAAAAATATAAGTTGTGCATGAGCAAGTATAAAATTATATGGTGTATATGATGCCTGGTCTCAACTTCCAAACACCTAGCTGAACCTGAAAGCATTTTTCTATGGCTGAAAGAATGTATAATTTCATTTACTCTCATTAGACCCATGAGAAGTAGGGGAAGAAATGGCTGTTGCCCTTTTACAGTTGAGAAAAAAAAATTATTTACATCCCAGGGTACTTAAGGAATTGGCTGCATACTGAGTAGCCCTGTGATCCTCCCACTGTTCCCTCCTGTATAGCACATTTTACACTACTCATTATAACTTTCTAAAGCACGATTCTGACAATATTACTACCCTGCTTAAGAATCCCTCCATGATACCCCACGCCTACAGGAAAATATATCCTTTCTTTAGCATAGTTTGCAAGGTCCTTGATAATTTTGTCCCTGCCTATTTGCTCAGGTCTGTTAACTTACCATTCCCCTCCAGTACCCACAACTTACCCTTATCAAACTTTTCTCCCTATCCCAAACAACATATTCTTCAAATCTCTGGGGTTTGCACCTATGTAGTCTTGGATGTAGAATGACTTCTATCTTCTGTGTCTGACAACTTCTTAGCCATCCTTTAAGATATAGCTGTGAAGACATCCCTGAAGTTCCACTTCCCTTTCACAGGCAGAAAGAGCTGATTCCTTTTTGGAGCTTCAGCAGTTTATACAAATCTCTACCATGGCACTTAATCGAACTAGCTGGCACTGATTACTTCATGTGCCTGTCTCTTCCACTAGACTATAAATTCTTTGAGAGCAAGAACTATATCTTAATCACCTTTGTATCTTCAGTACCTAGCAAAGTACTTGGCACGTGGTCAGCCCTGAAAAAAAGTTTTTATTTTAAAGAATTTATGGGAATGGTGAAATGGCTAAAGAATGGAGAAAAGGATTCATATTATTTACCTTGAATAAAAGAGGAAAATAACTTTCACATTAAACACTTACAAAATCAAATATGATAAGCTAGAAAAAGATTGGAATCACTCACTAAAACATGAACTGGTCAGTATCCAAATCAGGAAACTTTAAGATCCTGTGATTCATCGCCCAACCTCCCCACCCAGAACAAACACATAGAGAAACAAAGCAGGGATTCATGTAGAGGCTGGTCGTGGATCTAGAGACATGTGATTAGCTTTTTAAAAAGCTAATATAGGGAGCTTTGCATTAATATGTGGCAATGTTGTTTGGTAGACACACTTTAAAATGACTTGGATCAATTGGCAAAGTGGGTGGATATCACTGAGGTGAAATTTAGTTTTGAAACACAGAAGGTGATTCACTGATGTAAAACAAACAAGGAAGGTAAAAGATATGATGTAAGATAATATTTGAAGTAGTTCTGAGTACTGCAGCATAGGCATAGACTGCTGGGAGGCTGCACACATCATCTTGATGTGCAGCATTAAGATAAATGTATGAGATAAACAGCCTCTTCAACTCATGACTACTGCATCAAACAAATGGACAGGGTTTAAATGTACAAAGAACCATTTGGTGGTACATTTGTCTCGGTAGTGACAAGCACATACATAAATGGTGATTGCTGTCAACAGTGTCATCCTTAAATACTGAAGACAGAGATATGAAAACATAATGAAGGAATAGCAAGAGAGTGAATTCCTAGTCACTGAGCATGTTCAGGCATAGGTCAGATCAGTAGTTTTGAAACTTTCCTTAAGCAGCAGAATGTTTTTCTTTCCAAATAAAATTTTATGTGTAAATGCAATATATAAAACAAAATTAGCACTCTAGTTAAAGGGTGAGTAGAGGGTAGACACTTGGGAGTCTAGAACCCTATATATTTAGCCACCCCTTTACTTCCTGTAGTTGCCATTGGGGCACCTCTAAGGAATTCCTGGGATAGATGCTGTGGAAAGGTTTCTATATGGGGAGAGGTTAGAATAGATGAGCTAGTTCTTACTGATTCTAATATTCTATAATATGATAATCTTCTCTTTAATATTAAAGATCAGTCAGGAAATAATGATTTTATTCCACTTATAGAAGAGTCCAATAGAAGGCAATGCAAATAACTAAGAAACAATTCTAATGAGGAAGTATTTATTGGGTGCAGGTAACAAAAGAAGCTTCTCCGTTTCTTCCTCCCTCAAAACACAAATTTATATTGAGCACTCACCCTATTTTATACTGTGGAAACAATAATGAACAGATAGTAGCCTTAATGATCTCACAGTTGGGGGCAGGGTTATATGGAAGCAGACATAAAATATAAAAACAAACAAGAAAATGGTATTGTGACAAGCAATATTCCAAAAATACATAGTAATGTGATAGAGAGTACTGGTGTGAGTATGTATTTCAGGGGGCAGCACTTCTGATAGGTTGGTCAGAAAAGCTTCTCTGAGTAGGTGATATTTAAAAAAGAGACCTTAAAAGCGAAAAGAAACTCACCCATACTGAGATGGAGAAGTCTTCCAGGCAGAGAGAACAGCACTGCAAAAGCTCTGAGGCAGGACAGAACTTCTTTGGCCTATCTGAGAAGCTGAAAGGCCAGTGTGGCTGGAACACAGTTAATGAACGAGAGTGGTACAAGATGAGTTCTGATGGGACTAAATCACAGGGGCCATCACAAGGAGCTTGGAGTTTTATTCTCAATGAGATAGGAAGCCCTTGGAGCAGAGCAGGGATATGAGCTGATTTAAACTCTCTTATTGTATGAAGGGATAGAGTGTAAGTGATCATTAGCACAAGGCAGGATGGGCTAAACTGCATCAGGAGAAATTTGGTAAGACAGAAGAAATTCAGAAATATTATTGCCAAGAAAGACTAAAGAGTTTTGTTTAATGGTATAAAGCTAATTTCTTGGTATGATTTAACAAGTAGCCAGAAATATTTTTTGAGCCTTCTTACAGATGTCAGCTTTGACAATTTACCTTGATGTTACAGTCACTAGGAGAGCTGAGACTCATATTTAAGTTTCCTGACATTCAGATGTTCTTTTCACTGAATTAATTGCTTCTAATTGCTTATAGCAAAGCAGTGAAAGGTAGCAAAAGGTAGAAATACAGCACTTTCTTTCTTATATACAGGCTCCTGAAACTTCAGTTTTTCTCTGTAAGAACCCATATGAGTACTTACTGACGACTTAATTTACCATGGTAAACTACCTTACTTTGTTGGTGTCCTCCTAGCATCTGAACTTCAAATCCCCATCTTAAATCAGTCTGACCACCCACTGTTTCTGCTCCCAAAGCTAGGATGGCCAAGTGCTATTGGAACACACCATGTAACTGCAGATGTATACCATTACACATTTATGGTTCCTGATCACCGGTGGGTCTTCAAAGCTGCACAGTAATCACTGACTTCTTTCTGATTGTCTCTTTCTCACACCTTATAATAGATACTACAAACTAAGACCCAAGACCTCCTGTTCAAAAATCCTTCACATTACAATAAAATCCAAAGTCCCACCATGGTCACAAGGCCTTGAATGATGTGCCAACTTCACTGTCTTCTCCTCTGTCAACATTACTCACTTTGCTCCATCCAGCCACATTAGTCTTCTTTCTGTTATAAGAAACATCAAGTGGATGTGTGTCTGAAGTTATATGGTTTGCTTATCATGAACTGGCAAACTGTTTTCCAAAGCACCTGTACCATTTTACGTTCCCAGCAGCAATGTATGAGGGTTTCAATTTCTTTCTGTCCTCACTTGCATTTGTTAGTACCTGTCTTTTTTATTCTAGCCATCCTAGTGAGTGGTATCTCATTGTGGTTTTGATTTGCATTTCCCTGATGACCAATGATGTTGAACATCTTTTCATGTGATTCTTGGCCATCTGAATATCTTCTTTGAATATCTTCTATTCAAATCCTTTGTCCATATTTTAATTGGGTTATTTGTCTTTTTTTTTTAAATATGTCTTTATTGATTTCAGAGAGAGAAAGGGAGAGGGAGAAAGAGAGAGATGGAAACATCAATGATGAGTTATTGATTGGCTGCCTCCTGCTGGGGATTGAGCCCTCAACTCTGGTATGTGCCCTGACTGGGAATCAAACCGGTATCTCCTGGATGTTAGGTTGATGTTCAACTGCTGAGCCATGCCAGCCAGGTGGGTTACTTGTCTTTTGATTACTGAGTTGTAAGCAGTCTTGATATATTCTGGATACAAACCTCTGATCAGATATATGATTTGCAAATGTTTCCTCCCATTCTATTGGTTGTCTTTTCATTTTCCTGGTAGTGTTCCTTGAAGCCCAAAAGAATTTTGATGAAGTCTAACTTATTTTTCTTTTGAAGAAAGACATATTCCTATACTTCTAAGAGTTTTATAGTTTTAGCTCTTACATTTACATCTATGATCCATTTGGAGTAAATATTTATGTGTGGTATAATGCAGAGGTCCAAATTCATTCTTTTTCATATAGATCCAGTTGTCCCAGCACCATTTGTCGAAAACACCATTCTTTCCCTATTGAATTGTCTAAAACCAAGTCAGGTAGTGTGATACCTCTGCTTCCATCTTTTTTCTGAGGATTGCTTTGGCTATTTGGGGTCTTTTGTGGTTTCATAGAAATCTTATGATTTATTTTTCTACTTATTTAAAAAATGACATTGGTGTTTTGATGGGGATTGTATTAAATCTATATAGTACTTTGGTTAATATGGCCATTTTAACAATGTTGATTCTTCCAATCCATGAACATGGGGTATTTTGTTGTGTCTTTTTCAATCTCTTTTAATAATGTACTTTTCAGTATATAGGTCTTTCATGTTCTTTGTTATGTTTATTCCTAGGTATTTTATTATTTTGGTTACAATTGGAAAAGGAATTTTTTAAAATTTCTTTTTCTGAAGTTTTGTTGTTACTATAAAGGCATGGATTTTTGTGCATTGGTTTTGTATCCTGCAACTTTACTGTATTTGTTTACTGTTTCTAATGGTTTTTTAAAGGCGTCTTTAGGGTTTTCTATATACAGAATCATGTTGTCTGCAAAAATCATGTCGACACTTTTACTTCTTCCTTCCCTATTTGGATGCCTTTTATTTCTTTTTCTTGCCTTATTGCTCTGGCTAGGACTTCCAGAATTGTGTTGAATAAGAGTGGTGAGAGTGGACATCCTTGCCTTATTCCTGATCTTAGAGGAAAAGCTTTCAGTTTTTCATCATTGAGTATGATATTAGTTGAGGGGTTTGTCATATATGGCCTTTATTATGTTGAGGTACTTTCCTTCTATTCCTATTTAATTATTTTAATCATAAATGGATATTATATCTTATCAAATGCCTTTTCTGCATCTATTGATAAGGTCATATGACTTTTATCCTTTTTTTTGTTAATGTGGTGCATTACATTGATTGATTTACTTATGTTGAACCATCCTGGTGCCCCTGGAATGGACCCCATTTGACTGTGATGTATTATTTTTAGATGTACTGCTATATTAGATTTGCTAATATTTTCTTTAGGATTTTTGCATCTGTATTCATCACAGATATTTGTCTGAAGTTTTCCTTTTTTGTGTTATCCTTGCCAGGTTTTGGTATTGGGGTTATATTGGCCACATAAAATGGATTAGCTATTGTAAACTGTGCTGCTATGAACATCTGGAAACAGCCCAAGTGCCCATCAGTAGATGAGTGGATAAAAAAGCTGTGGGACATTTACACCATGGAATACTACGCAGCTGTAAAGAAGAAGAATCTCATACCCTTTGGGACAGTATGGATGGACCTGGAGAATATTATGCTAAGTGAAATAAGCCAGGCAGTGAAAGACAAATATCACATGGTCTCGCTTATATGTGGAATCTAAAGAACTTAATAAACTGATGAACAGAATAGGTTCAATGACATGGAAGCATAGATGAGACCGATGAATGTCAGAGGGATGGAGGAGGGCGGGTGGGTGGAGGGGGAGAGAGTAACCAAAGAATTTATGTGCATATATACACAACCCAAGGACATGGACAATGGTGGGGAGAGGGACTGGGGAGGGGGAAGGAACGGGGTGGAACGGGTCATTGGGGAGAAAAAGGGACATCTTTTAATATTTTAAACAATAAAAAAAAAAATGGGTTAGGAAGTATTGTCTCTTCTTCAAGTTTTTGGAAGAGTTTGAGAAGGATAGGTTTTAAATCTTCTTTGAATGTTTGGTAGAATACACTGGTGAAGCCATCTGGTCCTGGACTTTTATTTTTTGGGAGGTTTCTGATGGTTGTTTCAATTTCCTGGCTGCTGATCAGTCTACTTAGATTTTCCAATTCTTCTGATTTAGTTTAGGAAGTTTACATATTTCTCACAACTTATCCATTTCTTCTAGGTTATTGAATTTGGTGGCATATAGTCTTTCATAATATTCTAGTATGATCCTTTGTATACCTGTGATGTCTGTGGTGACTTCTCTCTTATTTCTGACTTTGTTTATATGGGTCTTTTCTCTTTTTTCCTTAGTGAGTCTAGCCAGGGGTTGTCAATTCTATTAATCTTTTCAAAGAAACCAGCTCTTTGTTGTATTAATTTTTTGTATAGTTTGTTCTCTCATTCAATTCTACTCTAATTTTTATTATTTTCTTTCATCTGCTGACTTTGAGTTGCTTTTGTTCTTCTTTTTCTAGTTCTTTAAGATGTGATATTAGGTTGTTTATTTGGGATTTCTCTTGTTTCCTAAGATAGGCCTGTAATGATATAAACTTCCCTCTTATTACTGCTTTTGCTGCACCCCAGAAGTTTTGATATGTTGTACTGTCAGTCTCATTTTCCTCTACATAACTTTTGATCTCACCTTTTATTTCTTCTTTGACTCAGTAATTTGTAGTAGTATTTTGTTTATCTCCACATATTTGTGGGCTTCTTTACATCCTTTTTTCAGTTGATTTCTAATTTCAAGGCATCATGGTCAGAGAATACATTTGGTATAATTTTAATCATCTTGATTTGTTGAGGCAAGTTTTGTGACCCAACATATAGTCTATCCGTGAGAATGTTCCATGTGCACTGGAGAAGAATGTGGAATCTGGTGTTCTGGGATGAAAGGCTCTGTGAGTGTCAGTTATGTCCACTTGGTCTAGTGTGTCGTTCAAGGCCGGTATCTCTTTATTGATTTTTCTGTTTGGATGATCTCTGTAGAACTGTCAATGGAGTATTAAGCTCTCCAAATAGGATATGTGTTTTGGTCTGTTTCTCTCTTTAGTTCTGTGATTAGATGCTTTATATATTCTGGTGCTCCCTGGTTGGATGCATACATATTAAGAAGTGTTATGTTTTCCTGATGTAGCGTCCTCTTTATTATTATAAAATGTCCATATTTGTCTCGTTACCTTTATTACCTTGAAATCTATTTTGTCAGATGTAAGTATGGCTACACCTTCTTTTCTGTGGATGTTATCTGCTTGGAGAATCATTTTCCACCCATTCACTTTGAATCTACCTTGGTCTTTGCAGCTTAGCTGTGTCTCTTGAAGGCAGGGTTGGGCTTTGTTTTTTTTAAAAAATATATCTTTATTGATTTCAGAGAGAGGAAAGGAGAGGGAGAGAGAGAGACAGAAACATCAATGATGAGAGAGGCATTGATCGAGCCCGCAACCTGGGCATGTGCCCTGACTGGGAATCGAACCCTGATTGCCTGGATCCCAGGTCGATGCTCAACCGCTGAGCCATGCCCGGCCGGGCGGACTTTGTTTTTTGATCCAGTCTGCTACTCTGTGCCTCCTTATTAGTGAATTCAGTCCATTTATATTTATGGTAATTATTGATGTATGAAGATTTCCTATGGCCATTTTATATTTTGTTTTCTGGTAGCCCTGTGCCTCCATTGGTTCTTTTCCTTTGTACTTCTGCCTGTTGTTTTTGTTTGGTGGTGTTTCATACTTCTTTCCTCTGTGTCTTCTTTTTTTCAGCTATGTGTCTTAATTTGGGGGGTTTAGTGTGGGGTTACCATTAGGTTTATGAAGAATAAAGTTGCATATACACAGGTTTTTTTTTCTTTCGAGTCCATCTGATTTCCATCCTCCTTTGCTGGTTCAGACCTTTCCCCTCATCCCTTTTGTTTTTGTTGTCACAAATTTATCCGTTTATGCTGTAAGTTTTTTTAGTGATCTAAATATTGTGACTTTATGCTCTTTGCTTCAGGTAGAACAACTCCCTTGAGTATTTCCTGCAATTGAGATTTTCTGGTGATAGGATCCCTCAGCTTTTGAGAAAGTCTTTATTTCTCCTTCATATTTAAAGGATAATTTTGCTGGACATATTATTTTTGGCTGGTAATTTCTCTCTTTCAGTCGTTTGAATATTTGGTTCCACTCTCTTCTGGCTTGTAGAGTTTCTGCTGAGAAGTCTAATGATATTCTGATGGGTTTTCATTTGTAGGTCGCTTCTTTCTTTTCCCTGACTGCTTTGAGAATTTTTTCTTTGTCTTTAATTTTTGACAGTTTTAATACAATATACCTTGGAGAGGGCATATTTGGATTGAGGAAGCTAGGTGTTCTAGCTCTTTCCACAAGTTCTGGAAGTTCTAATCAACTATTTGTTTCAATAGGCTCTCCGTTCCCTTCTCCCTCTCTTCTTCTCCTGGTATGCCTATTATTCTTATATTGCTTTTTCTGATGGAGTCAATTCTTGTAGAGCTTTCTTCTTTTCTTTTTTTATGCTCTTTTCTTTTTTTATGCTCAGATCTCTCTCTTCTTCCCTCTGTGCCATTTCTAGATTCAAATCTTCGATGTCACTAATCCTTTCCTTCATCTGGTCGGCTCTGTTTCCTATGCTTAGCAGTTCACTTCCAGGATTTCTGATTGGTTCTTTTTAAAAGTTTCAATCTCTTTGGTAAAATTCTTGTTTTGTTTTCTGATCGCATTGAATTGCCTGTCTGTATTTTTTCGCATCTCCTTGAGTATTTTCAGAGTCGCAGTCTTGAATTCTGTCATTTATATCACATATTTCCATGTGTTCCAGCTTGCTTTCAAGAGATTTTTTCTTTCTTTCTGAGCTTCCTTATTACAGTGGTTATGCATGGTATTTGCTGGTCTGCTCCATCTAGCCATCTATTGTATTGTTGACCTTTCTCCAGCAGCTTTCTTTGAAGAGGTCTTTCCACTATTTTCCAGTAGATGGTGCTGAATCACAAGATTTTTACCTCTGTGACCTACCAGAGCTGACCTCCATGGCTTCCATCAGACAGTACAGCTGTGCTGCTTGGGTGTGGGGTTTGTTTTGCCATCACAGTAATGGTGACCCTGGACCTCCACAGGTACCCCCAACACACATGATCCACCAGGGGGTCAATCACAGAGGGAAACAGTGATTTACTGCAATAGCTCTCAGTTTACAGATAATGTGCTCCTTGACCCAACACCAAGGGTAACTGGGATGGCAAGGCTCTGTGGCTACATTTCTTTGTCTGAAACACCACCACCTGACAGCAGATAGTCACGACTGAAGCCCTATGCTGTGCCCTTGCCTAGTGTCTCTGCTGGCTCAGCCATTGCTCATGCCACTTGCCCTGCTGGAGAGCCCACTGAGACTCTATCCCTTCTGGCCCATGGAAGTGCCTAAACCACCGGCTTTCTACCCTCTTTGGGCAGAGCTGGTCACCAGCTCCTGGCTGCAGAGCTGTGTCCATGGCCATCTGGGCTCTTCTCTCTTTTTGCCTCCCCATTTATTCCCAGATGCCCACCTTTAGATGCTCCAATGTGCAGGTCTCTCAAGCGTGCTTCTATATTAGCAGGGAATCCTTTGTTGGGTTATAGTTGATTACTTGTTGATGTTTCAGGGGGAGAGGCCAAGGGGATATCTCATGCTGCCATTCCTCTGATGTCACCACTACACATTATTTATACAGTTCACAGTTATAAGGAACTAATGTAAAACTGACTAGTTTAAAACATGAGATCAACTGAAATTATTTTACTACTTTATTGATGTATAATTTAGATACCATAAAATTTACCTATATTAAGTATACAATTCAATGATTTTTAATAAATTTACTGAACTAGGAATCCACCGTAATCCAGTTCTAGAATATCTTTATCCCTCCAATAAGATTCCTCATTCCTGTTTACAGTTAATCCCTGTTCCTACCCCCAGACCCAGGCAACCACTCTTCTATTTTCTGTCTCTAGAGATTTGTCTTTCTGGATATTTCATATACACGAAATTATACAATATGTGGCCTTTTAAATCTGGCTCCTTTTACTTAGCATAATGTTTTATTATGAATAGAGTTCCTTTTTATTTTTTAACAGTTTTAGATTTACAGAAAAATTGAGGAGATGGAACAGAGAATTCCCATATACCCTGTCGCCTACACATAGTTTCCCCTATTAACATATTGCATTAGCATGGTCCATTTCTTACAATATTGATATAGTATCATTAACTAAAGTCTATAGCTTCAATTAGGGTTTACTCTTAGTATTGTATAGTTATATGAGTTTTGACAAATGTATGATATCACGTATCCATCATTATAGAATCATACAGAATAGTTTCACTGCCCTAAAAATCCCCTGTGCTCCACCCAATTATTCCTCCTTTCTCCTCCAAGCCCCTGGCAATCAATACTCTTTTTAATGCCTCTACAGTTTTGCTTTTCCAACAAGCCATATAGTTGGAATCAAGCAGCATGTAGTGTTTTAAGATTGGCTTCTTTAACTTGGCAGTATGCATTTACATTTCTCCATGACTTTTTGAGGCTTGAAAGCTTATTTTAAAAAATTTCAGCTTTACTGAAGTATAATTCACAAATAATATTGTAAGGTATTTTAATTGTACATCATGGTAATTTGATATACATTGTGAAAGGATTGCTACCATCTAATTAATTAACATATCCATCACCTAACAGATTTCTTTTTCTTTGGTGAGAATAATTAGTTTCTACTCTCTTAGCTGATTTTAATGATTTGATACAGAATAGCTCATTTTTTATTGCTGAATAATATTCTATTGTATGGCTATAACACAGTTTGCTTAATCCATTTACCTATTGATGGACATCTTGGTTGCTTTTAGATTTTTGGAATTATAAATAAAGCTGCTATAAACCTTTATGTGCAGGTTTTTATATGGATATAAGTTTTCAACTCAATTGAGTAAATACCTATAAGCATGACTGCTCAGCATACTGTTTTTGAGGTTCATTCATGTTGCAGCAGATATCAATATTTCATTCCTTTTAAATCCCTGAATAATATCCTATTACATGGACATACCACATTTTGTTTATCCACGCACTAGTTGATAGACATTTGGATTGTTCTCACTTTTCTCATTATTATGAATAACCAAACAGAACAGAAGAGAATAGAGCTGTGATGCACATTTGCATGCAAGTCTTTGTGTAGACATGTTTTTATTTCTATTGGGAGTGGAATTACTGTAGTTACTGTCATAAATTTATGTTTAACTTCTTAAGAAACTGTCAAACTGCTCTCTAAAGTGTCTGTACCACTTTGCATACCTAACAATGTATGATGTTTCCAGTTTTTCAACACCCTTGCTAACATTTGTCTGTCTTTTATATTACATGCATTCTAGTGGTTGTGTAGTTGCATCTTGTGCCTCTAATGTGCATTTCCCTAATGATTAATGATATTAAGCATCCTCTCATGTGTCTATTAATTATTCATATATTTGGTGAAATGTGTATTCAAATCTTTTGGCCATTTTAAAATTGGGTTGTCTGTCTTATTATTGAATTGTAAGAGTTCATAAGAAACCCAAGTTTGAGCAAGATGGTGGTGGACTGAGAGGAAGCTACACTGACACTCTCCCACCACCAAACTGGAATTACAACTAAAATATAGAAAAAACACCCTGAATAATCAACTGAAGAGTATCAGGAGAGCACCATCATAACCAAGGATGAAAAGTGGAGATGACAGAGAGACTGGTAGGAAGTGCAGAGGCACCAGAGGGCTGGCTGGGCTCCCACAGGCAGCAGCTGAGGTTCACAAGGGATATCTCAGCTGTGGGGGGTTCCCACTGAGGACCCTTGTGTCTAAACCACAAGCTGGGCTTCCCAGCCTAGAGCATCATAACTGAGAAAGGTTCACACATAATATCTGGCTGCGAAAAGCAGCAGGGTTTGTCTGTCAGGAAGAGACAGCTGGAAATACAGCTGTCTCTTAAAAGGTACCCTCTTAAAAGGTGAACACACAAAATTTTGTGTGCAGTCACTCACCTTGGACTCCAGTGGAGGGGGGGAAGAGTGACTAAAACTATGTGAGGAGAATCTAGGGATGCTGGCTCGGTAAAATAGAGCTCAGAGGTCATCCATCTGAATTTCTCCGTTGAGTCTTTCCCCCATACTGCAGAGGACATCTTTCTCAGGCAGACATTTCTCCTCCAAGCAGCTATTACATGGGGAGGAAGCAATTGCCACACCCTGTTGGAAAACCTCTCAGCCCATCCTGTGGGGTTTGCACAGCCTGAGGATCATTAAGAGTCTGAACAACATTTAGCCTCTGGGTGCTTTGAGTCTTTTCCTGATTTGCTTCTAAACCCAGGGCTTGGAAAAGCACACCTTGGTGGGCATCATGGTCCTTTCCAAATGCACCCAGCCCCAGCAGAGGAAACCAAAAGCTGTGGAGCATGAAAAACTTCAAATAGGGTACTCAAGGCCAGTTACAAACACTGTTGGGCATTAGCCTGCACCAGAGATCATCTAAAACCCTGGGTGTCGTAGCAGATCTACCTAATATATATATAAAAAAATGCAAACAGGCAGCCAAAAAGGGGAGACAAAAAACAAGTCCCAAATGAAAGAAAAAAAGAATTCTCCAGAAGAAGAACTAAATAAAATGGAGATAAGCAATCTATCAGATGTACAGTTCAGAATACTGATCATAAGAATGCTCAACAGCATGAGAAAAGAAATGGAAACTACGAAGGAAATTAAGAATGACATAGCAGAAATAAAAAATACATTGGAAGGAATAAATAGCAGATTAGGACAAACTGAAAATCAGATCAGGGAATTAGAAGACAGGGTAAAAAAAAAAAATCACTCAATCATAGACCCAAAAAGGAAAAACAATTAAAAAACAAGATGGCAGTTTAAGGGAGCTGTGGGACAACAGGATATATAACAATATTCGTATCAGAGGAGTGCCAGAAGATCTAGAAAGTAAGCAATTGTTTGAGAACCTGTTTGAAGAAATAATGGCAGAAAAATTCCCTAACCTGGTAGAGGAAAAATTCACACAAGTTCAGGAGGCACAGAGAGGCTCAAGGAAGAAGAACCCAAAGAGGTCAACACCCAGACACATCATAATTAAAATGCCAAAAATTCAAGACAAAGAGACTCTTAAAGACATGGAAAAAAAAAGTAATCTGTTACCTACAAAGGAGCTCCCATAAGGCTGACAGCTGATTTCTCATCATAAATTCTACAGGCCAGAAGGGAACGGCATGAAGTATTCAAGGTAATGAAAAGCAAGGATCTGACACCAAGACTACTCTATCCAGCAAGGCTGTGATTCAAAACAGGTGGTGAAAAAAAGAGTTTCCAAGACAAGAAAAGGCTAAGGGAGTTTATTACCACCAAACCAGCATTGCAAGAAATGTTAAAGGGACTGCTGTAATAAGAAATTGAAATAGAGAGAAAGAGAAACATTGGCATAAAGAAATAAAATGGCAATAGATAAGTACCTACCAATAATAACCTTCAATATAAATGGATTAAATGCTCCAACCCAAAGACATAGGGTAGCTGAATGGATAAGAAAACATGACCAAATATATGCTATCTACAAGAGATCCACCTCAGAACAAAAGACTCACACAGGATGAACAGAACAGAACAAAACAAAACAAAAACTTCTGGAGGACATTAAGGGGGAGACTGACAGCAATACAGTCATAGTAAGGGACTTTAACACCCCACTGATATCACTGGATAGACCTTCCAGACAAAAAATCAACAAGGAAACAGTGACTGTAAATGACACAGTAGATCAGATCTACCTAATTGGCATTTACAGAACATTCCACCCCAAAGCTGCAGAATATACATTTTCCTCAAGTGCACATGGGGCATTCTCAAAGATAGATCACATGTTAGGACACATAACAAATCTCCAGAATTTCAAGTAGATTGAAATCATATCAAGGATCTTCTCAGATATTTACACCATAGAATACTATGCAGCTGTAAAAAAGGATCCCTTACACTTTGAGACAGCGTGATAGGACCTGGAGGGTATTATGCTAAGTAAAATAAACCAGTCAGAGAAAGAAAAGTATCACATGAACTTACTCATTTGTGGAATGTAATGAACAAAATAAATCAATGAACAACATAGATCCAGAGACATCAAAACACAGAACAGATTGACGAATCTCAGAGGGAAGGCAGGGGTGGGTGGGGAAAGGTTAGCCTAAGAATTTGTATGAGTATGTGCATAACCTATGGACACAGACAATAGTGTGGTGAAGGCCTGGAGAGGGGAGGGCAGGTTGGGGGGGATCAGTGAGAGAAAAAAAGGTGAAGTTTGTAATACTTTAGAAAATAAAGATAAATTAAAACATTTTTAAAAAAAGATTCCCAAACCACCAATCAGAAAGACTATATGCACCCCTATGTTCAAAGCAGTGTTATTTACAATAGCTAAGATCTGGAAACAGCCCAAGTGCCCATCAGTAGATGAGTGGATTAAAAAAGCTGTGGTGCCCGGCAGGGCGTGGCTCCGCATTTGAGTGTCAACCTAGGATCCAGGCATTTGGGGTTTGATTCCGGGTCAGGGCACATGCCAGGGTTGCAGGCTCAATCTCCAGTTGGGGGTGTGCAGGAGGCAGCCGATCAATGACTCTCATCATTGATGTTTCTATCTCTCTCTCTCCCTCTCCTTTCCTCTCTCTGAAATCAATAAAGATATATATATATATTTTTTAAAAAAGCTGTGGTACATTTACACAATGGAATATTTTGCAGCTGTGAAAAAGAAGGATCTCTTACCCTTTGAAACAACATGGATGGACCTGAAGATTATTATGGTAAGTGAAATAAACCAGTCAGAGAAAGACAAATATTACATGATCTCACTTATACGTGGAATCTAATGAACATAATAACTGACAAACAAAATAGGTCCAGAGACATGGAAGCATGGAATACACTGACAGATCTCAGAGGGAAGTGGGGGGGGGTAGGGGGAGATTAACTGAAGAACTTATATGAATATATGCATAGCCCATGGACACAGAGAATAGTGTGGTGAAGGTCTGGGGTGGGGCAGGAGCTAGGTGGAGGGGGGCAATGGGTGATATCTGTAATACTCTCAATAAAAAAATAAAATAAATAAGAGTTCTTTGTATCTTCTCATTATAAGACCTTTATTGGATTTGTAATATGCAAATATTTTCCACCAGTTTATAAATTGTGTTTTCATTTTGATAATGGTGTCTTTTGCAGTTCAACTTTTTAATTTTGGTGAAGGCCTGTTTGTCAAGTTTTTGTTTATGGATCATGCTTTTGTTGTATCCAAGAAATCATTGCCTTATCAAGGTCTCAAAAATTTTTCTCTGTTTTCTTCTACAAGTTTTATAGTTTTAACCTTTATAGTTAGGTCTCTCTTCCATTTTGAGATAATTTTTTGTGTATGGTATGAGGTAAGGCATCCACATTCATCTTTTTGCATGTGCATATTCAATTGTCCCAGCACCACTTATTGAACCTTATCACACATTTTTAAATGCTCTAAAAAGAAACTTTTTCCTAATTCTTTATTTTCAACCTTGCAAACTTAAAAAAGAATTAAAAGAATAATACAACAAGCAGTTATGTACCTTTCATCAAGATTCATAAATTGTTACTAACTTCTCACATTTATATTCTCTCTGTCCCTCACTTTTTTTGCTAAGCCAACTGAAAGTAAGCTACAAATTAATTCAATAAAATCATATAAGTCTATATTCAAATTTACCAAATTATTCCAAAAACCTCTTTTATACCTGCTTATGATTTACCCCACAATTCAGAATCCATTCATGGTTGACTCATTGCATTTGATTGTTAGAGCTCATTGTTCTCTTTCAATCTAGAAAAATTCCTCTATCTTCTTTAGTTTTTCAGGACACTGGCTTTTTTGTTGCTGTTAATCCTCAGCAGGGATGTTTTTTTCTATTCATTTATAGAGAGAGTGAAAGGGAGAGAGGGAGGAGGAGAGACACATCCAATGGTTGCCTCCTACATGCACCCCAACTGGGGCCGGTGATAGAATCTGCAACCTAGGTACGTGCCCTTGACTTGGAATTGAACCTGTGACCCTTTGGTTTAGGGACTGATGCTCTAACCACTTAGCAACACTGGCCAGCACAGGATAATGGCTTTTTAGAGAGTGCAGGCCAGTTGATTTTTTGGATGTTTCACAGGCTAGGTTTGTCTAATTGTTTCTTCATATTTAGATTCAGGTTAAACATTTTTTAAAATTTTGTTTGTTTATTTTGTTCATTAGATTCCACATATTAGTGAGATCATATGGTATTTGTCTTTCTCTAACTGGCTTATTTCACTTAGCATAATAATCTCCAGGTCCATCCATGCTGTTGTCAAGGGTAAGGGGTCCTTCTTTACAGCTGCATAGTATTCCATTATGTAAACGTACCACTTTTTTAAAATTTTATTGTCAACAGTATTATAAATGTCCCCCATTGTTCTCCCACTTGGCACCCTTCCACCCAGCCCCAGTTTCACCCCAGGCCTTCCCCACACTACTATCTGTGTTCATGGGCTATGCATATATGTTCATTGGTTAATCTCTTCCCATCCCTCCCATCGCCCTCCCCTCATAGAGCTGTCAGTCTGTTCCTTGCTTCCATGCCTCTCGACCAATTATGTTTATCAGCAATTCTGTTAATTAGATTCCACATATAAGTGATATCATATGGTGTTTCTTTTCCTCTAACTGGCTTATTTCACTTAGCATACTGCTCTCCAGGCCCATCCAGGCTGTCTTGAAGGGTAAGATTTCATTCTTTTTATGGCTGAGTAGTATTCCATTGTGTAAATGAACCACAGCTTTTTTATCCACTTATCTACCGATGGGCACTTGGGCTGCTTCCAAATCTTGGCTATTATAAATAACGCTGCAATGAACATAAGGGTGCACATATTCTTTTGAATTAGTATTTCAGGTTTCTTTAGATGTATTCCCAGAAGTATAATCGCTGGGTGATAGGCAGTAGTATTTTTAATTTTTTGAGGAAACTCCATAATGTTTCCCACAGTGACTGCCAGGTTAAACTTTTTTTGGAAAGAGTATTTTATAGATACTCTGCACTTCTTAGTAAATCACATCAAGAGGCACAATGTCAAGTTGACCTGGTATTGACAATGCTGGGTTTAATCTCTTGTTTAACCTAGTGACTGCCAGATTTTCCTATTGTAAACGTATATTTTCCCCTTTGTAATTAACAAGGAATCTATGTGGTGATAATCTGAAACTGTATGAATAGCCTGCTTTCCAAGTACTTTTTACTTGATGGTTTTAGCATCCTTTTGATGATCTTTGCCAAGATCAATTAGTATACTGGGGGCTGTAAAATAGTGACTTTTTAGCCTATCTTCCTTCTACATTTATTTGCTAGTATTCTGCTAGAAAGATCTTTCTCCCTTTTTCCCCTCTCTCTCTTCAGAATATCACTATGGACTAAAGGATTATTAATTTTAATGCTATAATCCATTTCCATTAATGTTTTTACAATTTCTAAAAAATATATATTTCCTAGCTGAATCTGCAGAAAAGGCCTAAAAGCAATGCACATCAGTAACAATGAGCATACTTAGTACCAAGATTGTGATACTGAAATACCATTTCCTTCTACTAAGAACCAGGGTTCCTGAGAGAAATGGCTAATGTGAGGGCTGGAGCAGCGAATGTTTGATGCGAACTGAGGAAGCCTTGTTCATCAGAAAGCAAAGGTGCAGTAAAGAACTGACAGGGTCATGTAAAAAACACATAGGAGCTGGCTGGAAAGGGCTCTCACTGGCCTTTTGGGATACTTTGGGCATTAAAAAGAAGTGCTTTTGAAGTTATCCATATTTTACTAGGCCTCATCTATAACTCCCCCCCCTCTCTCTCCCTCCCTCCCCCTCAACCTGTGTCTCTTTCTCTACTGCTTTTATTTTCTCATCATTCATTTGCTCATCAGTCTGTTCTTTATATACCACTGAAAATATACCAGTAATCATTTGACTTCCAAATCCAACACCTTTCTCAGTCCTCAACATACTTAACGTCATTGTCATTAAGAACCACTTGCCCTTCTATGCTAGGCTTTCTTCCCTTTCTTATACCAAGCAGGGACAAACAAGGCACATCTAGGTTCATGGCTTCCCATGGCCTGTCCAGAACAAGCAGAAAAAGAACCTAAAACCATAGGAGAGGATGACCTAGGTTGAAGAACGGTTGGGGTATATTGTGTTAGTGGCTACATTTTAACCATCTTGGCATTTTTAGGGCTTAACCAGTGGGTGAAACCCAATAAGCATATACAAATGTGGCTCACTCTGTGACACCTGGAGCAATCCACTTCATCTTTCTGAGATTCAAGTTCCCATGTATACAATGGGAATGATAATAATACCAATCCTAAGAGCAGTTACAAAATAGTCACGGGGATGTAAAGTACAGCATAGGGAATATAGTCAATAACATTGTAATAACTATATATGGAGTCAGATGGGTACTAGACTTATTGGGGGGAATCACTTTATAAGTTATACAAATGTCTAACCACTATGCTGTACATCTGAAACTGATATAATATTGAATGTCAATTGTATTTGAAAGAAAAGTAAAAAAGAACATTCATGTGCCTGGACACTGTGAACTCTACAGATTATTCAAAAGAAATAGTTTATAATGTTATCTCTAGTATTTCTTCATACTCCTCCTAAATTAAACTTTCCTTGACTCTATATCTTCCTCAAGTGACTATTTCTTTCCCTCCATTTTCTACAAAGTTGCTTGCTCTTTCTTCTTCCTTCTTTCCCATTTACTCTACAACTGTCTGTTCCACTGAATCTCCTTTGACCAGGTTCATCACTGACAAGTAATTTTTAATTTTCATCTCACTTGATCAGCACCTGACATTGGTTAACATACCCTGATTCCTTCTTTGTTTTAAATAAAGTTATTGCCAGTAGTGTGTCAAAGCCAGCTACTGAGAGCTGATTATTAAAGATTCAGAAATTTTGCAAGCCCTTGGAAGTATTTATATCATCAAAATTAGTAATGGCTACAAATGTAGGGCTTTTTTACGCCCCCCCCCCCCAGAAATCTGGTTTACCAGCACTCTACCTGTTACTGTTTCTATAAAATCACACATACTCAGTAAAGTATATTCAACTATTCAAATTTAACAAAAACTGCAATGACCTGAAATCACATTACTGAGAAAAAAACCAAAAACACTGTTTGCTAGAAAGCAAAGTTGTACTTAATGGAGAAAATGTTACACTGCTATTTTATAACCTTACACAGTATGTCATGGACATCTTTCCATGTCAGTAAGTATAGAGCTATGACATCATCTTTATTGGCGGTATAGTATTCCATTATGTGTATCTGCGACAATAATTCTGCTGTTGAATATTTTAGGTTGTTTTTGCTATCATGATGCTGGGAACAATATTTTTTAAATGCATTTGTACAATTTCCTATCTCCTTTGGAGTAAATTCCCAGAAATAAGATCAATGTCTCATAGAATACACTTATTTTTCAGTTTGATACATATTACTATACTGTCCTCTGAAAAGTCCAAAAAATTTACATTTCCCTCAGGAAGTACACAAGAGTGCCTGTTTCCCCACAGCCTCAGTAACACTGTGTCAATCTTTTAAATATTTGCCAGTCTCATAGATAAACAACAAAAACACATTTTATTTTCATTTCTTTGATTATCAGTGAAAATAAAAATGTTTTAATGTTTATTATCCATTTGTATGTCTTCTGCTAACTGCCTTTTCATGTTCTTTGCCCATTTTTCTAATGTGTAAGACCTTTGTCTCTCACCGCTCCCTCCTTTTTTTTGTTAATCCTCACTTGAGGATATTTTTTCCATTGATTTTTAAATTTTTTTATTTTTAATTTTTTTTAGAGAGTGGAATGGAGGAAGGAAGGAGAGAGAGAAAAAAACATCAATGTGAGAAAGACACATTGATTGATGCCTCCTGTACGCACCCCGACCGTGGCCAGGGATCGAATCTGCAACCCAGGTGTGTGCCCTTGACCAGAAATTGAACCCACAACCCTTCAGTTCATGGGCTGATGCTTTAAGCACTGGGCAACACTGGCCAGAGCCTCTCATCCTTTTCTTAAAAGTCTCTTTCCTTAGATTTCTGTACACTACTTCTTTTTGGGTACCCTCCCTACAGTGCTGAGAGTTTCTTCCCCTCTGTTTGCCCCTTAAATGTTGATGCTCTCTTCCCTTTAGCTTGACCCACTTTTCCTCAGTAATCTCATCTGCTCTTATGATTTTAATTAAAATCTCTAACACAAATAATCCCAATAGTAATAGTAATGTTAATAATTGCAAACATTAATTGAGCATTTACCGTGTGCAAGTAATGTAATTAATACTTATATGGAATAGCTCAGTTATCCTCAAAGGAAGCATGTATGTCAGGTACTAGAAGCTCCATTTTATGGAGGAGTAATCAGAGTCAGAAAAGTTTAAATGCTTGTCCAAAGTCACAAAGTTAGTATGTACAGACCTGGGACTGAAACTTAAGCCTTTTCTGGTGCCAAATTTATTATATAATATCCCATGACTGTATACTATATACCACCTACAATAGGCGTTGCCAAACTATGATCCACAGGCCAAATCCAGCCAGATGTGCTTTTGTTAATAAAGTTTTACTTGAACACAGCTATATCCATTCATTTAAATACTGTCTATGGCATGTCTGAACCTACAACAGCAAAGTTGAATAGATATGATCGAGACGTTATGGCCTGCAAAATCTAGAATATTTACTATCTAGACCATTATAGAAAAAGTTTACCTACTTTGGTGTATATGCAGATAACTCCAAAAATCTACATCTTCATCACTGACCTATCTTCTGAGCTCTCTATCTACTTGTCAACCAGACACCTCCAGCCCATAATTACTTCAATCTTAATATTCTTAAAACTGGACTCTAAGGTAACAATTCCTGCCATTGCCAACCTCATACCCTGTGGTGTAGTCCAGGGATGTAACATGAATATCGCCATTCCTCACTTTTATACACATGGCAGACATTGATAATTGATCACATTACCTGGTCCCATTAAGCCTCAGGTGGGGGCTTCAGAATATTTCTTTTTTATTATTTGAATTTATTGGGATGACACTGGCTCACAAAACCATACACGTTTCAAGTGTACAACTAAATAAAACATCATCTGCACACTGCGTGCACCCGTTACCCCAACACAGCTCTTTATGAAGGCCTAGCCTGAGACTGGCAGTGGGAAGTGCAAAGAAGGGGTTGGAGCCAAGAACTATTTAGGAGGTAGACTCAGCAGGATGTGGAGAATGTCATACTCTGCCAGACAACTCCTTTTTCCATGTCTGAAAACCAGCTCAAATGTAACTACCATGAAGTCTTTCCCCACATGGATTAGCTATTTCTATATGGTACCCCTACCAGTTCAGAACTCTATCATAGAACTAATACATAAATTATACCATATGTACCTTTTCATAGGTTGATTTGCCTACCCCACTAAATGTAGAGGTTCTTAACAGCAGGACACATCTTATTTATCTTTGCATTCCTGGCATCTAACAGTATCCAGGGCACAGCAGACTGTCAGCATGTTAAATTGAAAGGATAAAATCATTGCAGGTACCACCATCTACCTAGACCAAAGCTTGGTACATAATTCTTGAGTCCAGTGTCTTTTTTGCACCTTCCACTGTCAATGTCAAGCCAGGCCTTCATCACTTACACTCTGGATGATTGTTACAGCCTCCCCGCCTTTAGTCTTGGCCCCTCACATCAATACCGTATGTTCATTTTCTCATTCAACAAGTGTCTATTGAGTGTCTACTAGATGCTCTCTGTTCTAGGCAGTGAGACAAAAGGCCTTGTCCTCATGGAGCTTGTCTTCTAGAAGAGAGACACAACCATCAGAGTGATCCAACTGTATGTAGCTCTGATCATGCCATTCTTCTTAAAATCTTCACTGGCTTCCCACTGTTTACAGTCCAAACTACCTACACACAGCATATAAGGGTCTCACGTAGTCTAGTTTCATTTCTTGTATTTTGTATTCTATCAATACTGAAATGCACACACCATGTTTTTTCCTGCCTGCCTGACTTTGCTTTCTTCTCTTTTTCACATGGTTAACTTCAAGATTGAGCTGAGATAGCACTTAATCCAGGAGGCCTTCCTTCTTCTCTCTCAGGTTAGGTGCTTCTCATCAACACTCCCATCAGAACATTTTGTGCAGACCTCTATGACTGTGTTTCTACACTGCCTTATCATTATTTGTTTCTACATCTGTTTACCCAATGAGGCAGGGCTCTTGGAAGGCAGAGCCTGTCTTACTCATCTCTGGAATCCCAGGAACCTCCTCCAGTATATAGCACATACAGGCACTGAATAAATATTTGTTGACTTAATGACTGCTACTTCCACATGCCATTCTTGTTTATGACCAGACCACTCTGCTGCACTCCAGACTCTTATAACCAACTGCTTACCAGACATCTTACTGCCTCTCAGGAACTTGAAAGGCACCATGATGGACAGTGAACTTATCATCACCCCTGAAATCTACTCTTCCTTCTATATTCCTACCATAATTTTAAAAACTGGCAACCTCAGTGTCAGTTTTAATTATTCTGCCTTCCTTTTCCTAATAATTCTACTTCATCAGTCCTCCCTCTGGCTCTCCTTCCTGTTTCCTCTGCCACTATCCTCATTATCACCCCCCAGGATGACTTTAACAGCCTTCTAATCAGTCTTTCTGCCTCTAGTCTCACCTCATGGATTTAATCCTCCAACCTATGGCCAGAGTTATTTTTGTCAAAGAAAAATCTGATTGTGTCACTTCCCTGCTTAATGATCTTTTCTGGCTCCCCAATGCCTACAAGATAACATCCAAACACTTTAGTACAGTACACAAGGTCCTTAAGGATCCAGCCTCATCTAAGCTTCCAGCCCCATCTTCTGCCACTGGCCCATACAAACTTTCTGCCTCAACTATACTGAACTCTCGACAACTCTCATCACAAATCTTATTCTCTCAAGCCTTTCTACCTTTGCATGTTCAGCTCCCCTTTCCTTATCCTTCTCCCCTCCATCTGCCAGGTTTATACTTTTTTATCCCTGAAGACTCAGCTCAAGCATCACTACAGCCTCAATACTTCAAAAAAGCCTATTCTCAACATAGTACCTCCCTACACCACTGCTGAGCTTAGTCTCTTCTTTATTTATGTGCTTCCTTAGTACCCTGGGCTTATTACAACCATTAATCATATTATGCCAGAATACTAGTTTATTTGTCAGTATCTCTCTGGTCACCAGAAGGTTTAGAAGTGAGGGATGGTGTCAGTATGGTTGATTTCTGTATCTTCAGTGACTAGCATCTTGCCTGGGACACAGTAAAAACTCAACAATAAAAGCTAATGTTTAAATAAGTGATGCTGACCCCTTTCCCTGGCATACACCGCATAATAAATTCCTAGTTCGCCACTGTATCCCCAGCACCTAGCAGAGAACATGACATATAGTATGTACTCAGTAAATACTGAATGAATGTATGAAACCAAGCTCAAACACTACCTTCTTGACCTAACAGTCCTAGGTATAGCTGGCTGGTATCCACCCTCAGCTCCCAGCACACTGTATCTCCTTCTCTTAGAATACTTGCCACATTGCACTATTCACATGGTTGCTTCCCTGAGCGACTGGGGGATCCTTAAAAACAGAATTTTGTTTTACCCATCTCTGAATCTCCAGTCCATACCACAGTGGCAGGCATGCAAGAGATGTCCAGAAAGCATTTACTGAATGAACAGATAGATGAACAAGAAGATAAGACTTAGCAAAGTCTCTACAAATATCTGAATGGCTGTTCTGGACTGAGAAAGTAGACTGCTCTGTGTAGCTGCAGAAGGCAGAAGAGTTGGGAAGAGTAGTGGCACTGTTTTAGCTCAATGGAAGAAAGAGTTTTGTTAACTTTGAAAATGGTCCAAAGATCCAATGGTCTCCTGCTGGGGAATGTGAGCTCCCTGTACTAAGAGGTGTACAATCAGAAGATGGGGAATGCTAGGCAGTGATATGAGAGGGGATTTCCATAGCAGTTGGGGAAGTGAAAGTGGAGTGATGGTGGTAGTGGTGCTAGATGACCCCCAGGGTTCCTTCGGGATGGGGCATCCGTTAACCTTCACCCCTCAGAGATGCTGGTGGACTGGGACATAGCTTCTTCACCAACCAGACCTTTATTAGCTAGCCTGGGCATACATGGTTGCTCTCTATTTCTCCTCAGGGGCAGGACCACCTTACTCTTGTTCTTATCTTTAAGAACTAACAAGGTATTTGACACATAGTAGGGGCTCAACAACTGTTTGCTGGTTTGTATCTGAATATCAAGATACTGAAGACGCTTTCCCTCACTGACTCAATATTTTTCTAATGAAGTTAATTTAAATTCGACTATGTTACAGGGTGTGTCTCATGTGATTCATTAATTATTTACCGAATACCTATCATATACTACAAGCAAGGCAACATCCTAAGCATTGTGAGAGGGAAAGCAACATGGACTCTCTCTTGCAGGCGTCTACAGTGTAGGAGGCAAGAGAAGCTATGAATACAATAAGTGTAGCAGATACATAAAGTGCCTAGCATAGTGCCTGCTATGTAGTAGGTATTCATGGAAGGCTGAATTGTGGCTCCCCAAAGATGTTCACGTCTTAATCCCCAGAACCTGTAAATGTTAATATCATGTGGCAAAAGAGACTTAGGAATTTAGAGTTAAGGATCTTGAAAAGAGGAGGTTATCCTGGATTATCCAGGTGTGCCCTTAATGTAATTGTAAGTGCCCTCACAACAGGGAGTCAGTGGGAGATTTGACACAGAAGAGAAGGCCATGCAATGGGAGCAGAGTCAGAGAGAATAAGAGACGCTGCTGGCTTTGAAGATGGAGGAAGGGGCCATAAACAAGGAACATAGCTCCAGAAACTAGAAAAGGCAAAGAAACAGATTTTCCCTTAGAGCCTCTGGAAGGAATATGGCCCTGCTGAAACCCTGATTTTAGACTGATGTAAGACTGATTTTGGATTTCTGGAATCCAGAACTGTAAGAGAATAAATTCCTGTTGTTTTAAGCCACTAAATTTGTGGTAATGTTATAGCAGCAATAGCAAACTAATACAGCACTCAATAAATATTTGGGAATGAGTGGATTTTGTATAAAGTTCCATAAAAGAAGTAAAAATACAAGGATACCCTACCGATTGGAGGAGAGTCCAAAAGCTTTAAAAATGTTCCAAGGAGCCACAGTTCACATCTCCCTGTACTACACTGGCTTAGAGAGTATTTATGCCATTCACTGAGTGCCAACCGTGGTGCTGGTACCTGTTAGTTTCCTGTTGCCACTCTGCTAATCACCTTGGACTGCACATCTGGGACCTTAGTTGCTTAAAATACTGTGTCATGTAGCCCTAACACCTGACAGTAGGAACAAGATATAGTTCTCTCTTCATTGAATTGATAGCAACTATAATCTGCTTTAAATTGTTGAATACTTTATTATATGCTATTTTATACTGTTTTTGATTTACAGCATACATCTGAGTCTTATTTTTTCGATTGCATAAGATCCTTAAGGGAAGGGACCATGAATATATATCTTCCATGATACTAGACATTCCGGAAGGACTTAAGACATACCCACTTATTACTGATAATCAAGAAGCAGGGGGCCTGATTTGCTTCTGGGCCCAGGGCTTGGAAAGGCAGAACTTGGTGGTCATCTTGGTTTTTTCCAAATGCACCCAGCCCCAGCAGAGGGAAGCACAACCTGTGGAATGTGGAAAGCTTCAAATAGGGTACTCAAAGCCAGTCACAAGACTCAAGGCAGCATCTGACATTGGCCTGCACCAGAGACCATCGAAAAGACTGGGAGGCCTAGCAAATCTATGTAATACATAGAAACAAAGCCAAAGAGGCAGCTAAAATGGGGACACAAAAAAAGCCCCAAATGAAAGAAAAAAAGAATTCTCCAGAAGAAGAGCTAAATGAAATGGAGATAAGCAATCTATCAGATACAGAGTTCACAATACTGATCATAAGGATGCTCAACAGTACAAGAAATGAAATGGAAACTATGAAGGAAATTAAGAATGATATAGTAAAAAAAATAAAACATTGGAAGGAATAAACAGCAGATTACAGGAAGCTGAGGAACAGATCAGGGAATAAGAAGACAGGGTAGAGAAAAATCACTCAATCAGAGAGCCAAAATGAAAAAACAATTTGAAAAAGTAGGACAGCCCAGTCAGGTGTGGCTCAGCAGGTGAGCGTTGACCTAGGATCCAGGAGATCAGGGTTCGATTCCTGGTCAGGGCACGTGCCCGGGTTGTGGGCTGCGGCTGATCAGTGAATCTCTCATCATTGATGTTTCTATCTCTCTCTTCCTCTCCCTTCCTCTCTCTGAAATCAATAAAGATATATTTTTAAAAAGTAAAAAATAAATAAGTAAAAACAGGAGGACAGTTTAAGGGGGCTGTGGGACAACATGAAACATAACAATACTCGCAGCAGGGGAGTGCCAGAAGATCTAGAAAGTAAGCAAGGGTTAGAGAACCTGTTTGAAGAAATAATGGCCGAAAAATTCCCTAACCAAGTAAAGGAAAAAATTTCACAAGTGCAGGAGGCACAGAGAGTCCCAAGCAAGAAAAATCCAAAGAGGCCCACACCCAGACACATCATAATTAAAATGCCAAAAATTCAAGACAAAGAGAGAATCTTAAAGGCATCAAGAAAAAAGTAATCTGTTACCTACAAAGGAGCTCCCATAAGGCTGACAGCTGATTTCTCATCATAAATTCTACAGGCCAGAAGGGAACGGCATGAAGTATTCAAGGTAATGCAAAATAAGGTCCTGAAACCGAGACTATCTAGCAAGACTATCATTCAAGATAGATGAACTAAAGAATTTCCCAGACAAAAAAAAGGCTAAAGAAGTTTATCACCACCAAACCAGCATTGCAAGAAATGTTAAAGGAACTACTGTAATAAGAAATTGAAATAGAAACATTGGCATAAAGAAATAAAATGGCAATAGATAAGTACCTATCAATAATAACCTTAAATATAAATGGATTAAATGCTGCAATCAAAAGACATAGATGGGTCATTGGGGAGATAAAGGGACATTTGTAATATTTTAAATAAATAAAATATATATATACAATTAAAAAACAGCAACAATAACAACAAAAAACCAACATCAAATTTGGGCGTTATTCACATAGCCATGGAGCTAAGCACCATTTCCCCTTCTGTGGGTCAGGTAATAGAATCTCAGCGACATTTGTTAATAAAGCTGGAACTTTAAACAAATAAACAAAAAATGACATAGAGTAGGTGAATGGATAAGAAAAAATGACCAAATATATGCTGTCTACAAGAAACCCACTTCAGAACAAAAGACACACAGGTTAAACAAAAATAACTTCTGGAGGACTTTAAAGGAGAGATTGACAGCAATACAATCATAGTAGGGGACTTTAACACCCCATTGACTTTACGGGATAGATCTTCCAAACAAAAAATTGACAAGAAAAGAGTGACTCGAAATGACACACTAGATTAGATGGATTTCATTGACATTTACATAACATTTCATCCCAAAGCTGCAGAATATACATTCTCCTCAAGGGCACATGGGACATTCTCAAAAATAGACCACATGTTAGGGCACAAAAAAGTCTGTAAAATTTCAAGTAGACTGAAATCATATCAAGCATATTCTCAGACATTTACACCATGGAATACTATGCAACTGTAAAAGAGAAGGATCCTTTACCTTTTGAGACAGCATGGTGAGTCCTGGAGAGTATTATGCTAAGTGAAATAAGCCAGTCAGAGAAAGACAAGTGTCACATGATCTTACTCATATGTGGAATCTAATGAACAAAATAAATGGATGAACAAAATAGATCCAGAGACATAGAAACATGGAACAGACAGACAAATCTCAGAGGGAAGGCAGGGGAGGGTGGGCGGGTGGGTGGGGGAAATTAACCTAAGAACTTATATGCATAACCCATGGACATAGACAATACTGTGGTGAAGACCTGGGGGACGGTGCAAGGTGGAGGGGATCAATTGGGGTGGGGGGCACTTGTAATACTTTCAACAATAAAGATAAACTGGAAAAAAAAAGCTGTGTTACCTTATGCTTCCTTTTTCAGATCACAAGCAGCAAGCTGACTCAATTTATCTGTCTGTCCACCCAGCCAACCATCCATTCATCCATCAAACATTGATTGTTATGTTATCATAGGCCAAGCATATACTTTGTACATTCAGTAGATAGAGAAGTAAACACTTGGTTTTTGTTATTGAAGGATTGGCTGACAAAGACAGCTGAACACATTATAATATAACACAATATGCTAGAGGTAAAAACAAATGCTATTTAAACAGACAAGAGCAATTAATTCTATGGGAGTCAGGAAGAACTCCAGGAAGGTTACAATTAAAATGTACCTCGAAGAAGTAGTAGTTTTCTAGGAAGAGATGAGGTGTTTAGGGCATTCTGGACAGAGGAAGCTCATGGAAAGGCACAGACGAGTTGTGAAAAAAATTGGCTAGAGCTGGAATGGTAGGTAAAGGCAGGCTAAGGTCAGACTTTTAAAGCTGTCCTGTGGAGTGACTTACATTTTACATGTGAATGGTAACCAATGGATCTAATTTCTACTTCATGTGAAAAGCACCTCCTAATAGAAAAGTTGTACTGCAAAGAGGATGTTTTAACTGTGGAATTACTAGATAAAATCTATATTATTTAAAGAAGCAAAATACTGACAAGAATCAGTTTTCTGAAAAGTGTAAGTTTGGAGGGATCCCTGAGTTAATTCCTCAGTTTCCCTATTTTTTCCTTCTACTGAACAGAAAAACAGAATGTTGATTATTCAGAAAAACATTTTCTCTTCTGGTCACGAAAATGCATGACAGGTCTACTATGAGACCCAGAAGTTCTGATTCTCCTTACAAAAAATGACCGCTTTTTAGTGAGGTATAAATCCCATTACATACAACTCACTCATTTAAAGAGTAAAATTCAATGGCTTTTAGTATGTTCACAGAGTTGTGTATCCATTATCACAATCAATTTTAGAACATTTTTATCACCCTAAAAAAAAAAACCCTGTACCCATTAGCAGTCACCCTAAAAAAAAACCAAAAAAAAAAACCTGTACCCATTAGCAGTCACTCCTCATTTTTCCTGAAAGCTGGGCCCTGGCAACCACTAATCTACGTTCTGTCTCTATAGATGTACCTACTCTGAATACTTCATACAAGTGGAATATGCAATATGTGGTCTTTTCTGACTGGCTTCTTTAACTTAGCATAGTTTTTGAGATTTATCCATGTTGTAGCCTACATCAGTGCTTTCTCCCTTTTTATTGTCAAACAATATCCCACTGTATGGATAGACCACATTTTACATTCATCAGTTAATGGACATTTGGTTTTTCCCTACCATTTTAGATTCCTACCAGCAGTGTATAAGAGTTCCAATTTCTCCATATCCTTGTGAATACTTGCTATTGTCCATATTTTTTTATGACAGCCAGCCATCCTAGTGGGTGTGAAATGGTATCTCACTGTAGATTTGATTTGCATTTCCCTAAAGACTAATTATGTCAAACACTTATTAATCTCTTTATTGGCCATTTGTATATCTCTGAAGAAATGTCTACTCAAATTGTTTGCCCATTTTTCAATTGGGTTATTGTTCTTTTTATTGTTAAGTTGTAAGAGTTCTATATGTATTCTAGATACAAAATCCTTATTAGATATATGATTTGCAAAATTTTCTCACATTCTATGAGTTGTCATTCTACATACTTGATATTGTTTGCAGCATGAGTGTTTTAATTGTGATAAATCCAGTTCATTTTTTATTTTGTCACTTGTGCTTTTGGTGTCATATCTAAGAAATCACTGCCTACCCCAACCAAGGTCACGAAGATTTATTCCTAAGTTTTCTTCAAAGAGCTTAAAGGTCTTTGATCTATTTTAAGTATTTTTTAATCTATGTACGAGATAAAGGTCCAGCTTCATTCTTTTGCATGTGGTTACCCAGTTATCCCAGAACCATTTGTTGAAGAAACTATTATTTCCCCATTCAATGATCTTAGTATCTTTGTTAAAAATCAGTTGACCATGGATGTATGGGTGTATTTCTCAACTCTCAATTCTATTCCAATGATCTATATGTCTTTCCTTATGCCAGTAACATACTGTTTTGATTACTGAGCTTTGTAGTAAGTTTTGATATTAGGAAGTGTGAGTTCTTCAACTTTGTTCTTTTTTAGGATTATTTTGGCTCTTCTGGGTACTTTGAAATTTCATAAGAATTTTAAGATCATCATGCCAATTTCTATAAAAAGCCCAGTTCCAGATGGTTTCATTGGTGAATTCTACCAAACATTTAATGAGTAAATAATACCAATTATCTATAATGTCTTCCAGAAAATAGAAGCAGAAGGAACAGGTCCAAAGTTATTTTATGAGGCTAGTATTATCTTATATATAGAAAATCTTAAGGATTCTACTAAATAAAACTATTAAAAGTAAAAAATGAGTTTAGTAACATTGCAGAATACAAGACTAAAATACAAAACTCCATTATATTTCTATACCATAGCAATGAACAATCAAAAATGAAATTAAGAAAGTTCTACTTATATAATACCTACCTAGGAATAAATTTAACAAGTGTATAACTTGTATACTGAAAACTATAAAACATCAAGAGAAATTTTAAAAGATCTAAAGAAATGAAGTTATGATTCTTCAAATGCACGTTTTCAAGGGGCCTGCCCTAGTAGACCTAGGAATGGTAGCTTCAGAACTTGATATATGCTGATTATTACATGAAAGGATGAAGAAAACAGCTGATATTTTTTCTGATGTGGGAAGATGCACTTTAGAAACTTATTTACTTCATATATTTTAGGTGTTTAATTGCAATTAGCCAGAAGTTCTGAAATGAGTTTTTATAATTCTGTCCACCATTTTCTACAAAGCTGCAGCTGAAACTTCTGTAAATTTCCATGGTTGTCGGCAGTTAAGGACAAGGGCAGTTTTTCTAGCTATAACTTTGGTATTTAAGAGCACCCCCATCCAAGCCTGTAGCCTTTATGATCCAGGGTTGTGTTTAACAAGTCCATTCTTACTTTCAGATAAGATACTTTTCCCCTTATTTTCAGTACTAGCTGATTAAACCTCTTTACCATTTTGGGAATGTGTTATTGGTGCTTCTATTGTTGCTTCATTAAATGATTTTATTTGTACCCTTTTGGATAATTTCTATGTTTAAGAGCTGAAAGGGTTATAAGAGATCAGCAGGAGAGAAAAATTCAATTGGTCAAATGTGAGAGGTACACCAGAGATAGAAAACAAGATGGCTTTCCCAGAAATAAAAAATGGCCAAAATTTTCAGTGCTCTTTTCCTTTTTATATGTTTTACCCATCTGATTCTAATCCTCCCTTATTAACATCATGTCTCTCCTTCTCTCTAGTCAGCATTCACAATCCTGTTTTTATGCTGTGACCTACAAACAAACCTCCATAGTTCATATGGTACTTTGAAAAACCAGGAAAACAATTTTTTTGAAATATACTTTTTACTTTATGTTGGTACATAGACCATGTATTGTAAGATATGTATATATTTAACAAATAGTAATACTAAGGTAAATCTTATAGCAAACACACTCCTAAAAAGTTCTGTGATAATTGATTCTTTGAAAATTAAATCTTGAGTTCTACAGAAAAATTAATTTCAGGAACTCAGTGGGTGAGTCCTGTTACAGTTAAGGCTCCTTCTATAAAATGAACTCTCCATCCAACCCCTGTACCTATCCAATTGGCAATATGCTTTTTTTTTTTTTTTTAATTTCTTGAGTTTTCTTAAACTGGAGCACACTTGTACTTGATCTTTAAGACTGCTGAAATCAGTCTTAAAACATTCACATTAGCTTTCTTTTCCTCTGCTGGGTATAATGATCTAGGGAAGGAAAAATGAACTAACAAGTCCTAGCTTGTGTCATTATAGCTTATGACTAGTTAGCATATTATATAATTAGACGTTTCTGTGCCTAATGTCCAAATCTCATCTTGTTTACTCAAAAACATGGGCTCCTTTTCTAAACACCCTGCTTACCACTCCTGCAGCCAGTTCATGTTGCTGTCTCTTGTGAGAACTGACTCAATGACTTTTACAGATCAAGAGTTTCTGTTATTTATGCTATGGTTTCCTCTATCAAAGAGGGAGACTGAAAAACCAGAAATCATTCTGTCATTTGATTTCATAGCTATGTTCAGCAAGTCCTTTTAGAGATTTACATGTTCCCATGATAGAAACTGGGGTAGGAACCAGGGGACATAGGCCTCTCTGCTTCAGTTTTTCTGACTCCTCAAAAAGTTCCTACCTCATCTACCTCTTTCACAGAAATGTTACACAGTAAGTTTAAATAAAGGTATTTAAAAAATTCAAAGTACTAACTATCCTAATTATCCAACTCGCAGTTTCTCTCTCATTAAGGTCCCAGTTCTAATTTAATATAGCTAAATAAATCAGCTTTGTGCACATCTGCTCTCTCCCCATAAAACATGTACAAAATACATGCACCTGACTGTGGGAAACCAGAAATTAGTCCCACAAAATGGATTTTCTTTTAACCACCCACTCTACATTTATAGTCCACTTTAAGGGCTCTGTGCCTAGAGTTGGCATCTCTAAAAACAGTGAGATCCGTTTGTTTTCAGTTGTTCCCAACCTTTTTTGGCTCTGGTACACCTACACTCACTTCCAAAAATATACCCCACAGTCTGGCGCTCAATGGAATGAAAATCTCTCCTGAGCTAATAGAATATAAAACAGTGAAGGCAACAGACATCGTTTTGCATTTTAGGGTATGCATAACAACACAGTGGGGCAAACTTGTGAAAATTATGCACTTGACCCAGCACTGAGAGAAAGGGGCTTTGGCTGATTTTTTCAAAGGTAGGAAAGATTTACACTTATCAATCTGCATCCTCCAACTTGGCCTCCCTTATGAATAAGGATATCCTTTTGACGAGATGGCTGGCCAAGGTAAATGCTGCCGTCAATAACTTTAGAATCAGCAAAAACTAACTGGGTTGTACAAGGACAGAAATCATGGTCTTGGCCTTATTAGCACTGTATTCTAATTGTCTGAGCTAACTAGCCACTGATAATTGCCTGTGAGAAAACCACCCTTTATCAGGAACAAAGATGCACATGAGTCCTTGCTGTGGCTCAGGTGGTTGGGCATAGTCCATGCACCAAAAGGTCACCAGTTCGATTACCGGTCAGGGCACATGCCCAGGTTGCGGGATCCATCCCCATTAGGGGGCATGCAGGAGGCAGTGGATCAATGTTTCTCACATTGATGTTTTTCCCTCTCTCCCTCTATCTCTAAAAATCAATAAAGATATTTTTTAAAATGCACTTGAGTATTAACACAAATAAATCATTCAGTCTCCATGACCTACATTCACATTAAGCCTTTTCCAAAGTTGCCATCTAGTAAGGGAGAAAGACACCTTATTTACCTGAACAGTTTTAAAAGTCCATAATTTTAAAGGGAGACATCTGTAATACTTTCAACAGTAAAGATAATTTTTTTTTAATCCTCACCTGAGGATATTTTTTCCATTGCCCTTTTAGAGAGAGTGGATGGGGGGGGAGAGAGAGAGAGAGAGAGAGAGAGAGAGAGAGAGAGAGAAATATCAATGTGAGAGAGGCACATTGATTGGTTGCCTCCCACACGCCCCCCAACCAGGGCCAGGGATAGAGCCTGCAACTGAGGTATGTGCCTCTGACCAGAATCAAACCTGGGACCCTTCAGTCCATGAGCCGATGCTCTAACCACTCAGCAAAAGTGGCTAGGGCTAAAGATAAATTTTTTTAAAAGTCCATAATTTGTACCATTATTCCCAATAATTAATTTTCTTTCATTCAAATGGCTTGAATTCTAACTATTTATACCACACTTCCTACAATTCACATATTTCTGAGAGATTTTTAGTAAACATTGATAATCTTTATATGAAATAAGCCTTGGAGGGCAAATAGAAGTCTCTAAAGTTATTTGGGGTACATTCTTTATGGATGTACATCACTCCTATAGGGAATTCACAAATAAGGATTCCTGGTCAAGGCATTAAGAAGAGCTTAACAGCCCGGCCGGGCGGGGCTCATCGGTTGAGCGTCGACCTAGGATCCAAGCGATTGGGGTTCGATTCCCGGTCACGGCACATGCTCGGGTTGCAGGCTCAATCAATGACTCTCTCATCATTGATGTTTCTATCTCTCTCTCTCCCTCTCCTTTCCTCTCTCTGAAATCAATAAAGATATATTAAAAAAAAAAAAAGAGCTTAACAATCTTCAAGATACTTCTGAAGGGATGCTGTAAGAATCACTTAGAGAGGTTTTGTAAATTGTCTGGAATAAAGTCCATAATCACCACTTGACTCATCACCTTGTATAATTAATTATTATTGCTATATTGAAGCTCATGGGCCAAGATTAGTGATTTCAATTCCTCTCAATTTATACCTTACCTTGATTTGCCCCCAGTCTCCAGAAAAGCTTAAAGAGCCATTTTTATTAAATTCCAAAAATATTACATAAAAAAACATGGAAAATAAAAATTCTCAGAAGAAAAATCCACTAAATTCTAACAAAAACCCACTAGAAAGTGAATGTAGCTTACTAGCATTTCAACTAAATTTAGTGGTACTAATTATATACAAATCTGTGTGGGTGGTTGGATTAAGTATTCTAAAATATCCTGGGGAAAAAGAAAGCTGAGTTTTATCTTGATGATAACATAGTTTATATTAAAGACAGGTTGGAGTAGAAAATTAAATTAAGGCAATGCCGTGGAATAACATGTGGCTCTATCCAGCTCTCATTCCTTCCTCTTTTCCTTCTCAGAGCTCTTGGTTCTTATAGTTAAAGAGTAAACATGAAAATGAAGACTCTCACTAAAGTTCATACATTAGAAAAAACAGAAAGTAAGGCCAATTAGTTCTAGTACATTCAAAGTATGTACTTTGAATGTGTACCTTCAATTTCTATTTAAGTTTCCTAAGCTGATACTAGCATGGGTTTGGTGATTATGAACAATAAACAGATTTACTCTGAGTGCATACTGTATTAGAAAAACTCACCAATGCTACAGACACTGCCCTCCTCTAGCAAGAACCAGCTTCGGGAACTGTTCAGATTTATTATAAAAATAGGTGTTGAGAAGAGCAATAAAGATGGGTTGTATTTCTCACACTATTTGAAATGACTCCATTAAGTAGACTAACAAACACATTAAAATACAGAAAATAGACTGAAAAGTGCATAATATTGAGTATTATGACCAGTACTTCTTAAAACTATCCAGGTCATCAAAAACAAGGAAAGTCTAAGAAAATGTCATAGCCCAGAGGAGCCTAAGGAGACATGACTAGTGAATGTACTGTGGTGTCCTGGGTGGGATCCTGGGACAGAAAAAGGACATAGGTAAGAACTAAGGAAATTAGAATAAACTATGAAATGTAGTTAATAATAATGTATCAATATTGGTTCATTAATTGTAATAAATGTGTCATACTCATGTAAGATGTTAACAATATGGTAAACTGGGTGTGGGGTATATGGGAACTCTTTAAGATCTACTCAATTTTTCTGTAAATCTAAAACTATTCTAAAAAATTGTGTTTTAAAAAATGGGTTATATTCCTCAAACTACCTGAAGTTATTCCATTAATGAAAAATGCCTAATATTGAGGATCCAGCTCATGTGGACTCAGACTTCAGCCATCACATGACAACAGGACAAGGACTCCACACCCTCAGAGTAATCCAACTCTGAAAGCTATAAATTCAGGCATCCAAAAATCCCTTCAGAGAATTTCAATGGGAACAATTGATAATTAAGATAATAAACAAAGCCAGTTTAACTTTCTTCATCCCAAAAAAAACCTTCAGCTCTAAAACACATTGTAGAAATAAGATTTAAAAAGCAGTGAAAACTCTATTTGCATAAGGTGAGCTAACAATTCTGGGGGTGAGGGTGAGGGTGGGAGTGGGGAGGCAAGCCAGCCCAGATGGCTTGCATCTTTCATCAACTACCAGCACCTCCTAAGAAAAAGAGGAGCTGATGTGGGATCAGAAGCCACCATGCATTTCATAACACCAAGTGCAGGCACTACAACATGCACTATTGTCTAATACCATGACTTACAAAAAAAAAGCACACAAACTCCAAGTCAGACTCTTGCCTACAGATTCTTATAAGTACCAAGAACCATGGGAATTATATTTATCAGCCAGGTTATAAAATCTGAAGGATAGTTTTTTTAATGGAAATATGGACCACAGTTAATAAGTCAAACACAAACTTCAAGGTGAAAAATGTCTTGATTCTGAATATTCATTTTCTCATTCAATTCATAAATATTTACTGAAGACCTATTATGGGTCTATTATGAGCCAGATACTGGACGGATGAAATAAAATAGCTCAGGAGAACACTCTGAGCTGATTAAAAAGTTTAAATGAACATCAACACAATAAATAGAAATGTGGAGATTCCAAGATGGTGGGAGATTAAGTGGAAGTCACAGTGACACTTTCCCAGGATCAAACTGGAATTACAACAAAATTTAGAAAAGCCATCCTGAATAATCAACTGAAGACTAGCTAGAGAGCACAGTCATAACCAAACCTAAAAAGGAGACCACAAAGAGATTGGTAGGAAGCTTGGAGGCATGACAGAGCTGGCTGGGCTTCCACAGCACCAGCAGAAGGTCCTGAGGGATATCTCAGCTGTCAGGGGTTCCTACTGAGAACTCTGGTGCCTAACCCCAAGCTGAGCTCCCCAGCCCAGAGCAGCAGAACTGAGAAAGGTGCCCACATAATATCTAGCTGTGAAAAGCAGCAAGGATTCTGTCAGCCAGGGAGAGACAACTGGAAATGCAGGCACCCTCTTAAAGGGCCAATGCACAAAGTTTCATGTGCAGCCACTCACCTTGGGCTTTGGTGGAGGGTGGGCAGAGTGGACTAGAGCTGTATGAGTAAAATCCAGGATTGTGAGCTCTGGAGATAGAGCTCAGAGGGCAGCCATCTGGATTCCTCTGCTGAGTCATTCCCCCATACAACAGAGGACATCTTTCTCAGGCAGACCTTTGCCAGCCAGGCAGCTTTTGCCTGAAGGGGAAGCAATTGGCCAATTCACTGGAAAACCTCTCGCCCTACCCTGTGGAGTTTATGCCTGGCTGTGGTCTACACCCTGAGGCTCATTAAGAGAATCATATTAATCAGCTTGCAGGCAGAAGCAGACTTCTGGGTGCTTTGAGTGTTTGCCTGATCTGCTTCTGGACCTTGGCCTTGGAAAAGTAGATGCTGAAGTACATCTTAGACCTGTCCAAACTCACCTAGCCAAAGCAGAGGGAACCACAAGCTGTGGGTTGTTGATAGCTTCAAACAAGGTACTCAAGGACAGTCACAAAAAGTGTCTGACATTGGCCTGCACCAGAGACCCTCCAAAAAGATTGAGAGTCCTAGCAGACCTACCTAAAACACAGAAACAAATCCAAACAGAGAGCCAAAATGGGGAGACAAAAAAACAAGCCCCAAATGAAAGAAAAGAATTCTCCAGAAAAAGAGCTGAATGAAACAGAGATAAGCAATCTATCAGAAACAGAGTTCACAATACTGATGGTATGGATGCTCAACTGATTGCATGGGGAAAGAAATGAAAATATGAAGGAAATTAAAAATGATATTGGAGAAACAAAATATACATTGGAAAGAAAGAGATTATAGAAAGCTGAGGATCAGATCAGTGAATTAGAAGACAGGGTAGAAAAATATCACTTAATCAGAGAACCAAAAAGAAAAAAAACCAATTAAAAAACAGGACAGTTTAAGGGAGCTGTAGGACAGAAAATATAATAATGTTTGCATCATAGGAATGCAAGAAGGGGAAGAAAGGGATAGAGAATGTTTGAGGAAATAATGGCAGAAAACTTTCGTCACCTGGTGAAGGAAAAATTCACACAAGTTCAGGATGCACAGAGTTCCAAGCAAGAAGAATCCAAAGAGGCCTACACCCAGACACATCATAATTAAAATGCCAAAAATTCAAGATGAAGGGAGAATCTTAGAAGCAGCAGGAGAAAAGCTATCTGTTACCTGAAAAGGACCTCCCATAAGGCTGTCAGCTGATTTCTCACCAGAAACTCTAAAGGCCAGAAGGAAATGGCATGAAGTATTCAAGGTAATGTAAAACAAGGATCTGAAACCAAGACTACTCTATTCAGCAAGGCTATCATTCAAGATAAACGGTGAACTAAAGAGCTTCCCAAACAAAAAAAGTCTAAGGGAGTTTATCACCACCAAACCAGCATTGCAGGAAATGTTAAAGGAACTGCTGTAATAAGAAGTAGGAATAGAGAGAGTGAAAAACATAGGCATACAGAAATAAAATGGCAATAGATAAGTACTTATCAATAATAACCTTAAGTGTAAATGGATTAAATGCTCCAATCAAAAGACACAGGCTAGCTGACTGGATAAGAAAAACATGACCTATATATATATGTTGTCTCCAAGAGACCTACCTAAGAACAAAAGACTCACAATGGATGAGAGTGAAGGGATGGAAAAGAATTTTCCATACAAATGGAAATGAAAAAAAAGCTGGGGTAGCAATACTCATATCTGAAAAAATAGACTTCAAAAAGAAGGCCATAACAAGAGATAAGAAAGGTCACTACATAGCAGTAAAGGGATCAATCCAAAAAGAGGATATAACCCCCACAAACCCATATGCAAATATACGAGCACCTAAATGTATTTTTAAATCTTCTGGAGGACTTTAAGAAAGAGATCGACAGCAATACAGTCATAGTAGGGGACTTTAACACCCCACTGACTTCACTGGATAGGTCTTCCAGACAGAAAATCAACAAGGAAACAGTGACTCTAAATGACACACTAGATCAGATGGATTTAATTGACATTTACAGAACATTCTACCCCAAAACTGCAGAATATACATTCTTCTCAAGTACACATGGGACATTCTCAAAGATAGACCACATGTTAGGACACAAAACAAGTCTCTACAAGTTCAAGAAGATTGAAGTCATATCAGGCATCTTCTATGGATCACAATAGCATGAAATTAGAAATTGACTACAACAAAAACACTAACATTCAAACACATGGAGGCTAAATAGCATGTTATTAAACAGTGAATGGGTTACCGAAGAGATCAAGGAAGAAATGAAAAAGTTCCTGGGAATAAATGAAAATAAACACACAATAACCCAAAATCTGTAGGACACATTGAAAGCAGCCCTAAAAGGGAAGTTCATAGCACTACAGGCCTACCTCAAAAAAATAATAAAAACTTCTAATAAACTGTCTAACCCTACAACTTAAAGGCTTAAACAAGAAAAGGCCAGAGTAAGTAGAAGGAAGAAAATAAACATCAGAATAGAAATAAATGATATAGAGATTTAAAAAAAAAACACCCAATACAAAAGATCAAGGAAACCAAGAGCTGGTTCTTTGAAAAGATAAAAAAGATAGATAATCCTTCAGCCAGATTCATCAAGAAACAAAGAGAGAGGATCTCAGTACACAAAATCAAAAATGAAAAAGGTGAAGTAACAACTGACTCAACAGAAATACAAAGGATTGTAAGCAAGTACTATGAGAAATGATACACCACCAAGCTGGACAACCTGAACAAAATGGACAAATTCCTAGAAAAAATACAACCTTCTAAAACTCAGTCAGGAAGAGTCAGAAAACCTGAATAGGCTGGTAACTACTGATGAAGTTGAAGCAGTAATTAAAAAAACTACCAGCACACAAAAGCCCTGGCCCGGATGACTTTACAGGGGAGTTGTACCAAACATTCAAAGAACGAACACCTATCCTCCTCAAAGTATTTCAAAAAATCCAAGAGGAAGGAACCTTCCAAACTCTTTTTACAAGGCCAGCATTATCCTAATCCCAAAACCAGATAAAGACACCACAATGAAAGAGAATTACAGGCCAATATCCCTGATGAACATAGATGCTAAAATCCTCAATAGTATATTAGCAAATCGGATCCAGCAATACATTAAAAAGATCATACACCATGACCAAGTGGGATTTATTCCAGGGATGCAAGGCTGGTACAATATTTGCAAATCAATAAATGTGATATATCACATAAACAAATTGAAAGATAAAGATCACGTGATCATGTCAATAGACACAGAAAAGGCATTTGACAAAATCCAAAACCCATTTTTGTGTGCTTATTTTTGTTTAAAATACAGATGTCCCTTTTTCTCCCCAGTGATCCATTCTACCCTGTCCCAACCCCCTCCCCAGTCCCTCTCCACACCATTGTCCATGTCCTTGGGTTGTGCATATATGTGTATGAATTCTTTGGTTAATCTTTCCCCCCACCACCCTCCTCCGTCCCTCTGAGATTCATCAGGCTGATCTGTGCTTCCATGTCATTGAATCTATTCTGTTCATTAGTTTATTAAGTTCTTTAGATTCCACATATAAGCGAGATCATGTGATGTTTGTCTTTCTCTGACTGAGTTATTTCACTTAGCATAATCTTCTCCAGGTCCATCCATACTGTCCCAAAGGACACGAGGTCCTTCTTATTTACAGCTGCGTAGTATTCCATGGTGTAAATGTCCCACAGCTTTTTTATCCACTCATCTACTGATGGGCACTTGGGCTGTTTCCAGATCTTAGCTATTGTAAATTGCACTGCTATGAACATAGGGGCCAACACCCATTTTTGATAAAAACTCTCAGCAACAAGGGAATATAGGGATCATACCTCAACATAATAAAGGTCATATATATCAAACATACAGCCAACATCATACTCAATGGTCGAAAACTAAAAGCATTTCCCCAAAGGATGGGAACAAGACAGGGATGTCACTTTCACTACTCTTATTCAAAACAGTACTGGAAGTCCTAGCCACAGTGATCAGACAAGAAGAAAACATAAAAGGCATCCAAATTGGAAAGGAGGGAGTAAAACTATCAGTATTTGCAGATGACATGATATTGTACATAAGGCCCTACAGAATCCACCAAAAACTACTAGAGTTAATAAATTAATTCAGCAAAGTAGCAGGACATAAAATTAACGTCCAGAAATCAATGGCATTTTGATACACCAATAACGATCTGTCTGAAAGAGAAACTAAAGCAACAATCCCTTTTAATCATTGCAACAAAAATATAAGCTACCTAGGAATAAATTTAACCAATGAGGTAAAAGACCTACACTCACAAAACTATAGAACATTGAAGAAAGAAATAGAGGAAGATATAAACAAGTGGAAGAATATACCACGTTCATGGGTTGAAAGAATTAACATCATTAAAATGTCCATACTACCCAAAGCAATCTATACATTCAATGCAATCCCTATTATAATACCAACAGCATATTTCACAGATCTAGAACAAACACTTCAAAAATTTATATGGAACCCAAAAAGACCCTGCATAGTCACAGCAATCTTGAGAAAGAAGAAAGTTGGATGGATCACAATACCAGGTATCAAGTTATACTACAAAGCCACTCTAATGGCACAAGAACAGACATATAGATCAGTGGAACAGAACAGAGAACTCAGAAATTGACCCAAGTCATCATGTTCAATAAATATTTGACAAAAGAGGCAAGAACATAGAATTGAGTAGACAGTCTCTTCAATAAATGGTGCTGGGAAAATTGGACAGGTATATGCAAAAAAATGAAACTAGACAACCAACTTTCATGGTACACAAAAATAAACTCAAAATGGATAAAAGACTTAAATGTAAGCTGTGAAACCATAAAAATCCTAGAAGAAAACATAGGCAGCAAAATCTCAAGACATTTCTGGTGGCAGTATGTTTGCCAATACATCTCCTAGGGCAAGGGAAACAAAGGAGAAAATAAATAAATGAGACTGCATCAAAATAAAAAGCTGCTGCAGAGCAAAAGAAACCATCAACAAAATGAAAAGGGAGCCCACTGTATAGGAGAACTCATTTTTCAATAACACATCTGATAAAGGGTTAATATCCAAAATATATAAGGAACTCATACAACATAACAAAGGGAAGACAAACAATCCATTTATGCATATAAGTTCTTTGATTAATCTCTCCCCACCTATTCCCCCACCCCACCTTCCCTCTGAAATTCATCAGTCTGTTCCATGCTTCTATATCTCTGGATCTATTTTGTTCATCAGTTTATTTTGTTCATTATATTACACATATGAGTGAGATCATGTGATACTTGTCTTTAGGCAAAGGACCTAAATAGACACTTCTCGAAAGTGGCCAAGAGACATATGAAAAAATGCAGAAAGTCACTAAGCATCAGAGAGATGCAAATTAAAACCACAATTGAGATATCACCTCATACCTGTCAGAATGGCTACCATCAACAAGTCAACAAATGACAAGTGCTGGCGAGGGTGTGGAGAAAAGGGAACCATAGTGCACTGCTGGTGGGAATGCAGGCTGGTGCAGCCACTATGGAAAACAGTGTGGGGTTTCCTCAAAAAATTAAATATGGAACTGTCATTTGACCCAGTGATTCCACTTCTAGGAATATATTCTAAGAAACCCAAAACACCAATCAGAAAGAACTTATGCACCCCTATGTTCATAGCAGCACAGTTTACAATAGCTAAGATCTGGAAACAGCCCAAGGGCCCATCAGTAGATGAGTGGATAAAAAAAAAGTGGTACATTTATACCATGGAATACTATGCAGCTCTGAAAAAGAAGTATCTCTTACCCTTTAGGCCAGCATGGATGGAACTGGAGAGTATTATGCTAAGTGAAAGAAGCCAGTCAGAGAAGGATAAGTACCACATGATCTCACTCATATGTGGAATATAATGAACAAAATAAACTGATGAACAAAATAGATCCAGAGACACAGAAGCATGGAACAGACTGAGGGATCTCAAAGGGAAGGTGGGGATGGGGAGAGATTAATCAAAGAACTTATATGCATAAATGCATAACCCATGGACACAGACAATAGTATAGGGAAGGCCTGGGAGTGGGGTGGACACGGGGTGGAGTGGATCAGTGGGGGGGAAAAGGGGGACATTTGCAATACTTTGGATAATATAGATAATGATGGATGAGATAGATAGATGATAGATAGATAGAAAGAAATGTGGATGATGTTAATAGAATCTCATCAGGCAGAGAACATTCTTTTTTCAAAATTTTATTATTGTTTAAAATATTACAGATGTCCCTTTTTCTCCCCAATGACCCCTTCCACCCCGTTCCTTCCCCCTCCCCAGTCCCTCTCCCCACCATTGTCCATGTCCTTGGGTTGTGTATATATGCATATAAATTCTTTGGTTACTCTCTCCGCCTCCACCCACCCGCCCTCCTCCATCCCTCTGACATTCATCAGAGGCAGAGAACATTCTTGATTTAACCTTGCCCGCCCTCTAGTGGTCCCTTGGTCATAATGCAAAGCTTATATAACAGCCCAGAGTTTGGTCACTGAATATGCTAGAACTCCGACATACGGCTTATTTGACTTTGTGAGCACTCAAACCTCTGACTGCTGTGTGGAATTTTCTCTCATTCATTCATATATTCATTCTTTTTTTTTTTAAAAAAATATCTTTACTGATTTCAGAGAGAGGAAAGGAGAGGGAAAGACAGAGATAGAAACATCAATGATGAGAGTCACTGATCGGCTAGCCCGCAACCCAGGCATGTGCTCTGACTGGGAATCGAACCTCAACCTCCTGGATCCTAGGTGGATGCTCAACCACTGAGCCACACCTGGCTGGGCCCAATGAAATTTTATTGAGGGTTTACCATGTACCTGGTAGAGGTCTAGCCAGTGGAGGTATAGTAATGAACAAAACAGATAAAATGCCTATCCCCAATGAAGTTCATATTCGTGTGTGTGTGTGTGGGGGGGGGCAAAATGTAAAATAATAATTGAGTTAAATAATTATTTAGTTGATCAATTCTATGGAGCAGCAATTTGCAATCTTTTTCATCTTGTGGCACACATAAATGAATTACTAAAATTCTTCAGCTCTCCAAAAAATGCATTTAGCTGATCTGACAAAAATGAAAAATAGGTATAATTTTGATTCATTCACACCAGACAACTATTGTGCTGGCTGTTGTCATTGTTTTGACTATCTAAGGGAAAAGAGGTCAGTGTTCCTGACTAAGTCAGGTACTGTTTTAAAAATTCTTGCAGCACACCAGTTGAAAATCGCTGATATGGAGAATAAAACAGGGAAAGGGCAATGAGAGGCTTTTTGCAGTGCAAACTTTAAAAACGTGGTCAGGGACGGCCTTACTGAGAAAGTGATATTGGAGCAAAGACTTGAAGGAGGTGAAGGGGCATTTTTTGGGGGAAGAGTATTCCAGGCAGTGAAACAGGAAGGGCAAAAGCCTGGTATGTTCAAGGAACAAGGTGAGTCCAATGGCCAAAGAACATCAAGGAAAGGAAGAGAACAGCTGTTCTACAGGGTGGAGAAGAGTAGGGACCTTTGCTTTTACGCAGAGTGAAAAAGGGAGCCAACACAGTGTTTTGAGCAGAGTGATGAGAGCTGACTTCTGTTTTAATAGGCTCACTCTGTCTGCTGTGTGGATAGACGAGAGAGGCAAGGCCAGAAGCAGGAACACAAGTTGGGAGGGGGTTGCAATAATCCAAGAACATTAATGGCAGCTTAGACTAAGGTTGTAGTGCTGAAAGTAGTGAGAAGTGGTCAGATTCTGGATAAACTTTGAAGACAGAGTTAACGGTTTTTTACAGTTTGCATGTGGAATGTGAAAGAAAGGAATCAAGGATGATTCCAACATGTTTGGCTTGAACAACTGGGAAAATAGGGCTGCCACATGTGGGGAGATCAAGAGTTAGGTTTTGGATATATTAAGTTTGGGTGTTAACTGGACACCCACCATCTTCTCCCTATATGATGGTATCTGTCTATTCATTTACTCACTCCAGTGTCTTTATGTCACAAATCCCTTGATATTTCTACATTTTTTAGTGTGCCATTCCCAATCTTAGTAACAATACTGCCACCTACTTATGCAAGAAACTGGGCATTTTTTGATATTTCCCTTTTTACCCACAACAGCCAATTGATCACCAAGTTCTGTCAATTATGCCTTTAAAACCACCCTCAAGTGTTATCTTTCCCTTTCACATCCACTATAACTACCTTTGTTCATACTTTCAAAATCTCTTCCTTCATCTCTGAGCATAACAGATTCCTTTTTCCCTTTATTAGTAAGTCTGAGTAGAGTGGTCCAGCTGATCTGGGTTCAGGGCATAAGAAAGAGTGTTATTTATTCCCAATTCTGGTACCTGTGCCTGTAAGCTAACACCAGAATTGTATTTAAGAGAGAATTCTGAGGTTGAGCTGGGAAAGCATACCTATGATAGGAATTGTGTGATCAAGGTCCTCTTGGGTGGTCCCCCAAACTATTTCCTGATCAACAACCTTCCAGGGAATCAGGCAGTGGGACAATCATGAAGTTGCTGGAAAGCTAGCACCTCTTCCATGATGAAACTGGTTTCTCAGCCTTAGGTTGCTGGGGCTAATTGCAGGGTACACATAGACAAGTGCGCCAGGGGTGAGTCATCATGGAATAGGAAGGGCACAAAGTTCTAGAAATTTCTCATGTAGGAGGTCTAGGGGTGGCTGACTGAATTTCACTTCAAAGGTTTCTAGGTGAGTCCAGTTTTTAGCATGGGCAGATGGGGCTGTGCCAAAAGGAAATCTAACCTGTGTCTCATACCTGAATGATCCAGTTAGTGTAGTTCAAATACCTACCACTCACAGTAAACACTTTTTGGTGCTTAGTATGTGTCAGGCATTTTTCTATGTATTTTACACACATTAGTTCATGTAATACAACTGCTTTGTGAGGTAGGTACTATTATTATGTCCGTTTTATAGGTGAGGAAATCAAGGAACTGAGAGTTTAGGTTGTTTTTAAGGTCACATAGAAAATGATAGTGCTGGGGTTCAAATCCAGGCAGTGTGGCTTCAGATTCCCTGCTCTTAACTCCTATGCCATGTTGTATGATGAAGGCTAATTGAATGTGCCCTTGGGTAGCCCACACTTGGGTGGCCGAGGAATTGACCAGACACAGAGATGTCAATGATTCCAGCCACTAGCCAGGGCAATAGTAGGCTGGAAACAATTAATACCATGAAGAGAAGAGGTCTGGGTAGAAGGGTATAGTGAGTTAGAAATGAATTCTGATGATGCTGAGGGGGAAGATCAATTATTTTATGTGTTGGAGGTGTAGCAGCAGTGTTGCTCCCCCAAGAGCTGGTTAATCCATGTCGGCTGGCAGATTGTCTGCTGGCAGTAGAATGATAGAGAAGTAAATGTGGAGGAGGAGGATTTTAAGTGGCATTTTCTAAAACTAGTGTATGAACTGGGGGCTGCAGTTGGATAGCAAACGGCCATGGAACCTGTGAAAATGGAAGACCTTTTAGATGCATGGGGAGCAATGGCTGGTATGAATTGAGCTAACAGGGAAAGAGGAATCCACCATCAGCAATGAGTTACAGATGTGGGAAGAGGAAAATCTCCACTCAAGTTCAATGGTATGATGTCCGAAGGGCCTGAAGGTTACTTTGGTCTGGCTTTCCCTTAACTGTAGGAATCATAGTTTACATCAGATATGGAGCAACTAGAAGAACCCTTAGATCAAGAGTTCTCAAACTGTGCTGTTTGAATAGGCTGTGTTGGCCTATCGGAGTGGTGCCCATGGTTACAGGCAACCACTGATCCTAATATAATGGGGTACTTTGAACGACATAGATCTTTGGGCTGCCCCAGGATGGACATGGCTCTCTATGTTCTACAATGCATTTGCCTGCTTTCTGTGCCTTGACAGGGGTAAAGGGCTGTCACTCTCAGGCAGGAGCCCATTTCTACTGCCCCTCGATATTCTGAATTCTGCAACAGGATAGGTGCTTTGGGAAGGGTCTACTTCACCTGGTATGACCTGAGTTTAGAAGTCTGTGCTGGCTGATCTGGTTTGAGCTTATGATCACAAACTGCCCGTCTCTTAAAATGAAGTGTCTCCCTATCTTAAAAGTGGCCTTGATCACTAAGAGCTTTTATTTCCACTTGGGGTAATTGACCTTGGTTAGGACCAATTTCCTGGAGATGTGGGTTCAGGGACAGAGATCAAATCACCGAGGTTCTTCTGTAACAGGACAACACCCTCCCATATCCCCCTCCACATCCCCGTTTACCTGGATGTTGAAGGCATTACTCAATTGTAATGGCCAGGACTGGGGTAGACAGCCTTCAGCTACTAGAAGGTCATTTTTGTGTCTGAGGACCAAATTCCTTACTCTTAAGAAGAAAGGATAGTGGGGGAGTGAAAATAAATTGCTGGTGACATCAAGGAATTAACATCTTCAGTCATCCCAGGGAACTTCACTTCAGAAAGGCTTATATCTTATAAATAGCCCTTTCACACTTTGGGGCGTGGCCTGGAGATAATGCTACTGTCATTATTTCATTACCATACAGCTCAGAGACTCTGTTAAGTCAAATTACGTGAATTTACCAGAAATATTGCCCAGACAAATAACTATTGCAGGAGGTGGGCATGATCTCATTTGCTGGAAGAAGGTAGGAGCGCCACACAAGAATTCCCCACTCTATGTTTCTTGATCTAGATGAGGTTGTAGGTGCCACTAAAGTATAGAATAGATAGCCCTGAGGCTTATGGAATTGAGTTAGAAGGTTCCAAGTTAACAGAAAGGATTTTGAATAGTGCTTACATTGAGGATGGAATAATCTTGACAAGAACTCCCTGCTTTTTATTTTCAGAAAGAGTCTCAAGGCCAATGTGGAAGAGATGATAGATGTGATGAAACCTGCTGCAAGCTGCTGTCCAAAGTTGTTATGTTATAGAAGGCCTTGATTTTAGAGTCAGAGAGCATCTGCTCCTTTGGTAGTAAGACTCCTGGGTGTTGGCACTACCACAGTCACCCTTGCCAATTAGGGGTGGTCCCCCTGTCTCTTGGTAAGGAGTATCTTCATTTTCCTGATGGGTATGGATTGGACCTAGCAGTGTGAGGGGTAGGTAGAACAGGGAATTCTATGTAATGTTTAGAAGGAGGAGGGGTATAGGGAATGCTGGCAGTGAAACTCAGACGAAACAAAGGACATGAGTCTTGATGGCAATAGTGACTAGTCTATTTTAGGCCAGGAGCAGCTTACTGGCAAAGGGGAAGTGTAAGGTAAATTCAGTGTGTGACAAAGAGTACCAGGGCTGACTTCAGCTGGATAGGCTGTGAGACCTGCTCAACCAGGGACTTGTCTGAGAGGCTACCTAAGACTCCGTGAGTGCAACACAGTCTGGGTATAATAAATGACTTTTATCAAACACTTACTATATGCTAGGCTCTTTGCTAAGCACTTTAATGCAATTATTAGATTTAACCTTTTAACCTTATAAGGTAGGTACTATTATCATCTCGAATTTACAAATGAGGACACTGAGGCACAGAAATGTTTTTGTAGCTAGTAATTAATGAAGCTGGGATTCTGCGTGTGACAATAAACCACTGTGATACACTGTCTTCCTTGGTTCTATAGGAATGCATCTCATCCCCTAGAGGCTATGAGTGGGGATGCCATAAGGACAAAGCATGTCTTAGCTTGTTCCTAATTTTCTGGCTGGCTGGGCAGTTTTGTGATGGAAAACCTGGTGCCTTATGGACTGGACATGCACTGACAGAATGATCTAGGCTACTATGCTAAAGGCTTGTCTAGTTTGTCTAGTGATGTACCATATGTACTGCAGGTGCCAGCATGGAAAGGGTATGAGTAGGAAGTGATATGGACATGCCATCCATGGTTGAAGGAGGGGTCTGCCTTGGTAGTGAGGCAATGTGGCTGACACCAAATCCAGGCCTTTTTTTTTAAAAAAAAATTATTTATTGTTGAAAGTATCAGGTCTCCTTTTTCATGCAATTATCTATTTGTTTATAAATGCTGGAGAGGGGTGATGCAGCTAGAGAAGGGAGTCTGGCTGCTTGATTAACAATCTATATTGTGCCTAGAGCCCTCTGGGGAACTAGAACTACAGTGCAATTCACTGACATTCACTCTATGTATGCATAAGGAACTGGTACTCTTGGAACCCAGCTCTAGGAACTTCAGTCCTAACTGCCAGACAGGTAGTAACTCAGAGATGGAGGTCTAGTTCTACAGTCTTTTTGTAGAGCTTGCCAAGACACAAGGCAGAGTTTTATGGCTCTCCCAAATACTGCCCCCAGGTGGAAATATCAGAAATCAACAGCATTCTAGGACAATAATCGCTCCCTCTCCTAGCAGGGAAGTAGGACAGGGGTACCCAGCTGACATAGATCCTGTGTTGCCAGGTGGAAGGCTGACATGTCACAGGACAAGAGGGCAAATAACAAAACTGTGGGAGGAAGAAGGGCATGGTTGAGCTAGAGAAGTAGGTCTTAATGGATTATCAGAATAAGATAAAGGAATATTGGGAGCTGTATGCAGTCAATATGGTGACAGACATCAGAAGAGGCAAGGATGAGTAATAGCCAAAGTGGAGAAACCAGATGTGATCTGACAAATTCTACATGTTAGAAGTCACTGTCCTGTGTTGGGTTTTAATATCTTCTAGCACATGTTTTATAAAGGTAGGGTGAGTCTCATATAAGGGAATCTGGATTGGACAAGATGATTTCCTAGGAGACTACAAAAAGAATCAAAGGATTCAAAGAGGCCTGTGAGCAAGTGATAGAAGAGGGGAAGAGTCATTTCACAGAGAAAGCAGAGGCCACTGAGCAGGGAGTTCACTAGTGGGCAACCCACATACTTCTCTGTAGTTGTTCTCCTCTCAAAGCCACTCACCCCATCCTCTCCTGCCTCTTCTGAGACTTTGTTCCATTTCTTATACTTCTGAGTTTTGCAATATTTCCCTTTCAATCTATAAATGTTCTTAAATCTCTCAAAACAGAACAAACCCAAAAAGCCACCCCTCAAACCTCATTTTCCCTTGGCCACTGCCGTCCTCTTTACTTTCTTTCACATTTTGGACAGGTTAATGTTCCTTTCCTGTCCATTTCCTTAGTTCCTACTCACCCCATAACAGTTTGTATTCCTTTGATTCTCCAGTAAGTTCTCTTAACAAGGTCATTAATGACTACATTAATTGCCAAGTATGACTGACACTTTAGTATCTCTCTGGATTGACCGCTGCACAGCATGTGACATTGTTGAGAGGCCTTTTCTTCTTTAAACTCTTCTACTCTTCTGTTCCCTTGGGATTCCATGGTCTCTTTCTATTTTGATTACCTGGCTAGCCCTGATTTTTGCTGTTCAGCTGAACTCACTGGGGCCTCTTCTTATACTTGCCCATAACAAGCTCATATTTCCTGGTATTCTAGTCTCGACTTTCTTTTTCTCCTTACTCTCTGACTTTTCCCTAAGTAATCTTATCCATTCTTATGGTTTGCACCACTATATATACTAGCAACACATCTCTGTTTCTAGCTCCAGCTTCCACATCCACTTGCAAATCTGAGCCTTCAATTTCCCTGGGTATTACCTCTGCTGCACAGCATCACCTCACCGTTTACTGAGGTGGTCTAATACAGGGGTTAAGTATACAAGTTGAAAATTCAGATTGCCGGGGTTTGAATCTCAATATGGCCACTTACTGGCAGAGAAACAAGATGGTGGTGTAGGCAGCAGCTCTACCTGCCGCCTCCCACAACCATATCAGAATTACAACTAAAATACAGAACCACCATCACTCAGAACCTCCTGAAATCTGGCTGAACAGAAGCCCTACAACCAGGGAGCTGAAGGAGCATTGAGACCGGTAGGAGGGGTGGAGACGTGGGCAGATAGGGGCTGAATCACAGAGGTGTGGTTTAAACCCAGGAGGGAATCTCGGTGGTGGAAGTTTCCCAGAGGAGTGAGGGTTCCAGCCCCACATTGGGCCCCCAAGCCCAGGGCTCCAGGGCCAGGAAGAGAAATCCCCAGAATTTCAGGCTGTGAAAACCAGCAGGACTGTCCCTCAGGGTCATGGAGGCTGAGGGAGCCCCAGGCTTTCCTCTTAAAGGGCCCACGCATGTACTCACTCAGGCGCGCTCCCTCTGAGCCCCAGGGCCAGGCAGCAGCTTGAAAGGAACCTGGGACACTTGGGGAAGAACTAACTTGCCCGAAATCAGGGCAAGAGGTGGAGGGGCAGCTTTCTCCCAGACAGAAGAGCTGGCAGAGGCCATTGCTCCTTTGGGGAGCCCTCCCCCCACAGAGCCCGCAGGCAGGTACCTTATTTGAATCTCCAGCACCTGACTCACACCTTTGACCCCGCCCCGGAGATTCCCGGGGACCCCGCCCCTCCCTACCTGCAAGCTCATCCAACCCATTTCCAGTAGCTTTTCTATGCAAGTGGCCTCTCGAGCCTCATGCTTAGGACTTTCCTAAAATCTCTCAAACAAGCAGCAGTGTGCCCCATATGGCTTGATAAGTGGCCCCAGGCCTGGCACTAGTGGCAGCCTGCACTGGTGCATAGCTTGGCCTCTCCTGGGCAACGCCAAGCCCAGCACAAGTAGCAGCCAACTATGGTTTGCTGTGTAGCTCATGCTGGCTGGCCCTGGGCAAGGCCCTGGCAGAAGCTGACTTTGCACCTCCCAGGAGGCCCCAGACACAGTGCACCTGGTGGCCAGACTCAATCACGCTGGATTACAACCCTACCTCATCCACGAGTGACACACTCAAGGGGTGCACTTGGTGAATACGAAAGCCCCACTGAAGTAAATCCCGCTCCATAGGGGTATCTCCAGCATAGCAGCTCTTTGGCTGTAGTTGCAGCTGATCCTCACAGCTGATTGGCCTGGGGGTCAATTCCTCCCAGTGACTCCAACAGCAACCAAGGCTCAACTACAACAGGACAGTGCACACAGCCCACACAGGGGAGCACCTAGAAGGCCCAGCTCAGGTGACTGGAGAGGCTGAGCCACTGGACGCTACAGGGCACCTGCTACATAAAGCCACTCTACAAATTCCAGGAGACATAGCAGCTCTACCTAATACATAGAAACAAACACCTGGAAGCAGCCAAAATGCAGAGACAAAGAAACATGTCACAAAGGAAAGAACAGAAAAAATCTCCAGAAAAGGAACTGAATGAAATAGAAGCAAGCAAGGTACTAGATACAGAGTCCAGAATTATGGTTATAATTATGGTTACAATGATATTAGTAAGACTATTAACGAAAACAAGTGAGACTATTGATGACATAATAAAGTTCCAGTCAGAAATGAAGGCTACATGAACTGAAATGAAGAATAATTTACAGGGGATCAACAGTAGAGTAGAAGACACTGAGAATCAAATTAGCAATTTGGAACATGAGGAAACAAAAAACACCCAACCAGAAAAGCAAAAGAAAAAAGAATCCAGAAATATGAAGACAGTATAAGGAGTCTCTAGGACAACTTCAAGAGGCCCAACATTTGTATTATTGGGGTGCCAGAAGGAGAAGAGAGCAAAAAATTGGAAATTTATTTGAAAAAATAATTACAGAAAACTTCCCCTACCTGGGGAAAGAAATAGACTTACAAGTCTAGGAAGCATAGAGAGTCCCAAACAAGAGGCCCACAGCAAGACACATCATAATTAAAAGGCCAAAAGTTAAAGACAAAGAGAGAATCTTAAAAGCAGCAAGAGAAAAGCAATTAGTTACCTACAAGGGAGCACCCATATGACTGTCAGCTAATTTCTCAACAATAACCTTCCAGGCCAGAAGGGAGTGGCAAGAAATATTCAAAGTGATGAAAATCAAGGACCTACAATCAAGATTGCTCTACCCAGAAAAGCTATCATTTAGAATTGAAGGTCAGATAAAGAGCTTCTCAGACAAGGAAAAGCAAAAGAAATTCACCACCACCAGACCAGCACTACAGGAAATGTTGAAGGGTGTTCTTTAAGAAGAAGCTAATGAACAAAAGAACCTGACAAAAGAAATAGATCCAGAGACATTGAGCAGGCAACAAATGATCAGAAGGAAAGGGGTTGGAGGGTGGGAAGAGATTAACCAAAGAAGTTATATGCATACATGCATAACCCATAGACATAGACAATAACCGGGTGAAGGCCTGGGGAGGGGGTGGGAGTGAGGTGGGGGGGTCAATTGGGGGTGGAAATGGGACATCTGTAATACTTTCAACAATAAAGATAAATTTAAAAATATATATATGGCCACTTACCAAGGTTGAGCAATTTGTTTAACCTCTTTGTACTCCCATGTGTAAAAGAGAGATAATAAGAGTATCTACTTCTTAATGTACGAAAATATGAGAAAAAATCATATAACATAGTATCTAGCAATAGCTCTACATATTAACTTATTGCTATTAATTCCTATCGTCTTTGGGACTCCATTCAAGCAAGCCAGAAATTTCAGTCATCTCTCTCATCTTTCATCCCCTCCCAAATTCACTGAATCATTAATACTTGATCTCTTAAAGCTGCCTCAAATCAACCTTCACCATTCTCCATCCTGCCATCTCATTCCTCTGCTTTAGTTCAGGTCCTCAGCACTTGTCAGCATGACTGCTGACACCCTATTCAGTCTCCCTATCTCTAGTCTGAGCCTTCTTCAATCCATCCTCTGTAACTGTAGTCAGTTATTTTCCTAAAACACAAATCTAACTATTTTACTTCCTAACATAATTTTTCAGTGCACCCCAATTGCCTACTGCAGAGTTCCTCAAAGTGTTCATCAGAATCACCCCTGCAGTCTGAAAGTGAGAGTTCTCACACACCACTCCAACCCTACTTGATCAAGACTCCTGAGACAGAGAAATCTGCACTTTTCAATTGGATGATGCCTATATATACACAAAGCCCTTCATGACCCATTCCCTACTTTTCCACCTCATCTTCTGCCATTGCCTACTTTCCAGCAATACTAGATTGCACGTAGTTCCCCAAATCCACCAAGCTATTTGACATTGCTCTGCTTTTGCAAAGGTGGCTGTGGTCTTCTGAAATGCCCTTTACCTCCTTGTCTCCCTGGCACAATTCTTTTCATTCTTTTTCTTCATAACATCCTGAGTGATAAATCTTACTTTACATCTCTAAAGCTCATTTTCTCAGCCATTTTTTTTCACTGTTGCTCCCCTATCCAAAGAGCTTTCAGACATCTTCTCCTAATTGAGCTCTCCATGGAATTTTAATATCACATATATACCCTACATCTGTTTCTAGACTGTGGCCCTCTGGAGAACCATAAACCATGGAACATCTACCACACCCCCAGTAAAAACCAGTTTTCGTTCCCTTGGGGGCAATATTGTCCCTGTTGAGAATGCATGATCTGCAGTGGCAGACACTGCTATCCACACTGGTCTTGAGGTTCACTTTGGTTTCTGTGATGTCTATACTGATTCTTCCCATCTCTCTGACTATTCCTTCTCAAGACTCCTTTATAGGTCTTTCTTCTTCCACCTGCCTTGTAAATACTGGCACTGCACAAGGCTCAGGACTTGTTTTTATTTCCCCATGTTATTCTATACATGCTTTCCAGGTGACTTGATCTGTTTCCTTAGTTTTAATTCCCACCTATCATGCTGGTGACTCCCAAGTCTGTATTTTCAGTGAAGACGACTCTCCTGAGCTCTAGCCTCTTGCTAGTCCAGGCATGGCCCACAGACTGGCAGCTTTTAGTATCACCTGGGAGTTTGTTAGAAATGCAGATTTTTAGGTTCTACCCCAGACCTCCTGAACCAGAATCTAAATTTTAACAAGATCTCAGGTATTTTACATGCACATTAAAGGTAGAGAAGCCCTGGGCTGGACCCTACTGCCAGCTCTCCAATAGACATATGTAATTAAATTTTCTGTAAAGACATCAGTTCTTATTTCCTGCTCTTCCTGGTTAATGGTAACACAATTTACTCAGTCATGTATACAAGAAACCTAGATCACTCCTTCATTATCATTTATACCAAATTTGTTAGCATTCCTATCTACTCCAGCTATTAATAGCTCTTGAATTTATTCCCTCTCCTGTGTTCATCACCACTGCTTTCACCTAACAGATTTCTTTATCAACATACCTCCACCCCATCACCACCACAATTTATGTGCCAACTATTCCTAAAATGAAAATCTGATCATGTTACCTCCCCCTGGCTAAAAATTCCTTCAGTGATTCCTCACTGTCTAAAGCCAAGGTTCTTAACCGGGGATCCATACAAGGGCTTTAGGAAATTCTTAAACTTTCTGAAATTATAAAGAAAAATTTGTGTATATACATCTTTTAAGGACAGTGTACATAGCTTTCATCAGATTTTCAGATGTCCTTGACCAATATAGGCCAAGAACCACTGACATGAAGGATCAACTCCAAGCCATTGAACTTGGCATACAAGGACACTTCACATTTCTCCCACCTTACCTCCAGCCACTTGCCTATAGGAGCCATTGGTTCCAGTTTTAATTATAGACTTAGAAGTTTCCTCAGCTTTCAAGCCTCTGTGTCTCTACACATGCTGTTCCTGGAATAATCCCAGGGTTACCTAAACAAACAGTAAGTGGTGCAGCCTAGCTTTGCACCCAGGTCTTACTTCAGTCAGTCATTCCACTCTACAATGGCTTGACACTTACATCGTGACTTAGCACGCACAAATACATGCACATACACTAGGACAACTTCAATGAAATCTACTTTGATATCAAAAACTGCTGGTTTCAGCCCACTAAATGGATATATTGTTCCATTAACGAGTTACAACCCTTAGTTTGAAAAACACTGCACCAGACCTTTGCTGATACAGGGAGTTCTCCTTACTGAGAATTTATTATCTGAGCCCCAGCAGTACTAAGATTTTGAGGTTTCCTAGGGATACAAAGCTGTCATAACATAAAAGTATTTGCTAATGAATCAGCCACTTGTATCAGTCCCCATTCAAACAACCTACTCCTCTAATCTCTAGCATTTATCCCCATCCATCTGTTCCACCATTTTCTCTCTCATGCATTGTCAGCTGTATCAGTGAGTAATTCAATGCATCTCTATCACAAAGTGAAATTATAAATCTTGTAAAGAGATGCAGGATATCATGAAGTCAGCACACAAAACTGATAACAAGGATCTGATAGGCTAGCTTTCAACTGAAGAGGAGAAAAATAAGTAAGGATAATGATTTTTAAAAAGATTCTAAAGAGAGATTTGAATACCAAATGATTAGGAAGCCCTCAGGAAAACTGATGAACCCTTGAATATTTTGGCAAAATCAACCCTCTAAATCAGGGGTGGGGAATCTTTTTTCTGCCAAGGACCATTTGGATATTTATAACATCATTCAAGGGCCATAAAAAATAATCAATTTAAAAATTAGCTATGAAAAAAAGCTCCTAGATTTATTGAATTTTGAGTCCTACCTGTGGTTGCCTTGGCAGGGCCAGACCAAGCAGGCCAGATGTTTCCCACCCCTGCTAAATGATCATGCTCCTCTCCCAGAACTGAAATGTACCATCTTGAACTATCATGCAATTCTGTTAGAAAAATTAGGCCCAAAACAAAAACAATCAATTCTTAATATACTCTCTGTTGTAAGAAGTACTTAGCATTCAAATTTACTAAAAGAGACAAAATAAACATATTTTAATAGCTTTTAGTTATTCAAGTTAGCATACTAGCAAGCCCCACCCCCTCCATTACTTACTGGAAAATTTTAGTTCCCCCTTTATTTATTTATTTATTTTTAAAATATATCTTTATTGATTTCAGAGAGAGGAAAGGAGAGGGAGAAGGGGGATAGAAATATCAATGATGAGAGTCATTGATCGGCTGCATCCTGCACGCCCCCGAATGGGGATCAAGCCCGCAACCCGGGCATGTGCCCTGACCAGGAATCAAACCCCGATCGCCTGGATCCTAGGTCGATGCTCAACCGCTGAGCCACGCCCAGCCAGGCTAGTTCCCCCTTTAAATGGACTCACTAAGTGGCCTTTTGTCTGGTACCAACTGTCCTCAAATAATAACCTCTTGTATACCTCTGTTTCCACATCACCTAGCATACGGCAGGAGCTTAATAAATGTTTGTTAAATTAATAATTACAGTAGCCTTCTCTGCCTCTAGTCTCAGTTCCTTCCAATTCAGTTAGCATACTGACACCCACTCTAAAATTCTTCAGTAAATCCTCACCAGCCTCAGGGAAAAAACCCAACACCTCAGCATGGTTTACAAAACCTTTAGAATCTGGTCCTGCTCTATTTGCTTTTACACTTGGGCCACATTTAACTACTTGCAGTTCTCCAAATGCCCCCAAATTTCCTCCTGCCAGGTTTTCACGATTCCCTCTGCTTGGAATTGTCCATCCCCACCAATAGGAAGGCAGACTCCTCCTTTTTCTGTACAACCCACTACCCTCTACACAACTAGCACACACCAACCACATTGTGTCTGTACTGTAGCTGCTTCCCAACTTGTTCCAAGCAGTTTTTATTATAAAAAGTTTTATTGATAAAGGTAACATAATCACATTAGAGGAAATATAGGAAAAGTAGGAGAAATAGAAAAAAGGTACATGTATATGTATGTGTGAGTATATCCATATATATGATATCACAATATCATCCTCCTTACATAGTCACTGGTATCATTTTGTTGTACAGTTGACCCTCAAACAACACAGGTTTGAACTACATAAGTCCACTTATAGGCGAATTTTTTCAGTTGACCGGTGCAGTTCAAACTCCTGTTGTTCAAGGTTCAGCTCTGCAGTTGGGAACCCATGGATGTGGAGGGCCCACTGTAGTTATATGTGAATTTTGGATTGGGCAGAAGATCTGCGCACCTAACCCCTGTGTTGATGACAGGTCAACCGTTTTTCTTTCTAAGATTTTTTCATATGCATATATTTTTGCATGACTCTAATCAAAGTGAATGTATGATATTATAGCTACCTGCCCTTTAAAAACAAAGCCAACATTATACGATATGCATTTTTTCTTGCTATGCGGTCACCCTAACCACCATTTTTAATGGTTATATAATAGCCCAACAAACAGATATGCTGCAGTATACTACCTAACCATTCCACTGTCGGTGAATATTTAGATCTCCCTCCCTCTCTTTTTTTTTGGCTATTTTAAGTAAGAAAGAACTTACCATCTTCATATATACAGATTTTCCATATTTTGGATTTATTTCCTTAGAATAGATTACCAAGAGTAATAGATGTTATAAGTTAAGATCTTTTGTCCTTCGGCTCAAGTTTGGTAGGAGGAAAATATATACATGTATGTGTTTCAATTTCACTTCCTCTAATTATTAGTGATGCTAAGTATTTTTCATGTTTGTTCACTAATTATTTCCTCTTTTGTGAATTGTCTGTTCATGTCTTCTGCTCATTTATCTGAATATTAGTGTTTTAAAAAGTCAATTAGAATAGTTAGAGTTTTTAACCCTTTGTCATATTTGCTGTAACTATTTTTTGTCTATTTTTATTTTGGTAAAATTTTAGCTGCAAAATAAAATCTCATTACAGAAAATCTGAAAACTAGAGAAACACATTTTTAAAAAACAATAATTCTGCCACTCTAATATAACCACTATTATCATTTCCTCTAGTTTTTTCCCCTAATAGCTGTGCTTTACAAAGTTGTAATTGCAGTGTGCATACAATTTTAAAACCTGCTTTTTCATTAGCACGTAAGTATTTTTCTGAAATGCCCTGTAGTCTTCACAATTATCATTTAAAATAATAGCATAATATTCCATGAAGATAATTCACCATTTCCTTATTGCTAGACATTCATTTATTTCTTTTTTAAAAATAAATAACACTAATAAACACCTTCACACAAAGTTTTTTCTATATTTTGAATTATTTTCTTAGGAAACATTCTCAGGAGTAGGCTTACTACATAAAGGGTATTAACACAATTTGGCTTCCAAATTGCTTTCTTAAGGGATGAACCAAACCACATTATTACCAGCAAACTGAGTACCCTCTTTTTCAATTCTGTTAAATACAGGCTTAAAAATAGGCTACCTAGTTGTTTTAATTTACATTTATTTGATTAGTAGTGATGAACACTGTCCCATGCCTTCCAGTTGTACTTAAACTCCTCTGTAAATTGTCTATTCATGTTCTTTGCCCATATTTCTTCTTATATATCATACTATATGAGTACCTTAGAAAATACAAACATATCATGCTTCATAATATTTATGTCAACTATGCCTTTTCCGTATGTGTTTAGATTTTATTTTTAAATTGGCCACAAAAGTTTTAAGTTATTTTGGTTTTAAAATTTTATACAAATTTGTTGATCTTATCCTTTGTGAGTTTCTTCTATTACCTCCTAAAGCTTAGAAAAATATTCCCTTCAGAGGCTTGATAAATATTCATTCATTCTAATTTTTTAAATTTGTTTTATAGTTAACTCTTCAATCCAGCTGCCACTTATTTTAGTTTATTACAGGAGATGAGAATATAAATGCTACAAGCTGTTACAACATCATTTACCGAACAATCCTTTCTGCTCCCATTCATTTGCAACACATGCTTTAAAACTGATTGAATTCTCATATATAACCATCTCTTTGGGGAGTTTACTATAATATCATCTGTCATATCTTATACCAGTGATACCAGTGTTTTCATTATTCTAGTTTTGTATGTTTACTATATAATAGCATTAGTACCTCATTAATCTTCCTTTGCAGAATTTTCTTTGAAAATCACTCTTCTTTAGCTTTCAAATCTAATTATTGCTGCCTTACCTCTGTGATATGAATTTCTTGAGGGCAGAATTGGTTTATGTCATTAAAATAGATGCTAGGAGTAATATTACTGGGTCAAGAGGTACGAATGTTTTCCCTACTCTTTTAACTCTCACCCAAAGTTTTCAAAAAGAATGTGCCAATTTCACTATAATCCTGCCAGTACCTGAATATTGTGAAGTAAAGAATTTTGTTTTCAAAATTGTTAGGGGGAAAAATATACATTTCAATTTATATACCTCTGCCTACTAGTGATAATAAACATATGCTTGATATATAGTAGGTTCTTAATCAATGCATGTTGAATGAATAAAAAGCATGTATAAAAGTATACATGTATTTGGGGATGGGGAAATATTGTGGGTATAACAGACAAATGCTGGCTAGATGTAAGCTTGTGGACTAAATGCCTACAGTCCATCTGCAGATTGGCTCTAGAGGTGTCAAGAACCCCCTAAATTGGGGCAATCCCTAGAAACTCCCTGCAATTCATATTTTTACCACAGGTTTGTCTGTTTTGACGTAGGATCAGCTGAAAGCTGTCTGGAATAGTTATAATAATCGTGTGGGGGTATGCCCACACCTACACACAGCCCAGAAGCAACCATGATTGGCTTACGATAGAGTGCTCTTCCTCTAGCACAACAAAACAGTGATAAGAAGTATCAAGAATCTGGGTATTCCACTGCAAACTGACCCAGGCCCTAAGCAATGAATTTAAATACATAAGCTCCTCACTATACCACTTTTGTGTTTTTTTTTGTTCTAGAATCACCGTGCCTACTACTGTGCTAAATTATGTAGTTGCAATAAAATGTTGGATCTTTCTTGCTTATGTTTTCCAAATTCAGTATTGATGAATTGACTTCTGATGTAGCATTAAGAAGGTATTGTCATAAATTAGAAGCGTTAAAATTTTTAAAAAAATAAAATAAATAAATAAGCTCCTCCAAGTGCCACAGTCAAACTAGATCTGACTAATAGGACCAGGCATTTTCCATGAAACCACACTGTTCTTCTCAACTCACTAAGCACAAAAGGGCATATAAGTTCTTGGTTCAGAGAAAGTGGTCTTTTCCCTTTTATCTATAGCTTGAAGGAAAGAAGGTGATTTTTTCTCTCCTTGAATTGCTGAATTTTTTTTAATAGAGCAAAAACTAACAAAAGGGAGGTTTTTTCTCTTTGTTCTTAAGGCCATGTAAAACTTATTGTTAAACACTAGTTCTCTTTGTTCCATCACCTCAGTAGATTTTAGTAATAAACTTTCTCAAGGACTTCCTTGGTTATGAAATCTGTCGATTTGATGAAAAGAATTCCATATTATTATCTTAACCTGCATATGCTGAAATTGTGCTCAAGGTTTTATTCTGAAAAAAAACAAAGTGCTGCTTTTTCCAGACTCAAGGACACTGGAGAGTATCAAGGTCATGACCAATGGTATGAACAATTGGTGTATGGATGATGCATTAGCAGGTTGATTAATTCAGAGTTTTAAAAATCCTTTTTCTCCAACATGCATTAAGTACTACAGACATATCAAGCAAGATGCCAAATTGAGTAAGGCCCAGCAGTCCTTGTTGGATACAGAGCATAGCTGTTTGAAATACTAACACAAACCTCCAAAAGGACTTTCCCTCTAACTCCAAGTAGCACCTAAGAATAACTGTTTCACAAGCCCTTTCTCCTTAGAGTGACACCTAACTCTCAGCTGATACTTTCCTTAGAGATGGCAGCATAAGCCTCCTTCTTGATTCTCATCAATTGTCCACCTATTTGAAAATCTGTTTGTCATTTCTTTCAAGACCTAGTTCTATAACGCACCTTTTCTAAGATTCCCATCATTAATTTCTCCCTGATGCTAAATTTCTTCAGCTCATACGTATATTCAGTTGGTACCGAAACTGATGTTGCTTCCTAATTATTCTAGTTTTGTTAGTGTTTCTACAGTATAAATCCCTTTAAGGTGGGGATTTCCAGAAAGATGAAAAAGAATTTTGAGATTATATCCTTTGCCCTGCCCATTTTCCTGATGTAGAAACTGAGGCCTGAGAGGCTAATGTGTCCTAGTCAGTTAGCCAAGTTTGCAGAAGAAATACCAGGGACCTGATATAGTTCAATAGTTCGCTTTCCACTATATTTTGTCATCTATTTCACATGCATCTCTTCAGAATGTCTAGTAAAGTGCTAATATATACACAGGTCTCTCAATAAATGCCAATACAGTAAATGTATGAGTTTACATAACTGAGGAACTGACTCAAGGAAAGAGGCAGAAAGCAGAAAAGGTCATTTTCTTACTTCTTTGCATGATGCCACCCTCCGGACCAGTTAATCGCTACTTTGCACATTCCATCAATCAAGCACTGGGCAGCTGTGATTGTAGCTCCTCCCACAGCTGCTGCGTAGTCAAATATCCCTTCAGTAGCTGGACAGTCATAACCTTTGGGCAAACATCAAAAGAGCTTGTTAAAAGATGAATTGGAGAAAGAGGAGGTGTGATATTGTGATTTATAAGAAGAAATATATTTGATCTTTGTGCCCATTTCTGGTTCAGAGCTCCTAAAACTCTTGGAATTTCCTAAGTGATGAGAGTGTTCCATAAAGGTGTCTTTGTTATATTAATGAGGTGATGAGTGGACCAAACCTAAGGATGGGGGCTGGTTGCCAGTGGAGCCAACCATGTGATTAGAGGGTTGGAATTTTCAGTCCCTCTCCTAGACCTCCACTAAGGGGAGAGGAGCTGGAGACTTAGTTCAATTACCCACTGGTCAATGATTTAATGAACCATGCCTATGTAATTAAATCTCCATAAAAACCCAATAGAAGAGGGTTCAGAAAGCTTCCAGGTTGATGAACATGTGGAGATTTGGGGAGAGTGGTGCACTTGGAGAAGGCATGGAAACTCTGCATCCTTTCCCCCATACCTTGCCCTATGTGTCTCTTCTATCTGGCTGTTCCTGAGTTATAGCCTTTTACAGTTGATTCTTGAACAACACAGCAGTTAGGGGGCCCAACCTTCCTGTGTAGTTGAAAATTCATGTATTAACTTTTGATTCCCCCAAAACTTAACTAATAGGCTACTGCTGACCAGAAGCCTTACCTAAATAGTCAATTAACACCTATTTTGTATGTTATATGTAGGTATACTGTATTCTTACAATAAAGCTAGAGAAAAGGTTAAGAAAATCATAAGAGAAAAAACATTTTACAGTATTTATTGAAAAACATCCATATATAAGTGGATCTGTACAGTTCAAACCTGTGCTGTTCAAGGGTCAACTGTATAATTAGGGGGTAATCTAAAGAGTAAATGGGTTTCCAGAGTTCTATGAGTTGCTCTACCAAATTAATCAAACCCAAGGAGTGGGTCAGAAGTACAGGTAACAGCCTCGGCTTGTGATTGCCATCTGAAATGAGCAGCAGTCTTGAGGGACTAAGCCCTTCATCTGTGGAATTTGATGCCATCTCCAGGTAGATAGTGTCAGAATTGAGTTGAATTGTAGGACACCCAGCTGGTGTCATGAGCATTGCTTGGTGATATGGGAGTAAACTCCTCCTCCACACATTGGAATTAGGTCCAGAACCTCTTAGGAGGAATAGGTTGAAGTATGACAACAATGTACCCTACCAAAAAGCTACTATGCTAAAATCAGCTCCAAGCAAGAGAAACATCTCCAATATTGGGAAAAGAATTCTTTACAGTATTGAGCTAGAAAAGCTAAACCTTCAAGATTAACTAGTCATATCCTATAGATAGAGACACTGAGGTTTAATAGGAGATATGTCTTATCTATGGTCGCAAAGAGCAAGGACTGGGACACAGGCCTCCTGACCCGCCCCCAGTTCAGTTCTTCTACTAAACCATGTTGTTTCTCTAGATTATCCTATTAGGCCACTTCCAATTTTTTTTAAATGAAGCTGTTTAATGAAAGATAAAGTAGACTACTTAGCCACAACATGAATCTGTACTCAAGTTAAAAGGTAAGGTAACATAACAGGGCAGTTACATCAGCACATATAGCCAGACCCAAGCAACTGAAAGATTTTCCTCCATCTGATCCATCATTCAGTTCTGCTCAACTCAAATGGTTTGTTCGTTAAGTGAGATGTATGTGGCTAAACTGAGAGATTAAGTTTGTGGTTAACATATTAGTCCTCAATTAAAAAGTATTAAAGACCACCATGCAAGTTATAAAAGATTAAGTAGTTCTGATCTATAGATAGAGGTTGTATATCTTCCATCATTGCTCAGTAATGACATTACCTAGACCATATTCTATGGAGTCTGGATGATCATCATCTCCTTCTTGGCTGACCTTCTGAAGATGCTGCAGATAGGCATCAGTGTGGAAGGTGGCCATCTCTTCCATGGACGCCACTTTGGGCTTAACTATTCTAATAATAACAGAGAACAAAGAGAGGTGAGTGAATCAGATCCAGAGTATGCTAGAAGTAATAAATATGTTTTGTTCTTCCACTGCACTGTACAGTCTTCATTTCTTCACATCTATGTAATGGTTCCATTAATGGAGGTTAGAGGATAGGTTTTTCCCTTGAGTTTATAGGTAGTAAAAGGAAGTACTATATCTAAGTTAAATAATCGGGTATTGGACAAACATTACTCTGAGTTATAACTTTCATGACGAACCAGTAGGCTGAGATATTTTCATTTGAATCATCTCCTAATTGGGCCATGTAATCCTTTCAGCTATATTTTACTTTCATAGGCAGGTGTATTGTTATGAATTTTGAATTTGGGGTCAGGAAACTATATTCCTGTCCTAACTCTGTACTTAGCAGCTCCATAACCTCAGGTAAGAAGACTCTTCTGTAGTTCAGTTTCTTCATCTGTAAAGTGGGGAAATCTTATGGAACTTATGTGAAGATTAAATGATAACATATATAATAATGCTTTGTAGATAATTATCATTTTTGATATTAATGGATAAAAAAAGGCAACCCAAAACAAAAGTTCCTGTGTTTGGTCCCTCACACCTGCCTCTGAGGGGAAGAAGAGGAAGGGCAAACAGTTAGAGCTGGGATTTACCCAGAAGCTCCCAACCAACTCCTCACAAAAAATGACAAACAGGAGTGACTGCAAGAATACAGGGTGCTAAGGACAGGACTTCCCACCTCTAACCTCTAGCTGCCTATTTATTCCCCATTTCCTCTTCTTGATTTCACCACTCCCACTACTGCTCTCTAGCCCTGGCCACTGACAGCAGCATCACCTGCGAGCTTGTTAGAAAAGCAGAACTTCAGCCTAACCTGTGACCTACTAAATCAGAATTTGTATTTTAACAAGGTAATTCATATGCATATTCAAGTTGGAAAAGCCAATAACCTAGGCCAAGGGGAGGCACTATTGGTTTTTTTTGTTTTCTGTTTTTGTTTTTATGTTGGTTGTTTGGGAACAGGGCCACGAGTTTCTCCTGAATTACTGTGACTTTTCAGGCTACTGCAATCACCAAACAGGCCAGAAGAATCCTGAGGCCCAGCCTCAAAAATTAAATATATATAGCCAAGATGGGAGGATTTGATTCTTGCTCCTCTTTCAAGAAAACATGTCTACATCCTCAGATGTCACAAATATGCCCATTAAAATAATTTTTTTAGTTTCTTGGACCATGTTTCCCAGCTCTAATAGCTCCCTCTTCTAACAACCTTCCTCTTACTTAACAAATACTGAAAGCCTCCCTATGTACCCAGCAAGGAAATGTGACAGTTTTGCTTTGTTTTGATTTCTTGTTTGTCTTAAAGTCAGTTTTTGAAATGTTAAATGACTTTAATGAGAGGTATTTAGTTTTTATGTTTATCAAATATATGGGTAAAAAAAAAAATGGTTGAAAAACATTCCCAAAGAAGGTACTCAATAAATGATTTACTTAATAGTAAGGATAAAATTTAAAAGCCTCTTAACATTCGTGTGGGAGAGAAATGAGGCATATCACACTAACAGATGTAAAGACATTTATTTGGCCAGAAAATATCATAAATAATTCTACAAGTGTCGGGGTTATAATACTTACTCTTAAAATGACAAACAGTGAGTTCATTTTTTTTTTTAAAAAAGATGTACTTAGCTCTGTGCCTGGTCACAGGAGTTTGCTTTGGTTTTGACTTGTCTCTAGGCTCCCTCATTAAAGTTTGGTGGTGGTTATGGGGTGTCTAAAAGTCCATTGCACCTGCACCCACACCCTCAGATCTGGCTTAGGGGGAAAAAAACCCAAACCAGAACACCTCCTTGCTGAACACCTATTTTTTAGTACCCAAATGTACTCACCTCAAAATCTTCACAAAGCACCTATTCCTAGGAGACTTTCCTTTTATTTTTTTATTGAATTTATTGGGGTGATATTGGTTAATAAAATTATATAGGTTTCAGGTATACAATTCTACAACATATCATGTGTGTATATTGCATCGTATGTTCAGCAGGATACTTTCCCTCTCAGCAGTCAAGTCCTATTTGAAATGGATCTTAAGTGCTTCATGCACTTTTGGGAAGTTTTCTTAATTCTTAAAGAGATTTTACAGGTAAATTACATGCCGTATGAATCACAAAAAGCTTTAAAAGAAGGACCACTCTCTCCCTAATTAGTCCCACTGTGAAGCAGTATATTAAGGCTAGGACCACCTGGGTTCAGGGCTTTGTTCACGAAAGATAACTTACCTCATTTGCTTAAGCAGTGCATATGCTTCAATCAAAGAATGTACCATACTGGCCTAAAAATATCAACAAAAAAGAAAAAGCAGAAAATAGTTTCTTAATGTTTAGTTCAGAGAAATTGCGTCGACTTCATCATTGAACAAATGAACGAACTTTTAGCCCCCCCCCCTTCGTTTTACTTAAGAGTTACAAAGCACTTTAGACAATATAGATACAAAGTATCTAAATCACTAAGGCGAAAGCTACCGGGCCTGATGGAGGCGATGGACCACTTTTCTCCTGCAGCTTCTTCTCCACGACTTCAGGGACCCCTTGCCGTAGAGACACCATCCGTCAGTGCCAGACCTTCCTCAGGCTCCCCACCCCCACCTGTGTCCGTTGGGCGTCCGGCTGATATAAGCTGCGCGCTCAGAAACTGTACGGGAACACTTCCTCCATCGTCTCGTACAGCTGCCCAAATTAGTGCTGAAAATTCCCCCAGCCCAGTATCTTTTTCGCTACCTAATTCCCTCCGGTCCACCCCCACTCCCACCCCCATCGCAAAAGCCCACGTCTTTCATCCCAACCTCTCTTACCCGTTTGGGGACTTTGGCCAAGGAATCGCACATGCTAACATACTCGGGACTGTAGATGTAAACCGGGGGCAGGGACTGCGCACTGTCCTCAGGTTCCTCTGGCTCCTCCATCTTCCACTTCCAGCCGTTCCGGAGCCACCGTCCGGATCCGGCTTTTTGAGGTCTCAGCCCGGGCTCCGGTTCCTGCTCCTCTGATCGGCCTTAGCGGTGCTCCCTGGTCAACATTCCCTCCTATTCGCGAGATCGCCAGAGTCACTGTCCTCGCTCCCCATCCAATTGAAGGAATGCACGGGCCTTCGCAGGCCAGAACCCCTTCATTTAGTGACCATAGTTCAAAAACGGGAGGTCGGCAGATTAAAAAAAAATCCAGATAACTGCCAATTAGGATCGATGTTTTATGGCACAGATAAGCACGGTCAAAACTAACCATCCTTGTTGCCCTACGGGGCCATTTGAGATGAGGTCAGACCAGCTTCAGAGCATGCTGGGAGACGTAGTTTTGAGGAGTTTGAGGAGCGGAAGAACCGGGGCTAATTACTAAAATAACCGCGAATTTTAGTTTTAGCCTTTAAAAAAAGGCCTCAACTCTGTGAATTGTTGCAATCTGAAAATATGCCCATATAACCAAAGACAGACAAAATGTGGCCACCAAGAGCACCACCCAGCTACATTAGAGTGACTTTTTTTGGTGGAGGACCAATTAATTCTACAAATGGTTTGAAATATTTACACAGTAAATTCTGTGCCTCTGTGCCTCATTGCTTTTCATCACCTATCCATGTTCATGTAAGAGTTAACAATCTCATATGTACAGATAGAAGTGATCAAATTTTTTCAAAAGGTAGACCATCTCAATAATTGATAAGCTGATAGCACTTTCCCAAGAGGTTGGGTGGTACCCTGGAAATGGCTTGGTAGATTCCAATCAAACAATGATGTCAAATTACTCCTTGAAAACTCTTGTGCACTAAAGGTGTAAGCAGATATTTTCAGTGATGTTTGGAGACTACAACTATCTCTCCTTCATCCCTTTGCTTTTGCAGCTGTTGAAAAGTTAGGGAAATGTTCTACATTTCATGTGAGGGTCCACATTTAAGCATATTTTGAAGTAGTTTTAGAATCAGTATTTCCAAGTTCCTAGGGGACCGTATGTACTAATGCAAGTTGGTCAGTGCCGAAGCCTGAACTGACCTACTAACACCCTCCAGACAACCCAAAACCCTTACCTTCTTCAAAATCTACCTTGCTCTTTACTCTCTAAACATTTATTGAGCATTGTGATATGCACTTGTATATATTCTCTCATTTCATCCTTGCAGCAGTCCTATAAAGGAGGTTGTAATACACCATTTTACAGATGCAGTTTAAAGAGAAAAAAACTGTTCAAAGTCACACACTTAACAAACAGAAAAGCAGGAATTCAAAACCAGGTCTGCCTGATGCTAAAGCCCTTACTGTATAAACTTGATTCATCCAGGATGGCTCTCTGTTAAATCTAAATTTGTTCAACCATGCATTTAGTACCCCCACAAGACTTAGTATTCTGCAAATGTTTCTTTTTCCTGTGACGTGTTCTTTAACTAGATGTGAGCACTCATGCTTCTTTTATATTTTCCCACAGCAACTAGTTCAAAGCTCTGCAAAACATTTATCTGACATCAACTAAGTATGGTACAGCTTATAATGCAATATGATGTCTGCTCCCAGGGAATTTGCATTCTCGTAGAGAAGAGACAAATACACAAAAAACATATGCAACGCAGAGTCAGATAATGAACATAGGTTGCTTAGATTACTTAATAAATAAGCATCAAGTACCTAATAACTGGTCCTTAAATGTCAACCGGGAGTCTTATCCAGTGTTGTTAGAGGGGGTCTTAGCAGATGGACAGGATTTTACTTGGTGAAGATGGGAGCCAGGGGAGGGCATGCAGTCTAGAATCAACAGCATAAGCGAAAATACAAAGGAGAATATTTCTAGTCTTCAGATGAAGGGGCTGGATCATGAAGGATTTTGAATGCCAGGCTAAAGATTTATCCTGTGGGAAATGGGGAGACATTTAAACATTTAAAAAAAGGTTTCTATAGCAGTGGTGTGGAGGAAAGATGAACTATTGAAAGACTACAGGCAGAGAGAGTGCCACAATGGTCCAGATGAGAAGTAATGATGATTTAAACTACAGTAGGGGCAATGGGAACAGATAGGGAGAAACAATGCACAGGGTAGGTTCAATAGGACCTCCTGACTACTTGGATATTGGTGAGAGAGAGGGAGATGGGAAAGAGTCACTGAAAACTCTTTAAGTTTAAAGTCTAGGTGAAGAGATAGCTAGTGGTATCAATATAAGGAAGAGTGGAGCAGAACAAACATGAGTTTTATTTTAAAAATGTTAAAAGTGTTTCATAAATCAATGGGTTAAGCAGGTGCTTACCCTTTTTTTCATACATAAGAAAGAGATAGCTACAGTCATGAGTGGCTGAGATGGTCAAGGGAGCTACAATGGAATAGCTAATAGTCACATCTTAACATTTCCAAACCAAATTCCTTATTTCCCCATCCAAGTCTTTCCCACCCCTTCCCCATCTTTCATAGCTCAGTAACAAGACCAACAGCTATCAAGTTGCCTAAGCCAGAAACCTGGGAACTGATTCCCTCTTTTCCCCTCACTCTCAAATCTAATCTATCAGCAATTTCCATTGGTTCTGCCTTCAAGACATGTCTTAAACACTGTACATCCACTTCTCTCCCTCCACACTGCTGCTACCCCAGTCCTGCCACTTTAATCTCTCACCTGTACTTTCAGCAATATCTAACTAGTTTCTATTCCACTCCTGCTGACCTACAATCCATTCTTTTTAGCAGCCATCAGAGTGAGCTTTAAAAAAAATAAAAATAAAAAAACTAGCCCGGCCGGGCGTGACTCAGCAGTTGAGTGTCGGCCTAGGATCCAGGAGATCAGGGTTGGATTCCCGGTCAGGCTGTGAGCTCAGTCCCCAGCAAGGGCCGTGCAGGAGGAAGCCAATCAATGACTCTCATCATTGATGTTTCTATCTCTCTCTCCCTCCCTCTTCCTTCCTCTCTCTAAAATCAATAAAGATATATAAAAAACAACAACAACTCAATCAGGTGTCACATTTTAAAACCTGCCCCACACCATGGTGAGAATCTTTGAGCTAGGAAGAGAGTGTAATTTTTGGGAAAGCCTGTTTGTAGGGGTTAGAAAGGAGACAAAAAACGAATAGTTGGGTGATAACTAGTATAGTAGTTTCATAGAAATCGAGGGATGAGAGGTTTACAAGGGAGAGGTAGTAACAATGTCATGTACTGCAAAAGAATCAAAGAATCCTTTTATCATTAGGAGCTCACTGGTACCCCATGAAAAAAATGAGAGGTAGGGGAGGAAGCCAGATTTCAAGGGGTTCAGGAGTGAGGCCAACACTGCCAAGTATAGTTTCCAATGAAGAAATGTGATTCTGAAAGAAAGGAGTTAGTATATCAGCCTGGTGGGGGGTGATATCAGAGCCCAGGAATGGTTTTTAGGATAAGGGAGAAATGCATCTGTTTATAGACAGAGGGGAAGGAGTCCCTGGGGCTGTAAGAGTTGACTGAAAGGTGAGATCATGACAGGTGGGCACTATAAGGAGGAAATGGATTTGTTCTGGACCTTACTGGATAGGCAGTGAAAGGGAGAGGGCAGGATTCAGGTTGGCCAACCGACACCCTAAAATCTGGACTCTAATCAGATGACATGAAAAAAGATTGCTTTATGTGTTCTTTCAGATCTAGCAAACAAACAGGTAGCTGAACACCTCAGTGCAGGAACTTTACTTTTAAACTGAAAACAGTATCCTCAATCGGTACACAATGTAGCAAGATGATTCAACTGAGGAGAAAGATAAATTGTTGCAGGAGGCTGTGGGATTGGCAGCATATTCCTGCAGGAAATCTCACAGGGAGGCTGGACCCTTGTTTAGGATTAAGACAGAGCACAAACCATGCCACAGGTCCCTAACCTCAGTTTTCCACATGCTTAATACCCATACAGTCCTTAAGTTGAGAAGAAAACCTGTCTCAGAGTGCTGGATCTGTAGCCAGAGTACTTGAGTTCAGAGGAAGTAGCTTGAATCGTGGATCCAAAGTTTACCTGTGTGGTGACAATGAGCAAGTTCCTTGACTGACTTTCCTCAGGTATTATTGCTAAAGGTAGTTTTTAAACTACCAGGTCAGGTTGGGCTGTGCCACTTTTGATGATCTCTGCTGCCTTTACTTGTTGGCAGAAGCAGGGAGATGGGAAAGCAAACACATTATAAAGGCACCCACCCCTTTGGTCACCTTCTTCTGTGCATTTCACAATCTGCCTACTGATACTTCAACTGTATTTAACAGACTGACCCTTGTTTTAACACCACTTTCTAATGTCTTTTCTTTAGACATTTTCTCAAATCCCAGCTCTACCACTTACTAGCTGTTTGATCTGGAACAATTTGCTTAAAGTTAACCTCAGTCCTTGCCAAGTGCCCATGTAACAATGTCTGGCATTATGCAAAATAGTTCTTAATTTTTAGGAAAATCTCCCTCTATTATTGTCCTCACCCCCATAGCACTACTGCATGAGTTCTTCTAGTGGTTTGAGATTTTAGGCCTAACCTTAAAAGAAATCAGACTTCTGCTAAATATAGGATGCCCATATCATCCAAACTGGGACACTTTTGAGAGTGACAGAGAGTGCTATTAATAATTATGCCAGGACAACAGGCACAAATGGGGACTATTTCAGGCAAACCAAGACCTAAGGTTACTCAAGTTTACTAGAAAATGAAGACTAAATGTGGAAAACTGAATCTCTACTGCATTAGTACAGGTACTAGGTATGTGGCAAGTGCAAAAAAGGGATGGTAGAGATTTTGTGAGCTGTGGCTAAGAACAACTTTTGCCCTAACAGCTGCATAGAATTCCCAGAATGTAGTGAAACCTAATTAACCAGGATGGGACTATAGCAACAGTTCATCCTTACTGGGTAAACCCTCTTTTGTTACACAAAAGGCTAATAAGTAGTACAAACAAGATTCTGCTGAATATTTGTAAAACTTAAGAGAACAAATTGTTCTTGGTACCTTCCAGTAGCACCGAAGTACCATTTGTACACAATTGTCAATGCTGAATAAAGATCAGTCTTATTCATTCATCAGAACAGGTTCCCTAAACATGTCAATAAACCCAATTGAATTTAGTGAGCCTCATTTGAGTGGGTATGTATTTGAATGGTAAAACTGCATTTCTTTACATAAATTATATAACATATTATATAATGCATACTATGTGATTTATATATTAGTATTATTCTACTTTGACCCAACTAATGAGCTTTGACTGCAGTGTGTAATTAGAATACATAAAATAGAGCCATGAAATAAATTCCAATCACAAAAACACATGTTAAGTTTTACACATTGGCACCAGACATGATTTAATTGGAAATTCTATTTTTTATTTTATTTTAAAAACAGAAGTGCTTTAAAAATCCGTCTCTTTTAGTATCACATGCTTAAATACAATCAAGTTTTCTAAAAGATTGGTTTAAGAGTGAAGCATAGTTAGAGGGGAGCACAGTGCTAGACAACTTAGTCAACTCAGAGAAATGCAGCCATCAGTGTCAGTTCAAGCAAATTAGTGTGGGAGGGAGTGGTGGTTTTCACCTGTGCTACTACAGATGTAGCCCAAATGTTGGGGCACTTGTAGCTAGTGAAAAGACAAAGTTTCAGAATAGGTTGTATACTATCTTTACAAGTGACCAGAAAATCATGTAAGCAGGAAGTTACTTACTGTGTGTTTTCATTTGCTCTAAGAGGTATTGAGAAGGCTGACCATCCTCTCTGTTTTTATGTTTTCTATCACCCTACCCTGCTCACTTATTCATGTGTACTCATAAGATTGTCACTGGTTCTGTAAGAATTATTTAGAGACTCCCCCATCTCGATCCCCATTCTTGGGGAAAAACCGGAAAAATCGAAGGGAAAAGTGGGGATTGAAGTAGGAAGTTCTCTGAGTGAAAGTGGGAAAATTAGGAGAGCTTTTACACATAAATCAGAAGGAAAGTGCTGTGTACTAAATGTGTCCCTTCCAAATTCATAGGTTGAAGTTTTAATCTCCAGTGTCATGGTAATTGGAGGTGGCCTTTTTCAAAGCTAATCAGGATTAGATGAAGTCATGAGCGTGGAGTTCCCATGACAAGATTAATACCCTTTATAAGTAGAGGAAGAGGCCAGAGGTCTGTCTCCACACCATGTGAAGACACAGCAAGAAGGCAGCTGCCTGCAAACCAGGAAGCAGGCCCTCACCAGACACTGAATCTGCTGGGACCTTGTTCTTGGACCTCTCAGCCTCCAGAACTGTGGGAAATAAACGTGTGCTATATCAATGTTCCAGTCTATGGTTTTTGTTATAGTAGCCTGAACTAAGACAGAAAGTTAGAAAAAACATTCTTCAAACAAGGCTACCTAAACATGGGACCAGGGAAGAGGACTTAACATTTCTTCCACTACCCTTTGTGTGTCAGCCTGAAGCCAGTCACTGCCCCACCCCCTACCCCTGGCCACAAGTAACACTTATATTTACATACTTGATTACTCTGTCAAATGTAGCTACAGATATTCAGGAACATAAAATTACTTACATTCAGAAAACTTCCCATGTATGCTTAGACAAACACAAATGCAGTTGTGTGTAAGAAACAGATATATGCCCACAGATAGCAAGCTATACACCAACACTAGAATCAGCAAGTGAAAATGTAAGTGAAAGAGTTTAAGAATAGATGAGAGGGCAGGGAATTGGGGGTGGGGTGGATGCTGTAGAAACTAAGTAGGTGAGTGAGACCAAGACTAGGCGAACACAAGGAAAGAGTGCTCAGTAAGGCATCCAGAGACTGGACTGCTGGATTCCTCTTTGGCAAAGACATAGGCTTCAATTGGTCTCTGTGTTGTGTGCCAGGCACCTCTTCAGGAGCCAGGATTAGGTGCACAAGGCTCTCTTCAGGGCACTTACCCACCTCTGATTCCCTCTTTGTTTCCTAGGTATAATACACTACCCAGGCATCTTTTCTTCTGCCCCCTTCCTCTCTGGAATTGGGCTCCTGGCTTCATTTCTCTGGGTCATTCTGCATTTTCCGCTACAAATAACTCTCTGAGTCCCACCCAGCAGTCGTCACAAGAGTGATTTCGAGTGTTAATGCACAAATCTTAAACTATACACATTGGACTTGCAGTTTTTGACATTTCACCAAAGGGAGACCAGAAATCATGTGTGTGGATACAGAAAAGGCAAAAGCAGAAACATTAATTCTGCACAGGAAGGAGTATATCATTCCATGTGAGGCAATATGTGAGTAAAGAAGGAAACTATAATCTGCTACCCTCTTTTTCCAAGAAAAGGCACTTAGAGTAAATATTTGCAATTTGTAGCAGCATAAAATGGAACAATTTAGGCTTTACTCACTTGAAATAATGTCCCAAAGTACCCATCACTCATTCACACAAGGAAACCACACATAAGGAAAACCAAACTTGAATAAGCTATTATTAATACCTGCTCCCTAAACAGCAGTTAGAAAACTAAGTGTGTAACAGGTCTAGAGAATAAAAACACATGCATACTTTTGTGATCCATGAAAGAATTAAGGCCCACAATGAAAAGCCTGGGTGAGCAAGGGTTCACTTCTTCTAAAGTAGTTAGTTTGTCAGAAAAGTCCACTGTTCCTGGGAGTGATGAGTTGGAATGGGGCAGGGTGGGAGTGATCAGGCCATCACATTTCAGTTCCATGCACAATCAACCGAGGCAGGAACCAGCTGTCAAAAGGCTCCTAGTAGCCAGAGCCCAAAGGCCTCATTGCATGGCACAGATGCTGTGGGGCAGGAACTCCTGCACGTAGGTGGCGGCTGCCTTGGAGAGGTAGGTCATGGTGCCAAACCTGCCACTAGGTGCACTGTCGTACAGAAGAGTGCAGATGCCAGATGCGGGATCCTTTGCCAACATGATATCATCTGCGCCGAGGGTTTTCTGTTTGGTTTTTAAAGGTGGGAGAACACAGGGGAAAGGAAAAATTACTAATCCTACTAATTAAAGTCCTGGTTAGGATAATTCAGAGCCTTCTCCCTATCACCAACTAGTTGGATCTTAGGCTGTTTAGCCAGGAAGGGATCAGAATTATGCACAAAGCAGTGAATATGTTCTAAACATGCATTTTTCACTAGATCCAAAAATCATATGAAATTATATTTAAAGTATTAGCTGTTTAGAATTTTTGAAAGCTAAATATAATTGTTAATTAAATGAGCTGTGCCTATTAAAATTCAAATGTTAATACTTACAAATCACCCTAGAGGGACTTTTGTCTGAGTCTTTCTAATACTACTGATTTCAGTTGTGCATTATTTTATCTTACATTTGATCATTATTTCTTTCTAGGTCAACTTAATTCAAATAGAACAATAGCTTTCTAACCTAGAGTCTATGTCTAAAAGGGATTGCATTTCTGATACACAAAGTAACTGCAATCCAGAATATTTAAAATTAGGATTACCCTAGAAAATCCTGGATACTTTTACTTTTTTTTTTTGCATTCCTCCACAGTGCCTAATAGAATAAAACACCTGTTACATGTTTTAGAGATTTCCCATTGACAACAGTGCATGTCCGTCACCTTATGTGTTCCTACACTTAATCTAGGAAACATTTGGAAAGCTTTCAATAAATAGTTTACATTTTAAAAATATGGTTAATTTCCTAGAAGAAAATTTATTAAGAAAAATGTAGAATTAAAAGTTTTAAATAAAATCTTTTCTTTTCCTTAATAGTTCAGAAAGGATATGATACCCAATAGTCTTATTAATTCCTTATCACAACAAAGAGTAGTATGATAAAAAGTTTGAAATACAATGAAAAGTACAAAAGCCTCCTGAGTTTCAGGCAACTTTACAATCTAACACAGTCACAAAATACATAGTGAAAGACAGGTCATCTCGCAGCCTAGTTCCTTTGCAATCAGCTCAGAGCCACTACAAAAGGGGCCCAGAAAAGAGCTGTGAAGAAGAGGGCACAAGAAAGTGGCCATGGCTTCCTGAAGAGCTCTGAATGCAGTCAGGTTAGTGTCAGACATTCCCTTTTGAGAAAACAACAGGTTTGCATACCTGTTCTTGAAGGAACAAGTCATTGGCAATATGCACTATTTTTTCCACAGCAATAATGCTTCCAATACTATGAATTTCAATGTCTGCCATCATGGTGAGGACAAGGATGGCTTCAACCAGAAGCTGGCGGTATTCTGGCTGAGGTACACGATTTAGGACAGACTCCACATGAACAGAGAATTTAATCTCGCCTGGAGTCATCTGTGATGGAGAAAAAGAAAGTCATTTCTGAAGAACCCATCATCAGGAAGCATCAATCACCTATTCTGAAAGGTAGTAAAAACACGGTAGCCCTGAGTACTGCTTCAGTATTTTTTAAAGTGATTGAGTAAATTGGTTCAATCTTTTTGGAAGTCAATCTGGCATTGCCTAACGAGTCGTACAAGTGTCTATGCCTTCTAACCCAAAATCCTATTTCTGAGAGTTCATCCTAACAAAATAATTCAAAAGAGAAAAACAAACAAACCTATGTACAAGTGTTTATAGCAGCATTAGTCACAAGTGTGAAACTAGAAGGAATCTAAACATGGGAATGGTTGTGTAAATAATGGCATATCATGGTATAGCAACTTCATGAGTTATTACAGAATCATTTAAAAGAATAAATATGACTATGAATAAAGAAAAATCTAAATATAACTTAAAATAATAGATACATGATGATTAGAGGTATGTAAAGCATTAATATACTGTTAGGTTTAAATGGGCCTGAGGAAATACAAAGTTATTTTAAGGTGAAGGGGATTGAGGAATAATTTTTGGCAAAATTGTATTGAGTATACATTTTAGGGTGGCAATGTAGATTTGGAATCTAAAAACCTTGGTTCAGGTCCTCTCTTTGTCAGTTACTAGTTCTACTACAATCCCTTAGCTATCTCACACAGTTGTGTTGAAGATCAAATTAAAGAATGTGTCAAGGTGCTTTGAAGACTCTTAAAGGTACCATTCAGTTATGTATTATTATTAATTCTATTAACATTTCAATCTTGCTTAAAGACAGAGAAAAGACAAAAAGGACACAGTGTTCTTTATTAGAGGGAAGGCCTATAGGCAAGAGTGAAGCTTTGAAGCATAGCATCAACTTTCTGTGCCTGCCCCTGTGGACATTATCTGTAACATTTCCAGTATTTTTGAGAATTTTTTACTGTCCAATCTTATTATTTCTAGCTTTTTAATTCTAACTTCTTTGTTGATTTCTCATAAAAGCTATTTCCTTAAAATTTCTATACATTTGGGCAAAAAGTAAAATATGAAAGCATCTTATAATTTATGTCTGTGGTTCATGGCAATGTTTCTCAACCATGGCTACATATCAGAGTTGTTCTAAGAATTTTTAAAAGGTGCAGAAGCTCAAAAACAAAAAAAATTACAGATACTCAGGCCCCATCCCTGGAGATACAATCCACTAAATTGGAGATGAGAACTTAGGTTTCTGTGACATATAGTTGGAACTAAGGACCACTGGTTTATGATCTAATAGTCTACAAGCATCCTACTAGAGAGTGGTGGGATTAAGAATGATGGGGACATGAGAAGTCATTCATCCTTAGGTTTTTATCTTGTCTGACCTCTCCAACTCTGGCAACATTCACATAAATCAGCCTAATTTAATCATTAAACAAGCTGTCCTTATATAACTAATATAATACCTAATTATTCTCTAATATTCCTGTTCTATTTGTTAAAAACATTCTCTCCTTTCTTCAAATGCATTTCATGTTCGGTTGATTTATAAAAGCATAGATCTGTTATTTTGAAAAGTGATCACTGAGACACTTTAGTCAGACAAGCTATCAATCACATAAACGTGAACAACAGAGAATCTTACCTCTCTAGTGGTTGAAGAAGGAAGAACAAAACCTTCCACCGAAAGTCCATGACACTGCAAAACAGCAAAAATATGTTGTCACTAAGGATATGCTGACAACTGGGAGGCTGTAAGGAGACACTTAGTATTTCTGAGTGTACCTCACAGGGTAGATGCTGAGTAATCACAGGCCAGTGAAAGGCCCTGCAGCTCAAGTGTTCTTGCCAAGAGGTTATGATTACTATGTACCAAGAAGCAGGGTTGGACTATAGGAGACCTAAGGTTCATCTTCTACTTAGGGGAATGGAAGGGATAGGGAAGGTCTACCTTTGGCAACAGACTGGCCCCAAAGATTCAGAGACTACATAGGAGGATACCATACTCAGTCTCAGAGCCAACACAAATAGGCTTTCAGAAAGGTTTTTAGGCTGAAGAAAAAAACTAACATATACATTTAATGGACATGCACAGTTACTACATTTTTTAGTTAAACACTCCTCATCAGCACTCCTGCTCTACTTCTTCTATAGTATTTGTCATCTTTTAACATTCTATATAATTTACTTATTATGTTTGTTGTTTATTGTTTGTCTCTCTCTAGTAGAATGTAAATTCCATAAGGTCAGAGATTGCTGTCTGTTTTGTTCTTTGCTGTATCACTGTTAGCACCTAGGACATTGCCTAATGCACAGGAGGTGCTCCAGACATACTATATAAATGAATGATATTTTATCTTCCTCTACACCATCAACTCAATTACTAAAAACCAGTAAGAACTAATGACTTGCCATTTTAGATTTTAAGTAAATCAAAACATTATATATTACACCACAGATAAAGATTTCAATCCAATGGGTTTAGCGACTGACACTTCTATCCCATGTTCCATAAGCCAAGTAACAGTCTTTGTACAGAGAATTACTAGTCTTCAAGCACATGTGCACTGTGATTATGTCACATTCATAGTCTGAAAAGAATGGAATGAAAAAAATAGAGGGCATCTTTTTTCCTTCTTAGATCAGGATTCCAAGCCCAGGTTTTGATTCTGCCACAAAATACCCAATCTTCCTAGTCAGATTTAAATGTTTCTTCTCTTGTATTCTCACAGCCTTGTGGTTTTACACCTTTATCATAATATATTTTGGCCTTGCATTATAGTTGCTAATTAAGATAACTGGATTAAACTCCTTGGTGACAAGAACAGATACCTTCCATGGTATTTGGAGTAGAACAGTACCTACTACACGTCTGTGAAACTGAATTTCTGTAAGCCAGGTGTAACTGGAGAGATAAAGTGCATATCTGCTACCACTGTGCTAGAGAAGTTAGATGGAAGAAAAGCAAGTTTTAGGTACTATTTGAAAGGAAGATTGCCAGGGCTGATAGTCTAAGGGATCAACTTCCACCTTTCCAAAAGATCACATGATTCTGTCCCTGAAGAAGAAAATTAATGTGCTAAGGGGAGAAACATAATTAAAGGTTTTGAAGTCCTGGATCTTTAGGTTCTTGCCGAGGGCAATGAAGTAAAAAAGTGATACCTAAGAGACTGTGAATGAGGCCTATGAATGAGTACAATGGTCTTCTTGGCCCTCTAAATCTGTCACAAACATAATGGTATGATGTACCCTTAAATGTCTTTGGCAAACTAAGCCTTTGAAAGAAAAACAAAATTGGTCATATCAAAAAAGTCTTTGGACTATTAACATCATCATCACTTTGCATTTATTTAGTAGTTTTCATCCAAAACACAAAACACAGATAAGAGCTTTTATACAAACTCCTCAGATGCTGCAGTTATTTTACTATAGTGACATTTAGTTATTAACTCCACATTGCCACAGATAACATTTCCACTCTACAACAGCTACAAAGAAAGTTGAGGTGTTTTTTTATCACCAAATTCATTTGATTAGCAGCAAATGTATTACAATGTCTAACTGTGGACAAAAGCAGAGAAGTGACGATTTTTGAAATATAATTTATAAGCAACTCTATAGCAACAACAGTGGAAAGAGAATAAATTATCAGTGCTGTCAAAATAACAAATCAACTCTTTCATTTTTAGGTTTTCTTCTAGGTTTTGTCATGTAGCATTTCACTTCTATATAATTGTAGCGATGTCACAGTCATGTCATATCTCAGCCAAGGAGAATAAGAAGTTCAAGGGGAAAAATAAAGAGACATCTGCAATGTGTTACACTCACCTTCTGCAAAACTTTCCATACTTTTTGATAAAATCCAATTGGAACTCTGTTCAGTGCTCCATCCAGCCTTCTTCGACGTTGCCATTGACCTTGACGATTATCTTTAAATGTCTGTTGATCATACGCACTAGGAAAGGAGTTACTACTTGGAGTCACAGAGGTTCCAGGTGACTTGGGAGAAAAGAAGAGGAAAGAATGTAAATCAAAAGTTATCTCTGTTCCTCTGATAAAGTATTATAGCACAGTGAATAATAAACACTCTGCAGAATTATAAACCACGTATTATATGTGACACCCAAGATAAAGAGGTTACGGTGAAGCTGGTAGATTTATGAGTAGCTAGCAGCAATGTAAACTGGTACAACCCTTCTAGAAAGCAATTTAATAATACATATGAAGAGCTATACAAACACTAATACATGAAAGTTTTTAGCTGTCTCTTTCCCTGGTTATCTGTTAAACTTCTAACTGGTCTATGGGTTAATTTGCTGCAATCACAAACTGTAACACAGCCTCAATCAGTTTAAAAGAATTGAAATCATAGGAAGTGTGTTCTCTGACTACAATGACATCAAATTAGAAATCAATAACAAAAGGAAATTTGGGAAAGAAAATTGGGAAGGAAATATATAAATATGTGGAAATTTGAAAATTCACCTCTATATAACCAGTGTTATGAAATAAATAAAAAAGAATATTAGAAAACACTCTAAGATTAAGGAAAATGAAAACACAACATACCAAAACTTACTGGATGAAGCTAAAGAGTTTTCAAAGAGAAACTTATGAATGTTTGTACTAAAAAAGAAAGCTCTCAAATCAAGGATGAAATCTTCCACCTTAAGACAAT